>NW_026055967.1:600000-1145878 GCF_023758025.1 Alternaria triticimaculans
CGTGTTAGTTGTAGGGTTGATGTATACCTAGGTATGTCGCTGTGATGTGTGCAGTGGTAACGGTTACGTCATTGAACGACTGCCCAACGTGAGGATTCTAATAGTCATAAAGACACACGTTCTTTTATAAATCGTGCCAGGCCCCTACTAGCCACCCAGGTTTTGACTTCAGGAAGGTGTTGAACTCCGTCGTACATCATTCCTGAGTCTTCCAAAGTTGGTATTAAGATGTGTCCAGGGCTGCCGAGTCTTGCGACTCACAACGTCGCTCGTAGCGATCATTCTCGCTTCAGTCTCTTCGCGGGGCTACCCTCCGCCGAGGCGGAACCCCCCTTTGTGGCCCCCCTTTGTCGGGCTGCTCCATTGAAGGTTGCGCGCTCTCCCGCATCTGAAAGGTGAGGAATTGGGACGGTTTTCTGTCATGAACGCGCTTCAACTCCAGTCCTCGTGGTCATCCTGTGAAATACCCGGTATTAGTCTTGGTATCAAGATGTATCTAGGGCTACCGAGTCTTGCGACTCACGACGTCGCTGGCTTGCTTGCTCGCGGGTTCCTTTTCGCTTGTGTTCTCGGGGTTGCTCGTCTTCTCGCCGCTGTCATCATCGTCCTCCGAGGTTGCAGCCGAACTGCTGTCTTGGTCATGCTCGTTCATTGCTTGGAGTGCGGTTGCCTGGCTGTAGGTCGTCGGCTCTGGCCTCATATCCCGCGTCATCTCCTGCAATAGGCTGGGCATGGTTCGGAGGATTCTATCGTACGCAATCTGAACCTGGGGGCTGGTGCGGAATATGTGATCTACAAAATCTGTTTCCAGATCTTGTTCATTAGCGAATCGCGCCAAACCACCACCAGCCACCCAGGCCTTGTACTCGGGGAGGTGCTTGACGCGGTCGTACATCGTTTCGGGTATTGCGCGTCTCGGAACGCTCGCCGTCGCACTAGAGCTTTTTACAGCGTCTTTGCTATTATCCGACATGTCTTGATAGTCTTGATAGTGTCTTTCAGGGTTTTGGTGCGTGCGTTTGGAGGAGGGGATGTGCTGTGCGCTCGCAGATGATGTGCAGGTGATACGTCGAGAGCTTTTGTGCGATACGGGTAGGCTTGAAAATGATGGTATGCAGAGGGACTCCTTGATGGAGCAGATTTTAAATTCCCAGCTTCCTGGCGTACCATGGTTCTGGGGACTTGCGGCTTGGCGTTGATATGCCGGAAGATAATCTGTGATGCTGGGCTTGCCGAAATCGAGATGGCCTTTGGAGCAGATGCGCGGCTCCCGTGGTTATAATTCAGGAGGGAAAGTGGGTTGTTGACTACACGAAATCGCCTTCCCAAGAAGGAAACTACCTTCCGTGTTCTGGCTCGGAAGTCGCGTGTCAGCCAACAAAACGATCGAACAGTAAGCGATCGGGTAGGTGCACCTGGCTTGGGCGGAGTAGTGCAGGCAGGACGCCACGGAAGGATTTGAATACGCATGGGCCGGGGAAGATGAGTGAAGTTCGATGTAGACGGTAAAAAATGGCTTCATATACAACGCTATATACCAAACTAAATATCTTACACGTTCTGCTCGTTGATGAACAGACCGGCCATACCCATACCAGTACCAATGCACATACTGGTAAGGAGAACCTTCTTCTTCTGCCTCCTGCACTCGCTTAGACCAGTGACAATTTGACGCGCACCAGTGCAGCCAAGTGGGTGACCCAGCGCAATAGCACCTCCCCTTGGGTTGAGCTTCTGGTGGTCGATCTTAAGTGTCTCGAGACAGTATACGGCCATGGAAGCGAAAGCCTCGTTGAGCTCGATTAGGTCAACGTCGTCAAGGGTGATGTTGAACTTGGAGAGCAGCTTGGGGATGGCGACGGATGGGCCAATACCCATGATCCTGGGTGGCAGACCAGCGACGGTGGCACCGACGTACTTGGCGAGGATAGGCTGGCCAAGCTTCTCGGCAGTGGAGCGCTTCATCATGAGGATGGCAGCGGCACCGTCTGTGAGTTGCGACGAGTTTCCGGCGTGTGACCTGTCGCCGTGGGGAAGGAAGGCAGGCTTGACCTTTTGCAGGCTCTCGAATGTGGTGCCGGCGCGGATACCCTCGTCCCTGGTCAGGGTGACGGTCTTGACCTCGCCAGTCTTGGGGTCCTTGATCTGGGTGGTGATGGGCGCGATCTCGTCGTCGAACCAACCCGCCTTCTGCGCAACCTCGGCTCTCCGGTATGACTCGGCAGCGTACTTGTCCTGGCGCTCGCGCGAGATGTTGAAGTCCTTGCCGACGTTTTCTGAGGTCTGGCCCATGGGCTGCATGCAGTCCTTCGCCTCCTGGTTCTCGAGCACCTCGTCGACGAACGGCCTCTCGAGCCTGTCGCCGCCTGCTGTCATGCTCTCAGCGCCCATGGCGAGACCGCATTCGATGCTACCGACGGCGATCTGGTTGGCAATGTCTTGTACGGCCTTGAGTCCCGAAGAGCAGAAGCGGTTCAGCGACGAGCCGGATGTGGTGTTGGGGAAGCCAGCGGCGAGCATGGCGGCGCGGACATAGTAGGCAGCCTTGGCATCTGAGACGTTGCCGACGCAGATGTCCTCTACTACGGCGGGATCGAGGTTCGACTTTGCGACGACTTGCTTGAGCGTCTTGACGAGGAGGCCGTCAAGGGTCGTGTCCTTGAAACCACCCTTGTGCGCCTTGGTGAGGGGAGTGCGGATGGCGAGGGTGATGACAACATCGTCGGGGTTCTTGGTGGTACTGTTGATGGCTGTCAGCGCTGCATTCTTCCCTTATCATCCGCCGCGCGTTCTTCACGTGTCATATCTGTCCGGGTGGAGCTTACAGGGCCGAGATGCCGCTGGCCGAGGGCGTCATGTGCGAGACGATGGACTTGAGGCGGTCGGTCATTGTGAAGGTAGAGAGGAGCGATTAATTGAGGTTTGTGAGTGAGGAAGGCGATGTTTAGGGGAGATGGTGAGTGAATGCGGAGGCGGAGACAGCTCTTAACTTAAGTTGTGGGGCAACATAGTCGCGACGGCTGGGCCGAGGATCTCGGAGCCACATATCGCCAGGTCACGTTCTCTCGGCAATTGCCCTCTTGCCAGGCCGGGCCTTTTTGCTCACTCAACAACAATCGCTGAGCATACTAATCAGCCCATGTTCTCGTAAGCCAGAATTCAAAGATGGGATGTATCAAGGTCTGCTCATCCACAGAAGTGCTGCATTGCTGGTCACGCCTTCCCCGCAATTCGCCGCCACGCTGCTTACGCCTCTAGCTTTGTGCTACCCAACTCCGACCTCATCTCAACCCACCGCCGCGGACACACACTCTCAACCACTATCTGGTCTCATTTCAATCATGATGAACTTTCGCACGTATGCGCACGCGAATTCGCGTCTTCTACTTCCGCATCATTGCGTCGTTGCCCAATTGCCCCGAATGTCCCGTCGCGATTGCTTGGCAAAACCACGACGCGCAGAAAACACGCCGGTCTTCCGAATCGTGTTGCCTATAACATACACAATGTTCCTATCGCTATCGCGTGATAGGCGATATGCCATTGCTTGGGGTGGAGCGCATAAATAACACAGCCTCCACAGCCAGCATCGAGACCCAATCTTCTGGTAACTGTGCCACCTAGTATGCTGTCAAAGGAAATTTGGCCCCCAACGCCATCACTGCCCACACACCGCATCCCAAAAGGCAAGTTTAAACGCGAATTGCGCTGTCAAAAGGTAAGGGTGGTCAGGCAGGTCAGCCTTGCATACGTCGCGTAGCATTTTCACAGTCATACTCTCAATCCATCGTTCGTACTACAGAGACGTCAACCACGATGCTGTCCGAGGTTGCCTGGATGCTTTGTCCTCAATACGCCGCAAAC
The DNA here is from genome assembly GCF_023758025.1 of Alternaria triticimaculans. Lineage (NCBI taxonomy): Eukaryota > Fungi > Ascomycota > Dothideomycetes > Pleosporales > Pleosporaceae > Alternaria > Alternaria triticimaculans. The sequence goes on from NW_026055967.1 coordinate 603,865, forward strand.
AACCCAGCCAAGCGACTCAACGCCATGTCCCTATCGAAATCTCGCTCAACATCCCAGCAAAACCCAACGAGCTCAAAGTGGCTTAAGGCACACCGCGGAATGCATGCTGTCTGCACGCGCCTGCTAATAGACCCACACCCTCATTGGAGAGAGGGAAGCCACTCGCGAGGCTTGCATGGTCTCACACAACGGGAGCATGGGGGCGGCGGAGCAGGGCTGCGCTTTGACCTCATCCTTCCCATCCCTTGTGAGTACTACAAATGCTCGCTGCTGGTCTCGTCTTGTTTGCAGTGGTACGCGGATTCATCGCCTCTCCGAACTCAGCCATGGCCGATTTCGCAACCGCATCCATGACGACTTCCTTCAGTTCCTCCTTTACGCGACCGACACCCTCCTATTCGATCATGACCCCTTTCACTCCGCCGTCTTATTGCAACAACGTTGTCAAGTCGTCATGTTTTCTTGAGACACCGTCTAGCGGAACTTCAACTGGCACACCTACCCTAAGTTGTGGGTTCATTGAGCGCGATCAGACCTGCGGTTCAAATGGACGCCCCACCCGTGCTAGCGAATGCTTTCCAGGCAGTCCATTCCCATACTCGCTCTTGACATACTCCCCGGCTACGGGATGTCCTGGTGGGTGGGCAACGCAAAGTCAGATTATAGATTCGTCAAGCCGGACCACCGCAGTATGCTGTCCATCGTGAGTAGGTTCTGGCCAGCATGTTTGGCAGTCACTGACGTTGTTCATCAGCGGTTACTCGGCGCATACCTATTATTTCGCGAGTTGTACCAGTTCGATCACCTGGACCGCCAATTCGACTTCGGTCTTGGCCTGCCAGACGGATGGAAGCTTGGCTTCTGAATGGTTTACCAGCGAAGATGATAGCGGCAACACAGCCGTTTGGGCCGCGAGAATGGAAGTGATTCTTACCACTGCATTGGCCTCGGAGGCGACATTCACCCCTCTCAGCGAACCAACATTAGATTTCGGTCCTCCTCATTATAACCCACCACCTGCCGATTCCCCAGAACCCAAATCACGTCGTCTCGGTACTGGCCCCATCGTCGGCATCGCCGTAGGCGCGGTCGCCGCACTGGCACTCGCCGGCGGACTCCTCTTCCTCTGGCGTCGTCGCCAAAATCAGCATCACCACGCGCCGATACCGAAGGCTAGCCCGAGTGGAGAGCACGACGCGTTACCTGAGTTTGTGGGAAACCATGGCATGATTTCTCCGCCTACACAGATGGCGAGTTCGAATGGTTTATTTCATCCACAGCCGGAAGTTAGGTCGCCGAGATTGGAAACAGCGCTCACACCAGGGCGTTGATGGGTTTTGATGGCGTGGATCTTTTCTTCGTTTGTTACTATATTGATACCCATACTGTTTAGCAGAGAGCGATACGCTGTAACCACTTGGTCGTTCGAGACCGACTGAACCTTCCCTATCTCATCTTCATGATCCTTTGCTATGAGGCTTTTGTTCGGTTCCGCCTTCCTAAGTCCGTTGACGTGCGCGGGTCGGTCATGCCGAGCGCGGGATCTCACTGCGCATGCGCTGCTCCGTTTGATCATCCCTTGTGCCAATCGTCGTCATATACATAACATAAGATTTCCGGCAAGGTTGGTTGCCAAGGATCAATCTCTCACCCGCTTTAACGCATGGGCAGATGTGCGGCGCAGCATACGGCGCGGAACTCAAGCAACATTTGTGAATCTCGTCACACCGTTGACCGTCCTCTCATTAGCCAACGGTGTCATGCGCCGCATGATAATGTTCCTGTTGCCAGGCGTTGCATATTGCCAGGCGTTGCATATGAATGCACGGGTGCCTTCGATCCCCATATGTTAATCGTCGTCTTCTCGTAGCCAAAACCATCCTCTCTTATCCGCAACATGGCCGACTCCCCCTCTACATCTTCGTCTTCGCCTTCTGCCAGCGAACAAACAACATCATCCTCCCCTACCAGCAACACAGACACCACTTCCCGCACATCGTCGTCGCCCATAACAACACCAGACTCCACAGCCCCCTACGGGTCGCTAATTACGCCGTTCACCGCACCAGCTTACTGCTCCGTTCCCGTTCGAGAGTGTGACACAGAAGGCAGCAGCAGCTGTGAATCGTGGGAAAGAGACCGGACATGCGGATCTGACGGCAAGCCCACTCTAGCAAGTGAATGTTTTCCTCCAGGAACACACTGGCTCGGCCCCTACCTTTCTTCCCACTCAAACCTCGTGTATTCACCAGCAAATCAATGTCCAGAAGGATGGGTAGATGTAGCACGGAGGACATTCAGCACACCTTCTACTTACACTCAAGTCGCATGCTGTCCTTCGTAAGTTCTTCTCGTGTATGCACAGCATGACAATTCCAGTTGATTGACTCATCGGTACAGCTTTTACCGTACTAACGCAGGGAACACGAACCTGGCAGTGGAACAGGGTTGCTTCAGCCTCCCCGGCACGGACGTTACCACGTTAGATGAGGTTGTATGCGTTGAAGGCAAAGCTCCCGTCACTACTACCACGACCCTATCTGACGAAATATGGCGCAACCTTGTCGACGCCAGGCAAATCCAGTTGATCCTGCCTACACCCGAGTGTTCAACCGCATCGGACGGCTCATCTTCCTGCTCCTTGAATTTCCCTTCGCCTGCGCCAGAGACCACTCCTTCCAACCCCGACTCATCAAGCAAATCGCCATTACCAAAAGGCGCGATTGCCGGTATCGCGGTGGGCTTCGCCATTCTTTTGTTGATGGCCATGTGCGCGCCTGTTTGGCTTCTTCATCGGCGGAAGCAGCGACAACATACTAGCACTAGTACAAAGAAGCGAATACCATTCGATCTATCGTCGTTGCCGGAGCTTGTGGGCATAAAAGGAAATGGGGGTTCGAGTGCGGAGATGAGTCTGGGTCATCCGAATGACGTGGTGCCGCAAGCGGGAGGGATCGCATCGGCGTCTGCACCGGTGGCACGATAGTAATAGTGGTTGTCGGGGTATGTAGATGGTCGTGTCATCTTAGCGGAATCAAGTCGAGAGGTCGCTATGAAGTCTGCTGCACGGTGATGACGGACTTCGGGCCATGCACGTGATCAGCTTGTTGGGGTTAGCGAGATCGTAGCGCGTTTTGGGACTCGAGCCATTACGTCAGCGGACGGTGGCACACGCGTCGCGTCCTCGAACTTCGGCCATCGAGCTGTCAAACCTCGCCCAACAGCTTTCCCCTACGCAGATGCTCGCCATGCTGAATCAACACTCGGGCATCGACGCTACAATGCGAGCCCATAGAACTTAGACACGCCACTGATTAAACGAGGACAGCACTTTCCCCGCCGACATACCGATCGTCAGCGAGACGACCTCGGGAGCTCGATGATTCGATTTCTTCGTCAACATCGTCGCCTTGCTTTACACCGAGACAAACGCTTGGATGGCTCGGCCACGTTGGACTGAGCCTATAAGACTGCACTGCGCTTTCGGCATGGTAGCCTGACAAACGCCTGCTGCCTTCTCCAATTGAGACATGCGGTCACAGAGGAGCGGTCAAGCTGTACCAAATCACCGCACGCTGCTTGCGGGCGCGATGATTTGCTAGTTTTGATGGCAATCACTGGATTCGCTAATCTCGAGTTATAGACTCGAAGGCAGCGATTGCCGACCGCGATTTGCAGCTCTCTCGCTATGAATTCACTCAATCCCATCGGGGTCGGCGTAATGAAGCAGGCACTCATGGCAGATGTTGATCGTTCCCTACGTTACTGCCATCTATTGGCTGCAGCCTATGAGTGTAGCCTCGCCTTTCTCCTGCCGTATATTCACCTTATTGCTCATCGATATATACGAACTCTACCATCCTACCGCCTAGCTCAACACACCGACCACCCGGAAGCTTATCACCACTCTACCTAACGTTCGCTCAACCCCTAGATCGACTACTGAAGCAAGAGTGCAGCACACGATCCTCCTGACTCCCCACCTGCTCCACGTTGTTCAGCCCACTCTCGACTGCAGTATACGAGTCGGACCTGGTGTCTGCCGATATGGATATTTCCAAGTCATGGAGCAAGTGGCAGGGTTTGGCTGCACTAGCTGTTTACTCGGTTACCATCATCGCCCTCGACCGTGTCTACGTAGAAGGCAGTACGTGGAAGTCCGCCGTGGCTTGGTGGAAGAGGTATCTAAAGCGCAGACGGGATGATCCTTGGATGAACGCCAACACGAGCAACGATATCATCTTCAATATGCTGGCCAAGGCGATACCCGAGTCGCCAAACCATGTGTCGGATCAGGGCTATGAGCTTCTTTGCAGCTACAGCTTTAAGTCGTACACCAATACTCCTGCTATCTACGTTCCTGGGACTCCGCCGATGTTCACGAAGCCACCTGCCCCGTTGAAACTGGAGCCAGATACAGGACGCTATTATATCGATCAACATGTAGCCAAGGTACCGCGATTCCAGTTCGAGCCACTCTTCCAGGCTCTTACTGTTATGATGCCAAGCAAGCGTTTCGACGACGTCGATGTCCTCGTCGCTCGTGGATCAATGACCGCGCTCATTGCATACGTGAAGGATGTATCATGCCAGCCATTCGCACTTACTCTCCACGTTGTTGGCAACACTCTGATCGTGGGGCGACGGCTTCGATCTGGTATGGCTGGCTCTACCAACGGATCGTACGGGCGTAACTTTGAGGCTGCCTGGACGACGCAACTGGAACCAGATCTTCAGGATGCGGAAGGACATCACCATACCATACAGTACGATTTCGGTGGCCTCAACATCGTGGTAAGAGCAGAGACGGACGCATACATGCCCGATGAGCAGCCCTCCCGGGACGAAATCGAAGAAATGTTGGCAAAATCCACATCGCATCCCGAGCCCGAAATTGCGAACACTACCATCGGACTCCAAAGCTCTGACTCGACCACCGTGCTTCTGGCAGGAAAGTCGATCTCTCACAGCAAGACAATGGAACTAAAGAGCAACAACCAGAGCAAGCCCCTCGATCAGATCTGGGTTGGTAGAACTTCGCGGTGGTCTCTTGGTACAAACAAGGATGGTGTATTCTCTTCAACCGAGAGGATCTTCACTCCAGAGGAGATGAGGAAGAGCTACGAGGATGACAGCAAGCGACAAGCAGCTCTTCGTAAGCTTGTATGGTTGTTGGGGGAGTTGAAGACAACGGTAAAGGAGAACACGAGCAATGGGTCTGCCGTGCTTCTCTGCCTGGGAAAGGGTGAGGAGCTGGTGGTACGCCCAATGAAGACGCACTTGCCTGCCCTTCCTGATGCGATTGTGCAGCGTTTCTGGAGCTTGTCCGATCAGGACGAGATGCACGTGTAGGTATATTCAAGGTATTCATCAATTCTGATGACTGGTATTCCAGACTGCCCAATTCTTTCATTGCTCCTCAAAGCTATCACAATCATATTGCCTATCGAAGTATGTTCTTAATGGCTAGCCCGAACCAAGACGATGCCCCAGTCCGAGTCAAAATCGTAGCCTGTTCCCATTCATTGCTGCTCTGCTACTAGGCAGTCAATTGATTCACTTGCTAGAATTCCGTTGTCCGGTCTACTAGCGCTACGCTCTCTCCTCAGCCCCCCAGATTTGTCGCGTTGAGGAGCTGCACGCCCTCTTACGTGGAAATACCCCGAAGAGATGGAGAATTCACCAGGATTAGACAAGCAAATATGACAATCTGACGTCAAAGTCGGTTCTAGGGTGCTCGCTTATCTCCTGGAGTGAGAGAGTATTGACAAACAAAACAAGTCTCTTCTACACGCCCGATCTTAATGATATCAAGCCCCTTCGTCTCTCGTCTCTCGTCTCGATAACGGTCATGAGCAGTCCCACCACCGGCCGCCAGCGCGGTACTGCCCTCAAAGCGCCCCGGAAAACACCTAGCAACAACCCCGACGTTAATCGCAGGGAGAATCAGCAACGTGCGCGTGCGCCTAGCGGCGCTACCCCACGGGTGCACACCCGAAAGCGCTCGAGATCTGGAGCGACTTCCGCCCTCGGCGACGAAGACGACGACGATGACGACTTCGATTTAGAGCACGACGTCAAAGTCAAAAAAGGCCGCACTACCTTCGACGAAAACGGGTACTTTAAAGAAGGCAATAAGAGCATGCGTTACTTTGGACCTGGGTTCACGGACCTATACTCGCCGTCCGTATCGCATCAACTCATCCATACCGGATTGTACAACCACATGCCGCCCCGCGATGTACTTCAGAGGCCTTTCCATCCACTGCACAGTGTTGTGACCCCCTCACAATTCGATCTATCCGTCTTCACTATCCCGCTGACCGCGTTGGAGATTCTTACGGTATGAGACTCGTTACAGATTCTCGAGACACTGCTGACTCGTTTCAAGTTCTTTCCCTTACATGCGCAGATTCCCGAAGTACAAGCCCGTTTCGCACAGAGCGGAATCAACCCAAGATTCCAGGCTTGGATCATTGTGAGTCTTCTTCCATGGCTACCCGAACGCGCGTCATTGTACTGAGCTGACATTTCATCACGAAGAATCGTCAGCACCTTCTCCAGGGTCTGGACTGTCTCTTCGGTATGGACGCACGCACCTGGGTAAAGGACTGGAAGAAGAAGAAGGGGGTGACAAAGCCTGTCAAAGGAGCTGCACCGCCTGCACCGCAGCCGATCATCCACACGACCGGTCACTACACATTCACACCCGGTGTCAACCGACACACGGGCTTCGACATCGCCAAGATACCCTACGCGCTTATCGATTGCGCCGAGGGTGTTCATCCGTGCAATTTCCCCCAAGGTCTTGACCGCGGTCCCTTCACCGAAGCCCTCTTTCAAGCGCAGTTCATGAATCGCTCGAAACTAATGCTGGCTGATCTAGATGCGTTCATTGCGTATTGGCTCATCGACCGGAATCTTCAGGCCGGCTACAGCGATGCGGGGTTTCTGAAGAGACATGTGGCGTTGCATGAGGAGTATCGGGCTATGGTGAGGAAGGATGTAGAGGCTCACGGCTATAGGTGGGAGGACTGAGGGTTGAGCGGCGTGTTGTGGGGAAGTTCAAGTGTGAGGATGGTATACTGGTGGGTAAATGGAAAAGAGACACGTAGATGTCTAGACTGCTTTTCGTAGCTTGGAAGCGAGGCTCTTCCAGCGATACAGTTATTGACGTACCAATAAACAAGAGTCATTTGCGAATTGTTTCAGTTGACGTGAACAAAGGCGTCTTGTTGGAATCATTCGCGGATGTGGTATCGTGCATGATACTGTCTGAGATCAACATCACATTGCTCAAAGCTACTGTGTCGTGTCTGAACACTCATTTCCATCATTATGTGAACCTTTCGCGATGTAATCAATGTGATGAACTTTGCCATCTGGGAGAATGTCACATCTGCAAACCGTTCGCTCATCGCACAAAATACTCATCGCATAAACTAATGTCGCAGCAACACGTACGAAATCATATACTGAGTCATTTGACTAACTGCGAGATCTGTTATTCAACTTCTTCGTTATCTTCCCATATATCTTGCTCCAATACGCTCGTAATACCCGACCACATACCCTTATAGCATGTCTTCCACTGGATTGGTTGTCTCTTCTCATGTACTTCAATGATCTGCGCGACAGAGACACTGAAGTATAGCATCAATCCACCTGACCTTTTCGTGACACTAATCACTCTTGATTAAGTCGCAAGGAAAAGTGCACATAATGTGCGTGTAAGAAAGTAGGATAATGAAGCTTTCGTGAAGACAAAAAGGGGTACCCAATACACTGCCTCTGTCCCGGACCAGAATTTACTCAACACACAAATGAGTCCAGAGTTTTCGCCACCACATATGAAGTCTGTATTTGCGGTCTTTCTTGTCGACCCTTGGATCATGTGTAGATATTTAAATCCATCAATCCTTTGACTCAATCCTTCTCTTGTCGTGGCTGATCTTGTGTGACGCCTCTGCGAATTGGAGAGGACTGACAAGTATTCTGAAGATATCGACTGGCCAATTGATCGACTGATGCCAAGTTCGCAATCTCTCCCTTGTATGGCTTACATTAATATTATCGCTAGGATGTGACGTGACTGATCAGGAAGTGAGGAGCAGTGTTGAAGCATTTTCCAGCCGATCCTTGAGACGAGAGGAAGCTTCTCAATTGGAGCAAAATTGTGACTGGGTGACTTCACACACGCAAGACGTGAAGCAATGTTACAGTTTTGGGCCTAGTCCGCATCCCACCGCAATTTTGTTTTCAACAACAAACTTTTCCGACAGCCCTTCTGCCGTTGCTTAAAGATGACGCACTAGGACTCTTGGTCGAGACGCATCGCCGAGGCTCTCGCTGACGTCGATGAATCCCCAAGACCGTGTTCCTCATATGGTTGAGTCGTGTCATGAGACCGCGATGGCGAGATGGCGGCCTCTTGAGGGGGTTATCGCAGTGTCGAAAGTTGGGTGATGGCTTCGAGACCTCCGTGAGATAGATATCGGATCTATATATAGCACAGATGCGTCAAGTGTCATGAGAGGATATCGCGGTAGCTGAAATGGCTGGTATGTCTAAAACTCAGCCTTACTGATCATTAAGCCTGGTCTTGGCTCCCAATCGCGAATTTTGCTTTGTCCTTCTTTTGCTGGATGCGATAATCCGCCATCGTCTTGCGATATTGTTTCAATTGCAGCCTGTGACGGCGAAACGCCTCCTCGTCTGGGTTCTCCATCCCAGGTCCGAAAGCCGGGTTTGTCGTCTGGAAGTAACCACCCGAATCTTCGATGAACTGGACATCACTGAGCAAGAGATCAGCCCACTCGTCTAGATTGTCGTCGACAAACTCGATCAATTGAGTCAGAAGGCCCCTGTCTGAACCGGAAGGAAAGTCATCACGGTCGACGCCGTTCGCAAGATCACGGACGTAATAGTCGACTAGTTGGTATTCGTCGCCAGGCGGTGTCCAGCTCTCGCATGAGAAAGACGTTACTGGATGGGCCGCGCTTTCAGTGATCTGCTGTTGTCCCTGGCCAGAAGATTCCAACAATTCACGGGCTTCACGACCATGTTTATTCGTCTGCTGACTGATTGTCGATGGGCCGACACCTTCGACGGCGTCGGTGTTGTAAGCGCGGTTCTTCAAAACATTAGCCTACGAAAGACAAGAGCTGGAAAGGAGAACTGAACTCACAATCAAGTCAGCGATGTTGTTTTGCGTCCAGCCACTTCGAGCAAATCGCTGTGTCCAGTCCGGCCAGAGTGAGCCATGCGCAGGAAACCACTATACGATACATCAGCTGCGGTGTCTTCGTTTGAGCGACCAATATATACTCACGATGGCCATCTCCACTATGGTGACAGGTATCGAGCCCAAGAGCCGGATATCGACCTGCTTTGGGGCGCCCATACTGTACACCGGGTGTGGTTTACCATCGACACGGTAGTCTTTCATGTCGACGTTCATCTCTGTGGCGATACGTACGAGACCCTCGGGTGGTATGGTGCCTTGACCACCTTGCTTGAACGTAGCTTCGATTATTGGATCAAGCGGGACTGTGATCTGGAAGCCGCCGCCAAGATCGAGAAGGTAGGTGCCTTCCGGTGACGTATCCGCAGAGGATTTTAAAATAGCTTGATTGCAGAGATCTCGGTTCAGCCGTGCGTCTTCTTCGAATGCCGAGTTGTAGTCTTCGGAATCAAGAAGCGCATTTCGATGTACAATGACTTGGCCAGGGTGTCGGCTTCTCGCGTCGAGAAGGTCAGCGAATGTGATGTCAAAGCCTGAGACGCCGGGGCCGATCGGGCTGGTTCTACCTCCAAGGAAGCCCAATGCTCGAGCAAGATTCTTGCCTCCTTGACACTCGCTTGGCGTTCGAAGACGTATAGCTGCGGAGATCTCTCCGTCGGCTTCAACGTGCGGTGTTGACAAGTCATTGCGACTGTCTTTCTCGGCGCCCAAGCTTGCTGCTGCCAGGCCCAGCGAGTCACTTCGCGGTCCGAGTGAGTCCGACAGTGATTTGGTGAGTTGCGGTGATATATCGCTGTGCGATGGACTAGCAGACGTTGAAAGATGGATTTCGCCAGTTCCAAAGTCATAATTGGCGATGGCCTGGACGTTTGTGCCTGCTGTATGTCGGTAAGGCTTGGCCACTCCGTTGGCCTTGCTAGGCGCTCTTATCGTAGTCTTCTTGGGTTCTTTCTTGGACGCGGTACGGACCTGAGGTATAGCAGGTCTGCTCGTGGGTGGAGCAAGATATGGCGAATGTTGCCCCGTGGGATGCATGTTGTCTCTAGGCGTAGAGAAACCCGGAGGCTCATGAGGGGCGAAAGCGTACGCGGAAAGGTCAGTAGCCGGCGTGGTCGTCCCTGTATCACGGATAGACTGCGACAGAAACGACGATGCTGGCTCTTCATCTTCCAGTACATGGTATATAGCGCCAGGGAACTGTTGATGATCATGCGCGGACTGTTGCGCTTCGTCTACGCCGAGGGTAGCGCCAAAGACGAATTCGTCTGCGCCGGTGGGCCACATCGCGTCGATAGAATGATACTGCAATGTACGAGAGGGCTCGTGGCTCTCAGAGGCTCGCTCGGTGGATGGTTGGCTTTCGTGTCGCGCCCAATTATTGGGGTATTGGTGCGACGACATCGGTGACTTCCTCGGCTGCGATGGCAGTGAGCCTAGCGAAGTAACTTCCGTCGCGCTGATGGTTGCGGCAAGGACTTTGAAGGTAGTTGATTGGTTTTGGGAGTATAGTATCTGTAGCAAGGCGGGCAAGTCAGTGGACGATGGACTCAGCGCGCCATGCGAGTCTTACCAGATGTCTTTGTCACGGATTGCACTGGATGGGTATACTAGCGAGCTTGGTGACATATGGCTGCTGTGTGTATGTCGAGTTGAGCAGGGCGCGGAGTAGCGATTGGATGTTGAGATTGGCGAAAGAAAGTGTCGACGAGGGTGCAACGTCCGCGTTCGGCTGTTGCGGCCAAGGGGCTACGCTAGCCTTTACGATGCCTTCACAGCCACCACCTGCTTTCCAATCTACGGTCTTCTACAGAAGATTGTAATAGGTCAGAAGATCTAAAACGGCTTATCGCGATGCTAAGAGACACTTAAAAGACAACAATACGAGCGGTAGAAGTGGCCTTGACGGGTAGATCCTAACCACCGCAGCTTTGTCGCCATAGATTATAAGGCGTCGAGTACGGGATGTGCTATGGACGCTCAGCTCCGATATCATGTTAATATACTCGATCGTGCTCGGTTTCCAATACACCGGGTTTGCTAACAAACTTCAAAGAACCAATCTTCTAGTTAGATACACATTGTCTGATTGATCTAATGTGGTATGTGCTATACAAAGCAGTTCTCAACATACCCAGCTACAAACAGTGCGCGGCGCTCACCGACTCGGTGAATTCCATGCTGGTGTGGCACAGCAACGACAACCACGTTCCTTTCGCCATTACCCGACTAGAGTCCTCCTTCACAGTGTTCTTCTCTCGAGGCGGTCAAGTGCTCGATCTACTTAGATAGGGGACGAGGGCTCATCAAAGAGATCATCTCCACTCCGAGAATTATCTCCTATAGATTCTAATTAGATGGGAAGAGGACGTGCATTGATATGGACTATTGGCAGTGACCAAAAGCCAAAGGATAGTAAGAGAGGGCTGGGCGGCCAACATACCAGATAACATAGATTTATCCGCCAACGAAGGGGCCCCAGCCTTGTACTCTGGTACAGCTCGTCGAAGTACTTCCTCAGTCTTTGCAGATATGGCCATACCAGGCGCATGGAATGCCATATCTGGAAGGGGTATGGTCCCCAGAAAGCATGCGTGGCTGAGTCTGAGCAAATTCGTACCTGGCACCGGTGCGCCCTTCAGACCGGGGAGAAGTCGAGACTGTGCGCTGTAGAGCCGATCTAGAGAGAGGAAGGGTTCAGCTGAATCGTGCGGAACAGTGAACCCCGGAGGTGCAATGTTATTCCGAGGCTTCTGGAGACGAGAAGATGATCTGAATGCAAACTGTCCGTAGCTCCTCTCGTCGAAGCCCAGCTGCGGACGTCTCCGGATTTGTTGATTGATACTATCAAAGCCGGCGTCTGTGATGTCTCCAGTAAGCGACTGCGGGTATGTGAAGGGCGGTGTAGCGTTCGCGAATTCGTCTATCCTATGCGGATAAGCTATCGCATAGTCAAAGTCGTATGCTGGAAAGGCTAGCGCGTGTATTAGCGATACATTATCACATCTTTTGACTGAATATAACCTACCGGTGTTGGTGTTGGAGCTGATCGTCGCCTGGTCGTTCGTCGCGCGCGGGAATTGAGGGTTACACTCCGAAGTGCACTGTGAACGGTTGACGATCGCGGGCTTGCTGGACGCCGTGTTCCAGCTCTCGAGGCCAAAGTTCTCCTCCCCGACTCCCAGAGAGTTCGTGTCATCAAAGCAGGTATCGTACTCCCCTAGGCCTGCGAATAGTCCTTGTACATCCAGGCATGTGGTGCTTTCGCTCAGGTGGCGCATATACTGCCCTGGAGGGGCAACTGCGTTCACATAGTAGTCACCCGACATTGTTGTGCTAGATATACCGAGCATTGTGCGCTGGAAGAGGTCTAGAGACCCGTCATAGGTGTCTCTGCGAGGCGCTGTGGATCTCAAGTTAGGGCTATGATGAGCTTTACCAACATTGTGCAGGCGCTGCGTATATTGACGCAATACATGACCTTTAGACAAGGGGTGTCAACTTACGCATCGCTCTTCCGTCGTATAGGTTCTGGCAAAAGTCTGTACAGTTGGAGAGGAGGCAGAGTTCGAGCCAGATTCTTGCCTCGGGTATCACACAGGCCAGAAAGGGCGCTGGAAGAAACACACTAGTACGAGAACCAATCTGAAAAGGCTGCGTAGTGAAGCTCCGCATCCAACGAGGTTAGTCTTAGTTCCATTTTGACATCGTCAATGCTTACTGGAATGGGTAGCCATGTGCATGTTGTCAGCAAGAGAGACACTGATAGAATAGGCCTTTAGTGGGAAGACATAGAACATGTAACATCGCGCCAAGAACACAGCGTAAGCTGTAGGCACAGCTCTGGATATCTAACATGACCTTTCGCCAGCTATTATCATCAATCAGCCAGGCATAGAAAGACCTGTTGGCTGGCTATGTACATCTTCCTGAAGCGTCTTTGCGGTCATGACTTCTTTAGTCTTGGTGAAAATACCGTCCCGCTGCCCACCACTTTCGGACGACATCGTACGTTGGATCATGAACCCGAGTCGCATCGTAAGTCTGCTGCGGAAAGATTCGCTCCAGCGCCTGCCAATCAGTCTGATAGAGATCAAGGGAACTAGGCTGTGGAAGAGGACCATATAGTTTAACCATTTCCGCTTGTACTTGTTCGACGTAACGCTCAAGTTGAGATAGCCGTACGTTATTATGGCCGTGTCGACGAGCGTGCCAGACAGCAAGGGTCAGCACCCCCTGATCAGCTCCTCCAGGCCAGTATACTAGTCCGTCGCCCAGGCTGACAAGGAAGCAGTCGCGAAGATCGCAGAACTCGGTAGTTGAGTTCACACGATCGGTATTGATCGCAGAGAGCGTAAGACCGGCGGCGGCGCAAGAGTGATCACGAGCATCTCGTCGATGCTTCTTCATACTGCCGGCGGAGTGGGCCCGTAAATCGCCTACACTAAGCTGGCGGGAGTAGAACTTTGAGATTCGTTAGCAAGGTTCTTGAAGACAGAGGCAGTAAGTACTGACGATCAGCTCACGCAGCTTATGAAGATTCCATCCGCTCGCTTCGAAGCGCTTCCAGATAGCCCTCCAACATGAGGCTGCTCGAGGAAAGAACTGCATCCTTTGTCAGTTCATTTTGCGCGCATGGGGGAGGGATTGAGTAGCCTACCGCAGCGATCTCCACAAGAGTCACCTCGATGTTGGGTCCAATCAGTCGGACGTCAACGTGGTCCCACAGCGCTACGCTGTTGAAGGAACAGTATGAGGATTCTAAAGCCTTCTCAGGTAGAACCATACGTGGGGTGATGCAAAGCCAGGCAAGTTTACGAGACTCTGGCCACTCGTACCGATGGATACCAGCGGAACCACTAGAACGAACGCCGGATGTTCTAGGTCCTTGCGGTACAACGATCTGGTTCTGGCGTTCAAGTAGAATAGGCGGTGGTGGTGGTTGGTAAGCTTGGAGAGCCAGCGCCGGCTGTTGAGCTGCGAGGTATCGTAGATATCCCGAGAGGCTGTGATACATAGCTTGGTTTACGAGTTCGGGGGTGTTGAGGGCTTCGAATGCTAATCGCACGTCCCGCGGAACACGCACGGTGTATCCGGGCGCGTACCTCAAGAGTTCGACACACTCAGCAACGATGATACCCCTTCCGTTGGCGGAGTCGCGAACCCAGTACTGTAGGCCACTCTGTGTGGGAGCCATGGCCCCGATCCGCTCCAGTCGCTCGCTCAAGTCGCAGAAGTCCTTGATGATCAGCTGGACCATGGGTGTATTGAACGCTGCCTCAGCGCGCAGTCCGTTGCGAGTCAGTTCATCTGACGCTTGATAGTCTTGGACTTGAGCAGAGTTATCACCGCCGTGACTGACGGTGTGACTCAGCGTGTAGCTTGAGCCACCTGAAGGAGACGCCGCACTATTCGCGAGATCTGTGACGGCCGTAATTAGTACATTGAACCCCAAGCAAGCTAAATGGGGATTCGACTGAGGCAGCTTACAGTTATTCTGATTCATAATGTCGCTTGCTCTTGTTTGGGCGATGTTGGAGCTGTGGTAATGTCAAGAGGGTCTGTCGGTCATATGGTTTTAGTATATAACCCCACCCACACGTGAATAGATACAGCACGTGCACATGGGCTTGGATCCAGCGTTTGTCATTAGCTAGGGTCAGGAGAGTCATTGTATTACTATACGAGATTACGCAGGCAGCAAAGTAAAATGCACCATGGACTTTACTTGATGTGTCGAATATCGCCGTTTAATCATCACTCTCCGCGTCACAGTCTGCCAAAACAGTTCCTGTGTAGCATTTCCATAGCTCTGTGTCCAAAGGGAAGGTCAGGGGGGAGGGAAATAAAGCATCCGCGTCCTGTCTGTTATGCGAATGAAGCGTTCCTGAACACTGATGTGGGACACCACAGCAAATGCTGAACAGAAAAGCCATCTCCTGTTCGTGTAACTGAGTCGCCACGAAACCGCGTCCCCGATCTCTGGTATGGTTTCCTAGATACCACCAGAGCTTTTACCATACTTGCTCACAAAATTGTTGTGGATCATAGCAAGGAAGGCCGGCGAAGGCGTGTCTTCCAACACCACGTTTGTGTCCGGCTGAATCAGATCCGCGGCAGGAACGGATATGCCATGCTTCGCTGCATACTGAACGATCTCCGACATCTTGACATCCATGTCATGGGATACATTCCGCACATGCCAAACGCAGTGCGTCATGAGCTGTGCGTTGCGACCAGCGGGGTAATGCACTACTCCGTCCCCCAGATGGTAAAGGAAGTAGTCGTGAAGAGGCCAGATGCGGGCATCTTTGTCCAGTTTCCCTCTCGGTGACATGTTTGAAGGTACGTTCGTGGTGAAAGTATGCTCTGGTATGTCTTCCGGTCGGTTATCGTGATAGTGGTGGAAGGTCGTCCGGTGGAAGCTCTTACCTGAGCGTAGCTGACGAACATAGGCCTGGTTAAGTAAGCATAAGCTTGTGTATGTGATTTTTGGAAAGAGATCCAACAACTCACTATGAAATCAGCGATCGCCTTTGGGGCCCAGGACTTCCGAATGCGGTCCCATAGCTCGTAGTTCACGGTCTGAAATGGAAGAAACTGATCAAGTATCAGTGAGCGCTCTTCAGATCGGAGCAGTAGACTTACAGTGAGTATTTCCTGCGCAGTCGTGACACAGTTGATCAGAGTAGGATCAATTGTTTTTGGTGGAGCCACACCCCTCAGCTCATGACGATGGTGGGAGTTGGCCGCGGGTGGAAGGCTTGCCAATGGTCTACCTTGGATCTCAACAAAGGCACGGATCTGACCACGGGACATTGCAATGCCTGCACATCCCTGACCGGCGATATCTTGTGTGTTCCTAGAGGGGTTGCTAGCCATGTAAGCAGCAATGGGGTCCGCTAAGCCAGGCTGGGGGGCTACGCCTGTTGGAGGGATAGCTACCGGTATCACGGGCTGACTTGGAGGTGCTACTACCACTGCTGTTGCGACTGCCATCGCGTTGAGCACCGGCTCTGGCGCATACGTTATCGGATCATGTGTGGGGATAGCAACTCGAGCGCTTAGAGCTGGCATGAACATGTCTAAGATGCGGTCCAGCTCCTGCGACGAGCAAGCTGAAAGTAGAGTCTCAGAGGGCAGTGACAAGTGATCCTGAGACTGTGATTCATCTGCCAGTGGGGGGATCTCGTGGTGGGGTCGCTTACCCGAGTACTCAGGCACTTGTCCTTCTGCATTGTTGACTGCATTAGCTGTGTGAAGTACTTGAACCCCGTTCTCGGTTTCGGAAGCTTTTCGCTTTCTCGGTCGACCCAAGATATACTCGTTGATCTTTACTCCGCTTGACATTGCTTTGACTTGCTCATGATATACTTCTTGAACATCAGCTGGTGCCATCTGCAGATAGCAGTCAGGCGTTGTAAGGAAGATATCAATCCATGCGTCGTGAATGCGGTCCTTGGATATCATGTATAGTATCAGGTCGTCATCGTCCTGGTTCTGTCCAAGCTGCATCAACAAGTCTCTGGAGAACTCAATGACTGCCCTGACTCGCCGGCGATGATATTCGTTGCTCTGCAAAAGCCAATCCTGCAGCAGATTTCGACGCGTATAGTGTGCGGGTGTGTACGTTACGGCGGGATTGTTCCAAGGAAGGCCTGCAAGAGAAGGTGGTTGTTCTCGCTGGGCGCTACGGTCGACCTCGTTCGCCATCTGCGACGTGACGCCGCGCGGGGCCGACATGGACGCTACAGGTCGATTTCCATATGGGTGAGACACCATGGCATTGCCTGGGGGGCCTGGAGTGCGTGTCAGTAGGAACAGAAATCGCGATTTGGAAGCTTACTTCGGGCTCCGTTACTCCTCGTAAAACTATCCGGTGTATCCATGTTACACAAGAGTTCGTAAGAAGATGAGAAATATTTGAGCCGAGGCTGGAAGCGCTATGCAAAGGAGAAATGAGTAGAGAGATTAGTCAACCGGGTTGAGTTGTTCGAGAGTTCGGCGTTCGCATGAGCCCATAGGCCATCTGCTCTTGGTGGGGTGGAGAGGTCGTCCGCGCAACGCCAGAACGCTCTAATCCATTTCGGGAAGTAACTGTGAGTCGCATGCTCGAGCACAAATGACAGGTGGCGAAAATACAGAAACTTGAATGGACACATGACCGTGTCATGAAGCCTACACGAAGGCCTTGTGCTTGCCGGCATAGTGAGGATATACGCGATAGTAAAGAATGTGCGGAGAAAGAAATGGCTTCAAAGTTGCAGTCGGTACGTGATGAATGGACGCAAGCTTGAGACGAGGGTAAGACTTGATATGGGTATTAATCATGGAATCACAGATTCTTGCTCATACTACCATGAGCCGTCGCAAACCTTATTCCTGATTACCTACTTCGCTTTGATAGCTCGAGTACCGCAGCATATATCACAACGAGCAATGAGTTCCATGGTCTGATGAAGATTGTTGCGAGTGATGGTGGTCGCATGATGGTAGAACAAAGATGAGGTGGTTGCAGCTATTCGGCTGGAAGCACTTGACGCTCATCCCACGCTAAACTAGTTATGGACAGGGGCATGCTTGGCGGCAAACTTCGCAATCAATCTTGGAATCGGCCGCCCCGCGTCCAACGCCGACAACCTCTTACTGAACGCCCGAAGGCACACCCAACAAAAGACGCATCCACTAGTACCTGGGTATCGAAACCTGTTTGCGCGGCTCTTGCGCCAACGACTCCCCGCTCGTCTGTCTCATCAGCGACTCCAAACTACGGGTGGTCACCGAATTTGTTCCAGTAGTCGGCCTTCATCGCCAAAAGTCTCGCGGGCGACGGCAACTGGTCCTCCACAGCTAGGTTTGTGAAGTTCATCTGCTCATTAACCGGTACTGTGATGTTGTACTGCCTCGCGTACGCAGCAGCTTGACTGAGACGAACGTGGCGATCCCCGGTGACCCTTCGAACGTGCTCGATGACACGCGTCAACATTTGCGCTTGACGTCCAGCAGGTGGATGAGCCACACCATCACCCATGTTGTAAAGGAAGAAGTCGTGCAGTATCCTGTTCTCGCCTTTCAAGAGGCTGTCTCTGCTGACGTTGCGAAGGGAGGCGGTGGGAACGAAGTCTGGATGCTCCTCTTGCCATTCTTCAGCGGCTTTAAAATGATACGAGATCTTCGAACGACTACAGATTCCTGGTGTCTGAAGATCATGCGCGTAGTTCTGGTAAACATGGCATTAGCTTAGTCTTCTGTCATGATCCAAGATTTGAAGCCACACTTACAATGTAGCGGGATATGTCCATGGGTCTCCAATGCCGCTTTGCCCGGACACACGTCTCGCGAGTGGACGTGCAGCTGTTTGGAAAGTACTGCCACGTTGTTAGTGATTTGGTAATGTGCTTGAATCACACGGATGTTGCACTTGCCGTAAACATCTCCTCGATCGACGTCTCAAAAGGGCAGCAGCGCATGTCAACGGATGCAGGTGTCCGGAAGTTGGTCATCTCAGTGCCATGTACTGAGAATGCAAGAGAAGGTAGTCGTTGTATGCTTTTACCCTCGATCTCCACAAATGCTCGAATGCGCTCAGCACTCCAGGCGGTGTTATTGTTACCCGGTGGAAGCTCACTTCCTGGTCGGAAGCCCGCAGTGGTAATACCCTTTGCTTGAAGCAGCTGATGGAAAACTGGCGGAGCCGCCGGGTTTTGCTCGAAAGCAGCTGTACCGCTGCGTATAGACCGCAAAGGAAACACAGGCACTTGGGCGACAGAGTGCTGACCTTGATGAGGGCCTGGAACTAGAGCCGATGCGGGCTGCATGTTTCCCCGAGACGCATGTTGTGCGGACTGGGCCGGTGCTAACAGTGGGCGTGCTTGAGGTACATGCTGTGTAGGATGAGCGGACGACAAGCGCTGGGGTGCGACAACGGCCGGGAACGGGAATGACTGGACGGATAAGCCTACCGGAGCCGCAGACGACTGGGGGAGCGCATGAGGACTGGTCTCTGATAGTTGTCCCAGGAGCAGACCTCTCCTCAGCCCGGTTGTGTCTGTAATGTTACGACGCGCCAAGTTAGGCTGACCATATCCATCTTTGAGCGTAGTCCCGTTTGAAGGGTCTCTGGCGACGTCGGGGTATGGGGTCTTTTCGGCAACTCGTGGGGTCTGTGAGTGGGTCAAGTACTGAGAATGCGAGCAACGGGAAGCAAGTTGCTCAGACAACTCTCCTGGCAGAAACCAATCATAGTTTGTGGACAGACTGGTCTCATCCTGCATGGTCCTCGCGAAGCTCGGCCAAACTCCAAAGTTGTCGACCAGGTCTTCCTCGTAGGCCGACCTTACTCCAGGCGGCGCTAAATCGAGCCATCCCTCGGCGAAGGTGAAGAAGGTTATCCATTCCTCCGCTAGACATCCGCATGGCAGCCAGTAACGGTGGCCGGCAGCCAATTCGACAGCTGTGGGTGTCGAAGAAACACAACTAGAGCTGTACTTCCAGATACTTGCTAAGAGCGGTGCGATGCTCTGGTGGTTCATGCAAAGGTCGTCGGCTTCGATCATGGCTCTTGTGAGTATTGGCTTTATCCTCGAGGTGGGAGTCTCGGCGATGAAGCCAGTCAAGGCGTTTGGGTGGAAAGCCATTGGATCACACTATACTTTATCCAGCGATGGAACAGCAGTCATGTCTGCCGTGACTGTTAGTCTTTGAGTTCCTGTTCTCGCGAATCGTAGCGCATACAACTCTTGTTGTATCAAGATCCGTCTCTGGGCAGTTCGCCGTTCGTTCGAGCGGTGTTAGTCGCAATGACACTGCGCTACACTCGTATAATGGGTGCGATTCTCATGCAGGTACTTGTTCGCGGCTGTAGGGATCTTGAAACAAACCAAAGGGGGCGTAGCGGGGTCTGGTTCGGATGTTGTGAGTTGCGAAGTAAAAGACATGGCTGGACGCTCAGTCGAGGTCTGTGCCCCCAAACAACCCCTCCTCATAGTGAAATGTACATGTATAGGCGGTATGCAGCTCAACAAGAGGTCGCCTACGCGAAGACGGCGCTTTACTGAGGCACATCGTAGCCAAACAATGCTTGGCACCTCCTCCGAAACCGGTAGGTAGGTCCACTGAGCTGATGCGTCGTCACTACGCCCAGCCTTTCGAACCTTTCTATAAGCACGAGACGAAGGTTTGTTTAGCTGATGTCTTTTCTTGGCTGAGTTATGCTGTGCCCTAGTGGAATTCGTCGCAGATGCGGTTAAAATTCTGTGCCTGTTGGAACTCGGATATCCATGCTCTTAATACGTTATTCTCTCCGTTTAAGGGAGTAAGTGTATATAGAATGAGACTTCTGACCAGCTATATCTTCTGGCGTCTTCGGAGTTCATTTCTACTGAGCTTGTTATCTTATACCCTCTAGTTACAGGCCGTGTACTTACTTGACTAGCAGGGTCTGAGCATCTAAAACTTCGCATACGTGAAGCTATTCTCCGCACCTCCGTGATCGCCTATTGGTCGCTTGCGTTTTATACATATAATAGGGTATTCTTTTCAGGCGCGCCGAGAGCGCGCTAGGCAATTGTTTGATCTCGAGGCGGCTTTGGAGCACAGACAGCGTCACCGGGTTATGCTTTGATTTACAAAGCTGCCAAACGTTAGTATTGTGTGTGCTCTTCTCTCTTTACCACCCAAGAGCCTACACAGGCAAGTTAATTGTGACAATTTATACCTCGTTAACAGCGTTCGCGACAGACTTACCTTTTCTAACTCGGCAACTAAAATGCAAAACGTCATGTCTACCTCCTACGGCTATCTAAGGCCTATTATTAGCATAGATTAAGTGCCAACTCGCAACACAGTAAGTCCACCCGGTATGATACAAAGGCTCTATACTCGTCCGCCCTACATCTCTAACAATGTTCAGAAGCAACGGGCTCTAACACTAAGTACTCGGCACAGACTATACACCACGACGTTCTCGCCGCGCATGGCATAGTTGCGCCTTCTCTACCTGCGTCAACATCGTTAGTGTTCTACACTACCTACTCGGCCGCGACAAAAGAGCTCTAATATGCCCCTCTTATCGACGAATGCATCAAACGCCTGCAAGACGAGAAGAAGGACAGTGTGAAGCCTTCTCTGAGCTTCGACACAACAATAGTCTGGGGTCTAGCTAACAACAAAATTAGATTTGTCTCTGTAATGCGGCTCTCTATAGTGTAGGTTATTCCTTTGTATTTAGCTTATATAAGATATATATTAATATATATTTACTTAAATATAAATTTTATTACTTAATAGCTACTACTATTCTTAAAGTATTTTATTTTTATTTTTTAAACTCTTAGTTAACTTATAAACTATAACTATAAAGATAGTTATTAGCGTAAACTTTCTAAAGTAAGTAGCTATAAGTATTACTTATAAAGTATAACTTTTTAAAATTTATTAGTATATAGCTAAGCTATTTAAGTTAATAAAAAAAACTTTTTACTATATTTTTTTTTTTAAAAAGTTTTTAGCTTAAAAGTATTACTTATATAGTTAGCTATATTTATAGTAAATAGTAATACTATATACTTTATAAATAGCTATAGTAGATAAAGTTTTTTTAAATTTACTATATATATTAACTAATACTACTAGTATTTTTAAACTTACTATATATTTAACTTAAATTTTTAATACTTTTTAAAGTACTAAATATAGTAAAAAAAGTAAAAATACTAAAAGTTAGTACTAGTACTTTATAAAATACTATTATAGTACTTTAAAAAGTAGCTTAAAATATAAAAATTTAAAATACTAATATAGTATAAGTTATATAAGTAATTATAATAGTTTAGTTTCTTAGGCGTTAGGTCTACTTTAGGCTAATAGCCTATATATATATATTTTACTTCTAAGTACTTCTTCTAAGCCTTACTATAATAATATTATAATTTAATATAATATTATTATCTAATTTCTATATAACTCTTATATATTATTATAGTTCTCTAACTCTAATAGTAACTTAGTAAATTAGCTAGTTACTTCTATAAAATCTATACTATTAATTATAACTATATTACGTATCTAGTCTTCTATTAGTAACTCTTCTAGTAGAGATATCTTTTACTTTTTCTTCTATAACACTAGCTCTAGTTAGATAATAGTAAGTAGTAAGACTAACTTAGTAATAGCTATACTTAGCGCTACTACTCTTTTATTTACTAAATCTACTACTACCTTTACTATGTATAGTTAGTGTTAGTAACTTCTCTAGTAGTCTTAGTCTTTATATATTACTACCTAGAACTTTTTTACTACTATAGTCTTTAGTTCTTAGAACTCTTATTAGTAAGCTCTTCTCTACTCTTATAGCTTCTCTAATCTACGTAATAGTAGCTTACTAAACGTTCTTAGCTCTTTCTAAAATAGCTTCTAGTATATCTCTTCTATAGAAAGTAGTTATCTTACTAACTCTAATAATAATAATATTAATATTACCTAGATCTACTATTCTATAGATAACTATAATAATAACTATAACTATAGTAACTTAGTTAAGCTACTAATAAAAGCTATTACCTTTTTTAATAGGTTTCTTAATATTACTAAGATCTAAAGTAGTAATAAATAACTCTACTACGCTTTTCTTACTAATCTACTTAGTTATATTACTTATAGTAGCGCGTACTACTCTAATCTCTTTAACGCTAATTATAATAACTACTTTAGCGCTAACTATAATAATAGCTATAATACTATCTATAATCTAAATAATAAAGTAGAGTCTAAGCGCTCTTTACGCAAGTTTACCTTAGATCTTCTATTTAGTAAGCTTACTAAGCTATAGCTCTCTTTATTACTAGATCTAGAGGTTACTACGCGCTATATTATATTTTATATACTTATTAACTATAAGATTATAAGCTATATTATCTCTAAGCCTAACCTCTTTTAAGATAGTTAGCTTATCTTAGTAGTTTATAAATTTAATATATAAGGTCTATCTAAATATATTAGTAAGCTAGATAAGACTCTCTTTAAAGATAGTTCTATTTATATAGTATTCTAAGATAGTATAAAGCTTTATAAGCTTTTCTTTAATATAGTCTTTTATCTTAATAATAATATTACTATATATATTAGTTATTTAAAGAAAACTTAGAAAGATCTTACTAATAAGCGTAATACTAACTACTACTTAGAACTTTAACTTACTAAGAGTAATAAGTCTTTAGATATTATCTAATAGTAGCTTTTTAGCACTAATAGTAAGACTATAAACTTATAAAAATAACTCTACTTTATAAAAAGTAACGTCTACACTACTAGAATTTAACTTAAGAAGCTTTACGTTACTTCTAAATAATAAATTAGCTAGGTATATAAGTAAAAGAATACTTATAAGAAAGTATATAAAGAGAAGTATACTACCTATATTAAAACTCTTAAGAAAGTCTCTTATTTAGAAGTACTTATTAGAAAGACTTTTTCTTCTACTTCTTTACTAAATAACCTAGATAGATCTAACTTAAAGAAGTCTAATAACTTAGCTAGCGCTTTCTATCTAGACTATTATAGACATACTTCTAACTATTCTAACTCTCTAACTTATATATTTTTACCTATACTTATATATAATATACGTTACTCTAAGTAACTTAAATCTAATAAGTTTAAGAGCTTTATTAGTACTTACGTAGATACTTATTAGAAGTAGAAGTTAGATATTATAAGTTAGTTCTATATATACGCTAGCACCTTTAAAAGTAATAAGAAAAAGTAACTTAACTTTATCTATATAAAGACTAGTAGTCTAGCCTAAAATAGTATATCTATTAGCTAGTTTATCTCTAGCTAGAAATTCTAGCGTATATAATAGGTTTAGAATATTCTTAATAGAAGCTATAGTTAGCTTAATACTTATTATAACGCTTATAACTTCTATAATAAGAAAGTAAATATAAAGTTTAGTAAGAATATTAGTACCTTCTTATTATAATTCTAAGCTAGTATTACTACTTTATATTAGAATAATAAGAAAATAATTCTATAAATTTATAAAAAGCTTTCTTTCTAGTAGCGTAGTTATATTAAGCTACTCTTAGATAATAACTACTATACTAATAACTTTACTACTTTTAGTTAGAAGCTTTACTATTTTAAATAACTCTACTTTTTAGTTCTACTCTTCTATAGTACTAATATAGCTAAGAATACTAGTAGAAGTAGAAGTAGAGATAGAAGTAATAGAAAAGGTTATAGAAACTATAACTATAATAACACTTTCTCTAGAGGCTTTAGTACTACTTACTTTATTATTAATAAAGTCTATAAGAACTATACTCTAATAGAGACTTAGGTTCTTACTAATATAGATTACTACTTTAAGTATACTTATACTAGTTATAGGCCTAACTACTCTAATATACTATATAAGAGCTAAGATAATATTATATCTATAGACTACTTTAAGAAAGTTCTTACTACTTTTAATAAAGCGTATAAAGCTACTAGAGTTTCTATCTCTAAGGCTACTATTAGAGTTAACTCTATTTAGAGTTTAACTTCTTTTATATTAGTTATAGTAACTAACACCTTTATAGAAAATAACTAGTCTTTAGTAACTATTACCTCTAGAGACCTTCTAAGCCTAAGAAATATAATAAATAATATACTTTAAAGATACCTATACTTATACTTATATTATTACTTCTATTTTCTTTTATTAAAGTCTATAATAATAATAATAACCTTAACTCTATACTATAAGCTATTCTAGACTAGATTAAGAACTTAGAAAGCTCTATAACTTTATAAGTTTACGTTTCTACTATTATAGCTACTACTATTTATAGCGCTATATATCTTCTTTAAGTAGATTAGTAACTAGTCTTTAAAGAAACTATCTTCTCTTTATTATAACTATTCTTATATATTAAACTAATAAGTAATTCTAGTTATACTTCTATCTTTATTAATAAATTTTACGCTTACGTAAACTACTATAAAATAATTATACTATAAGATCTTACTATTTTTAAATTAGTAGATAGCTTCTAAGTTACTAACGTTACTTATATAACTAGAGTAAACGTTACTTTTAATAATTATAAAAAGTAAGTACTTACGTATATTATAAAGCTTAGTAGCGTCTAAATAATACTTAGAACACTTTAGTTTTAATAGTATAATTCTTAGGTAAACTAGAAAACAATATTTATAATATTTAATTCTAATTACTATATATAATAGTATCTTTATAATTATAAGCTTTACTATATTACTAGTAGTTAATATTATAAGTAACTTTCTCTTTTTATATATAAGCTTAAGAGAGTGTATTACTTAAAGGCTCTACCTCTTATAGATATCTTTTTTATCTCTAGTTATATAGTAGCTATCTTAGTTATATAAAGAGAAGAAGTTTATATAACTATAATAGAGAAAGTTAAGAGGCTTTATAATATAAGTAACTAAGAATAAACTAATACTTAATATCTATATATAGCTAGAGTAAAGGTACTTCTAGAAAACTTTAAAAAGTTCTAAGACTATATAGAGCGCCTACTAATAAGTAAGAATAATATCTTAGTAAAGCTTTCTAATATACTCTATTCTCTATATTATAGATTTAACTTATAAGAAGTAGATAAGATCTCTTCTTAGCGTAATAAGTTAGATTATACTATTAAGATTTAACTAAACTCTAATACTAGTTAACCTCTTAGACTATTATTATAATATCTAAAACTACTATCTTATAATAAAGCCTAAGTAGTTAAACTCTATATTAATAATATACTACGTAAGAGATATATTAAGTAAAGTATATTTAAATAAGCTACACTACTATTAGTAGTAAAGAAGCCTAGAAAAAGTATTAGAATATATATTAACTATTATAAACTTAACGTATATACTATTAAGAACTATAATACTTTTTTACTAATCTATAATATACTTATAAAGCTTTCTAAAGCTTATTACTTCTCTAAAGTTAATATTATTACTATATTTAATAAGATTTATATCTATAATAATTATAAATATCTTTCTACCTTTATTACTTTCTATAGACTATACTAGTATACTATTATACTTTTTAGCATATATAATAGTTTAAAGACGTTTTAAGTATATATTAATAATATACTTTATAAGTATCTTAATAAGTTCTATATAGTATATCTTAATAATATTATTATATTTAGTAAAACTAAGAAAGCCTATAATAATTATCTTCTACGTATTATAACTAAGCTTATAGACGCTAGCCTCTCTATAAATATTCTTAAGTCTAAGTTTATATAGTAAGAAGTAAAGTTTCTAGAATTAATTATTACTATAAATAGTATTAAAATAGACTCTAAGAAAGTATCTACTATCTAAGACTAGTAACTACCTAGAACTTTAAAAAATATTTAAGTATTCTTAGAGTTTACTAACTTTTATTAATAGTTTATATATAAGTTTTCTAATATTACTAAGCTACTTATATATCTTATAAGAGAAAACTTTACCTTATTTATAATAACTCTAGAGATAGTTTACGCGTTTAATAAGTTAAAGACTACTTTCTATAGTAATATTATGCTAGCCTATTTTAACTCTAATCTAAAAAGTATTTTAGAAACTAATACTTCTAACTACGTCTACGCTATAGTATTATTATAAATCTAGGCTAATAATACTATATAACTAGTTATCTATTTATCTAAGAAGATAACTTCTATAAAATATAACTATAAAATATATAATAAAAAGCTCTTAGTAATTATTAGAGCTTTTAAGAAGTAGCGTCTAGAGTTATTAGATACTACTAATACTATTAAGGTTTTAACTAATTACTATAGCCTTAAGTACTTCTAATTTAAATAATACTTAAATTAATAATAAGCTTATTAGGCTAAGTTTCTTAAAGAGTTTAATTTTAAGGTAAAATATAGGCCTAGTAAATAAAGCACTAAGCTAGATAGTTTAATACGTTAGACTAGCAACTTACCTAAATATATTACTAATAACTACGTTTAATACTAATACTAGATAATTCTAGGTAATTACTACTAGAATAGTAGTAGTTATAATACTATCTAACTTATAGAACTCTACCTAGGCAAGGCCTTATATAACTTACTATTAATTCTTACTCTATTAAGTAAAGCTAGAGAGTATAATATTAATAGTGTTCTCTAGCTAAGTTCTACTATAATAGGCCTAGCCTAGTTCTTATTACGTAATAAGTCTAACCTATATAATAATCTAGTTAGAGCTAATAATCTTACAACCTAGAAGATTATAGATTATCTATATTCTCTTAATACTTATCTTACTACTATTTATAATGCTCTTAATAGTAGTAATTATTATATCTCTTATTATCTTATTACTAAGAGTATACGCCTAGAGCTAGAAGATTTAGAAGTAAGTAAAGATAAGAAGCTATTCTTAGATAATAACTATCTTCTTATTTCTTTTAGTAAGAAGCTAAGAACTTAT
Organism: Alternaria triticimaculans; assembly: GCF_023758025.1. NCBI lineage: Eukaryota > Fungi > Ascomycota > Dothideomycetes > Pleosporales > Pleosporaceae > Alternaria > Alternaria triticimaculans. The sequence continues at coordinate 631,583 of NW_026055967.1, forward strand.
ATTATTAAGAATATCTATAATACTTTATCTAGTAGCTATAGAGATTATACTACTACTTACTAGTAAGTTAGTTAATAGTACTACTAGTAAAGTATAACTAATATAATTATATACTTTACTAATAACTATACTATATATTATTATTTTAAAGTTAATTACAGCGCTAAGTATAGTCTTCTCTATTTTTTTCTTATTCTAGAGTAGTATTAGAAGAATATCTCTATTAACTTTATTACTCTATTACTACTATTTATTTAGTATAGTTATTTATATTATTATATTATAGTAGTAGTAGATAGACTATCTAAAAAGAAGAAGTTTATTACTATAAAGAATATAAAGATGTCTACTATTATTAATAAGTTTCTTAAGTATATCTAGAGAGAGAAAAAGTACTCTAAGACGCTAGTGTCTAACTAAAAACACTAATTTACTTTCTACTTCTAGCGTTATCTTTATAACTAAGTAGAAACCTATTTTAAATTATCTACTACTTACTATCTAGAAATAGATAGATAAATAGAAAATATAAATATAGATCTAAAATAGTATCTATAATTCTACGTTAACTATTTATAAAATAACTAGGCTTATCTTCTTCTTTTTACTAAATTTAAAGCTAATTTAGCTATTAGCTTAGTAACTAGAGTTTTTCTATTCTAAGCTATAAAGAGCTACTAGCTTTACGTAAGTTTTAAACTACTATACACTATTACTAATACTATAACTACGCCTATATAACTATATACTACTAATACTTTAGTTAGTTATATTAATATAATATAATAATACCTTTATAATAAGATTATATAGTCTTAAACTAAAATAAAGAAGTTTACTAATATTTATTACTATCTAGCTCTACACTTTACTATTAGTAACTAGATTCTTCTTAATACTAAGTATATTTACACTAAATAACTAGTAAAATTCTTAGACTATAAAAATATAAGTCTTTACTAGATTATACGTATTATTAATAATATAGCTTATAAATTAAATTTCTTTAATAGCCTTAAGACTCTATTTCTAGTATTCTACTTATAGCTTTTATAGCTCTATAAAGATAACGCGCTACCTAGATAGCTTTAAGCTACTAATTATACTTTATTTAAGATCTATTTTACTAATAATAGTAAGACTAAGTATATTATTACTTAAGTTCTTAATTTCTATATCTATAATATAATAAATAATTTCTATACTAGCTATTATAGCTACTTATAGTATAAAGTAGAATAGGTAAGTAATAACTAGACTAGCTACTAGTAACTATACTTTAACTTATAAGAAAGTAAAAAGTCTATTTAGAATTACTATAACTATAACTTTAGTAAACTAGAACTTTATAATATATTTTACGCGTATAATAACTATAGAAAGCTTATAGTTATCTTACTCTATTTATTAGATAAGAGCTTAGAAAGAACTAGCTAGTTATTTATAAACTTTCTTAACTATATTACTTATAAAGCTTATTAAGCTAATTACAGCGTATATCTCTACCTAACTAAGATATCTATAGATATCTTTAGCTTTAAGGTAGTTAATTCTAACTACTCTACTTATAATCTTATATCTATACCTAGAATAGAGTCTTCTATATAGGCACTCTAGTTTATAGCTAGATCTTACTATACTTTTAGACTCTACACTACTTCTAAACCTTACTCTACTCTTAGACTTTACTCTACTTCTAGACTCTACTTTACTTAAAGTCTCTATTCTATATAAGAATATATACTACCTCTACGCCTTTTATTAACTTTATAACTTTTATTTCTTTCTATCTCTCTATTACTTACACGCCTTATAATAGCGTTATATTATATCTTACTTTTTAGTTAGAGTATATAGCCTAGGTTCTTCTTAGAAGGCATAGCTAAACTTATAAAATTTTATTTTAATATTCTTAACACTTAGTTAGAACTTTAAGCGCTTTTAGAAAGAGATATATAATAGTTTAGTTTTTTAAGCGTTAGGCCTATTTTAGGCTAATAGCCTATATATATATATTCTACCTCTAAGTACTTCTTCTAAGCCTTACTATAATAATATTATAATTTAATATAATATTATTATCTAATCTCTATGCAATCTTTATAGTAATAAAGATACTAAAGTATATATTTTATATTTTTTTATAGTTAACTTACTTTAGTATATATAATTTTAAAGTTTAGTTTTTTTATTTTATTTATAGTACTATAATAATATAAAGTAAAATAAGTTACTTATAATTTTTAAATTATATAACTACTATATACGTAAAGGTACTTCTTATTAAATAAGAGAGATTGCAATTCTTAGAGTCTCTATAGTGCAGACACTTCTCGCCCGCTACGTGTTTATGAACGATCTCGCAGCCCTTGCTAATGCATGCTCGGCAATTGGTGGTTTACTGAACCTGGGAGATGAGAAGAGCAGGAAGATGTTTGAGGGTTTGGTTAAGAACGATTGAGAGGCTCTTGAGAGCTTGCGTGGACCGCGCACTAAGCGGAAGCTCGACGGTGGTGAAGAGACTGTGTATGCACTATTATGGCGCCCTCAGTTACGAGAATCGAAGAGGCTCAAAGCTTTCGCCTTGGTTTGCATACATGACTAGAGACTTGCACGTCTTTTCTTGCATAGCAACAACTTGATCCAGGGGGCGTGACGCAGACGCGTAAAAGTTTATAGCGACTTGATGTATGGTCGGGCATTTGAAAAAGTTTTTCATCCTATCACTTATTACGCGAGCTGCCGAGATGTTAAAGCCGACCCTCAGTGACCAAGGAACGTGATGATAGGGACGCGTGCCGTGCTGAAGTTTGCCAAATCGTGCTACAAACTTCGCGACTCGCTTGTCTTTCCCAGTACGCACACTACCCGCAACAGCATCTGCACAACGTCACTGTTCCTTTAGCTGCTAATGAAACAATGATTATTCGAAACTAACGTGTACTTCCTTTGTCCATTAAAACCTCGTTGTAATCAAACCAGGAACTCGGGCATCTTCTCAAATTGATGAATATGGTTGGTAGACAGGACGCTTGTGAGCGCTGTACATCCAAAAGGTGATTTAGGTCATCGCAATGGCCACAAGGGCCAAAATGTCGATGGGCAGACGAATTGAGCGCCTTATACACTTGCATGCTTCGCAAATAGTGGATCCGCAAGATCGTCCAACTCGCGTATCCTCGTGCTTCACGTAGCGTCAAGTACGCATGAGATCCCAGACGCTGGACTGGGATACTGAGAGCGCATTCCGTCATGTGCTATATGTCATACTCGTCTCCAGTAGTAAGCAGCCAGCAGCCGAAAACATTGTAATTCACTGTCGAGGAGATCAGCAGAGATCACACGGACCACGAATAGACTGCCCGTATACTTACCTCCACTCGCACTGAAGAACAGCATCTCATGTCACTCGCAACAATGGCGAGTACGAGACGGTCATCGTATCCCCCAGCCCAAGGCTCTACATTGGACGCTTTCTTCACTGAGGTACCGCGAAGATGCCCAGACACACGTCATATCGCTCACAACTAATCCAGGACACTACAGCCTCTCCGGACGTTGCACGCGAATCGCCGGATGCCCGCCGCACTCCGTCCCCGCAGCCTTCCGAGGACGGTCTCTTTACGAAAAGCTACTATGAGGGCCTCGCTGAACGCTGGGGAGTCACGGTAGCCGAGTTCAATTATCGAGAAGACAGACCACGGTTTTGGCTGCGCAACTTGGATCGCACTGGCCTTGACCACGATGAGAGGCTCTCTCCATGGGCGCTGGCGTACTACGATAAATACCCCGACGAAATGGTCGACGAACGGACGCGCAACCATTACGAGCGTGGTATGGGAAAGCCGAGGGTGAAGGAGTTCATGGACATCAAAGGGGTAACGCCAGTTGTAAAAGACAACGACGGAAACTTCAAGCCGGCTACCCAGTGGCAAGAGGTGCCAGATGAGCCTACAGTCGACCTCGGCGGTCCATCACACTGGTATACCAGACCACCAAAGCCGCGAAGTAATTGGCTCGAGACGCTCAATCGAACACCCAACACGACAGGGCCACAACGTCCTCAGCCTCCTGCACGCCCTGATCGTAAGGTCCACCGTCTTCCGACCCTGCATGACCACCAGTACGAGCCTGTCGGGTATCCCTCGAGCAGCAGCTCTGAACCGGAAACCGGACTTCCTGGGGTTGACGAGGGCTCCGCAGCGCCAACGGGCGCCGGAGACGCCAACTCCTCCTTAGCCGCGGAGGGTGCATGGCCGATGGAAGTTGACGACAATTTCGCTGAGGGGTTTGAAGAGCGCCTCGTAGATGCTGACGGAGACGATTATGGATATCAACTCGGAGATGAGCTGGAAGACGTTCAAGACGAAGACAGCGACGACCTTCACATCGAACCTCAAGACGTCTTCGAGGATGACGATGAAGACGGTGCTGAAGGCGGTGTTGGGAACAGTATCCAAGACGCCCCCCAAGCCAGCCCCAAAGGTAATTCCTTCGATGGTCTCGAAGACACCTCTATCCTGAGCGACATGTCAGCGCCTGACGAAGACCTCGCACTACAGATGTATCGCGAAGACCTCGAAAACATCCACTCGCATCTCATCAAGGAGTCAAGAGACAATCTTTGGCGTTCTTTGTCCTTCGACACCAGAGAAGAATACGAGACAGCGCTTCCACTTTACAACAAAAGGCTACCGAAACTTGGCAACAAAGAAGCTGAGGTGGTGAGTCTAGAGGATGCGATGAAGGCACGAAGGGACTATGACGAGTATCTCCGCGAGCATATGCCGAAGCCTGCAGACAGGAAGAAGGAGCCGGAGCCGCCGACGGTACGTAGACAGCCGAGGCGGTCCACCAGGAACAAGTAGGAGGAAGTCTTATTGGCCTGGAGGACATGTAGAGTATGTGGCCAGATTTCGGAAGCTAGGACAGGTATTGATTTCTTGGTCGCATTGTGTGCAGTACGATGTTGGCAGAAGTCTGAGATGTGGCGTTGAAGTTTGTATCGGGAAGGATGATGTACAGGCACTACACGCTTGTTGCTTGACACAAGATAGTTTGTTAGCATCTTCTAGTAAAAACCAACAAGCAGGCGATCGTACTTGATATGAGCGTCTCCCAGTCCGTGCCGTCATCTCCTGCCTCGATCAAAGTAATGAGTGCATAGTAGCCCCCGACGCTAGGTCGCGAGGATGTCGTTGACGTCTCTCGTAGGTCTGGCGCCGCATAGAGGTCTGTAAAAGAACGCTTTGGGGCTGACTCGGTGGACCTAAGTCACCAGACTTCTACAGAGCTCTAGAAGTCTGGCCTGACTTGAGATGACCGATGCGTTTGAAACTCGCGTATATATTCACTTTCCATTACCCCACATTGAGGCTTCGCTCAACCACGACGCTGGATCACCGCATCAGTTTCTCCAATCTTCTTCAGAGTCCTTCAACCCCATATCCCGACGACATCTTCATTGCGCTATTACCTGCAACAAGCTCCGCGATGCGTCCTCAAAATACCAAGAACGAAGACAGCCCGCCACGTGCTTCACACATGCCTTCAAGCAGCGGACACGAGCCAGAAAACATGCTTGAAGAGGGCCGCGAGGCGACCAGCGGGTATGAAGGCGACGAAGAAAGCGAGGGCGACATGACCGCCGCTCCAGAACCTGTACTCAGGTATCGCCGACGAGTGGACGATCCACCAACGCCGCTCCGAGCACCTCGAGTGCAAACACCTTCTCGTCCACAAGATCCGCAAACACCACCACGCGGTACATCTCGAGGCCTCGAAGGCGACTTGGCTCGGGCCGCCGAAGTCTTGCGAGATCAGACCAGGAACGAGTACCACAGGCGCCGTTCCGACGCTCAAGAGGACCATGCGGCGCACAGAAATGCAGAGACGTCGTCCGCGGTCGCTCAGGCTCAAGCTGGAGTCGGCAACAGGTTTGGAGCTGGTGGCCAAATTCCGCCTCGAGGTCTATTCACACCAGTGCTGCGTAGAAACGCTGTTCAGCAGCTGGGCATTCCCCCATCAAACCCTTTCGGTTACGGTGTCGGCTCCTTTCCGCAACTGCCTTCTCAGACGACGGAGACGATTAGTGACAACTCTGCTTCTGGCGGATTTGGGTCTTCGATGGCGGCCATGACTCCTTTTCATCGGCAAGCGAATCAGGCAGCTTTCGATCGCCAGATTGCGCGCCAGGAGGCCACACCTGAACCGGATCTCCCTCGTCCTCACAGAAGGCCTGCTGGCTCACATCCTGCGCATTTCCAGACCCCAGCCCGGCCTTCTCCCCATCAGCAGCCAGGTCAACAGTCTACAAGATCGCCTGCGCAACCGTCTTCAAGGTCACAGGGCCCGGAACGATCGACAGGGTCCCCTTCGCGGCGAAGGCTGGAGAACACCGAAGATCAAGACGGAGAGAACATGAAGTAGGGCAGACAGGCAGGAGAGTACGGGGAGTCAATAGTGGCGCACTTTGATAGCGAACTGAAAGGGCGGTGCGAACGACGGGTAAGGATGAAGTTGACGCTGAAGCTTGGCTCCAGGTAGAGAAGACATTGTACCCACTCTTGTAGCAATAGCAGCACCAGAAATATGTGGCAGACATGGGTATCCTCGGTAACATAGATGGTATGTGAGATCAGGTGTGTAGCCTGTTATGCGCACTGTCGACGCCCAAAGATCTCGCACTGTGCGATGATGTGACTTTCGAGGTAATTGGATGTTGACAACATTGCTGTGAACCGATAGAAGCATGCTATGACTTATGAATCGAATAGTCTGCTAACGTCAGCCCATCTAATCGTACATCAAGTATTAGACTCCTTTGGCGTGGCAAATGCCGTGGCGCTCCGCCCCTAACGACTCTCCGGGGAGCACTGACCTTCTTCGACAAACCCGAGATCATGACCGCTTACGTGCCTTACCCTCGATAGGACTGACCGTCAACGCGAGTATCTGAGGAAACCTCTACATTACATAGGCCACCCTTACTGTCTTTGGCCCGCGGCCGATATTCATGGCGGACCACCAACGAACTCCCGTCGCGAACTCTTTCTTTGGCGTCTCGATCCTGACTGCCGTATGCGCAAACACGATCGCCCCATCCCACCATGAGCTTTGAGCTTACTGTCGTATCGCATTCCACGTCCCTCGAGCTTCGTAATCCACCGAGAACGTGAGTCGCAGCCGCGCGAGCTTCCCGCAACGAACAAACTTCATCCCCACCACAGCGCAACGGCGGACTCAATATCGTCGTCAAGTCGTCGTATGCCACCACATGTGCGTAGTAATGAACACGCGATGAAGATGAGGATGGAAGAAGAACAAAGACGCGAAGGGGGATGATGACGTTGGCGCGGCTGCCGAGCCCGAGCCATCTCCGCAAGCATCCTCGGCGGCCAGCGGGGCCGCTTCCTTCGCCAGACTACGCCTCCTACTTCGACACCTCCTCACCCATCAACAGACTACGCAACACGCATCAACAAAGATGCACCTGAAACGCTGTCCTCTCAGGCGACTTTATACAGCGAGCTGACGGTGATGGCTTCCGCAGCGGACTAGCGACGCGCTCGCGCATGCGCACGGCACCAGTCTTCGCTGAGCCATACATGACTCTAACCATAGCGACGTCGTCTTCCTGAATAGCTCTTGTCACGCAGCAAATTAGGCTCAGATGGGACATATTTGATGAGTGGCTTCTCGCGTCCTTGAGACGCGTCACATACCCATCATTATTCCTGTGGCCTCGCAATTTCTAACAGCAATTCTCGGCAAACGCTGCAGTACCAGGCAAGCGCGCTACTGCCGAAAATCATCTCTCGAGACACCAGACCACAATGGCATAGAAAGAGCTTGGATCTGGGGTTTCACAGCCCCATGGGGTTAATACTACTTCGGAAAGCTTCTCTGACGTCTTCGTAATCACGCCCGACGGACGAAGCACCGCATACTCGCACGTGGCTCGCCATCGCCAGAGTCCCTTCGTCATAAACCTGTTCAAAGGGGTGTGACTTGGGTATTTGTAGACTATAGGGCTCTGCACCTTCTGGACACCCACCTCGCTACGGAAGACCTGGACACTACCCTCATGAGCTGCCTTGCGAAGACTTTCGGGATGGCCATGCATACACGCTGGCGAATCCACATTTCGAACGGCTTGGTCCGTCTATCAAATTGTATCATGAAGATGAACAGGCTGCAATGCCGTCTTCTCGGACTTTTGAAACACTCCACTTCGCTGTCGCAAGCGATGTTCTCTTGGACAGCAACATCAGGTCTCAAGATCGCATAAAAGGGATCATATAGGGATACACCTGTTCAGTTTGCCAAAGATGTCCACCGACGGGCCCTCAGTGGAGATTGCTCTGTTGCAGCTGATTTACACCGTCACGATCTGGACTGGCATGCTTCCCAGTAGACGGCCATGGAGGCCATTCTACCTGAGCTCATTAGAGTTGAGACAATGACGTCATCACAGTCCAGCTCGCTTGGTCATGGACAAACTTCGCTGTTGGTCTTTGTTCACAACGACGAGTGGTATCGATCAGAGACGCTTGCGACGTATAGCACATAACGGGCGTCGCCTGATCCACTCGGTTACCGCTACCAAATCGCGAGGAGTAAAGAGGCCATTGTCATGTCTTTCGAGGAAGACACCATGCAGCTTCAGAAAGCCTAACTGCATTGCGCATCGGTATGACCAACCCAAGGTTTTCGTGGTGCCCTCCTATAAGCACTAGCTGAACGTTTCCCGGCGCCTGGATACCCGTCGTCTCATGTGTCGGAGATGATCGATTTGCACTTGGCACGCGCACTTGGTCTACTATCCTCTTAGAATCCCAGCATGCTCCAGAATCTTATGAAGGCGCCCTAGCCCTTTGGTTGCATAGGCTCTTGACCTCCAGCCTTGCCTGTTTGCAGGGGTATGAGGCCCGGCCTCTTGAGCGCACCAGCGTGTCCGCACTCAACCGAAGAAGCGCCCCTTCGACGGGTATTCGGAAGCCCCAACGCGGGCGGCCCATAGACGATGTCGATGCGACGATGCTTCCCCTTTAATGCTCTCCGTGCATCCTTGGAGTTTGGTCTCGCATTCGATCCGCACATGGGCTACCGGGACACGTGTTCAGCGGCAATGGGAGGCTTGGTTTTACCATCTTCGAACACGAAGGCTCGCCCGTCTAGACCTCCTGTTTCGTCGGGGTCGTCATATCTTGGGGGTTCGCCGGATCGAGCAGGGCTGCCGTGATGCGGGAGAGGCTGATTGAGGTTGAGATCACGAAATCGCTGGATGAGCGAGTCGTCGATGCCGCGAGCGACCGTTGGGGCAGCTCGATGGCCTCTGAAGCCTGTTCTCTGCTAGAGCGCCTCGTCAGTGGTGTGCATTCAGGGGTCCGATGGGAGCTGTGTCCTCAAATTGTACAGCTCAACGACAAGCTGACATGCAGTCGCTGCGCCTGCGACATCCTTAATACGGCTGATAGCTCCTGCCCTTTTTCGCCATCGGATGTGCGTGAACTCGTCGACATCAGCCCTGTCGGCGCTTGCGGGGGTGGTGGTGCACTACCGGGTCTTGGAGGAGGCCAGCATGGGGATGCTTGGCCTTGTGATGGGCGTGCTTGAGCGTATTGAAGAGCTGTATGAGCATTACCAGAGGCTTCTCGTCGTCGATCTCAAGCCGCTGCCGTCTTGCGAGCGGTACTGGTGCCTCTTTTCGTTGACTTGGAAGTCAGTGAAGGGACAGAGGACGCTGAGGCTAAGCGAGAGCTCCGACTCCTCCTGCCTATACCAGCTCCCCCACCAACGCCAACGCCCGCTCTCTCGCTTTCTGAACGTCGCGATTGGAATTGATACCGCAAGGCTACGCTTTCTCGCTTTCATATTTCCCCTGCACTCCGATACGATGGCCGCCGACGACAGCAACAAGGCCCAGACCAAGTGCGTCACTCCAGATATCAACAAGGAGTACGGCCACCCGGACGGTAACGCTGGCAGTGATGTACAAGTCAAGGACAACGGTCAGGCGGGTGACGGCGACGAGGGCAACGGCGAGCAATCCGATGATGTCGACATGGACAGCCACGGTAAGAACTCCGAGCACACTTGTCCATTGTTCAAGAGCTACAGATCTCTAACGCAGCAATTGCAGATACCGACTCATACGAAGCGTATATCAAGAAGTCTAAGGAGCTCAAGAGCCAGATGCGAATGCATTTCAGCAACGGCAACATGGCGCAGTTTGATCGCGTCCAGCGGGAATTCCGCGAACATGACTTTCTTGGTGAAGTAGAGGCCGAAGTGCTTGATCTGAACACTGCAGCAGCATTGACTGCTCTCAGCCGCAGCAGTACTGATTATCAACACGTTGATCGCCGCCACGCTGCCCAGGTCCTACCTCAGCTGTCTACCCAAGTTCGTCCTCAGCCGTCTGCCCAACCCTTCTACGCACACTTGTTCCCTTGGAATAACGCTGCCGGCGGCCGATTAACTTCGGGACCGACCAGTACCGCTGCGACACATCAAGTGGCTTCCGCGACCCAACACGGTTCGACCGCGTTATCAGTCGCCGTACAACTTGCGGTTCCTGTCCCTCCGGCTCCTGTTCTTGCGGTTCCACAAGCCTCGCCGCCAACAACCCTCAACCTCCTCCCCACTCTGCCTCTGGACGCTTACTCCGACAACGATTCCTTGGGGAAAAGCGGTGGCGGGAAGGGCTTAGACGGCAAGAACGATGCTCTCTATCGCACAGCACCACCCCCGAATCTGGACTACACACTGCTCGATTTCGAAATCACTCTTCTGGAGATGGCGGCGGTAAGCTTCCTTGTCCCCTTTTCATTATTCTAGTCTGCTCTTACTGATCTGTGACAATACAGTACACTCCACTAGCATACCTGTGGAGAGGTCCCCTCGCTCGTGTCTGCGCCTGCACAACCTGGATCGTCATGGCTAGGATGATAGTAAGGAAACCCACATCTTCAACAAGAAACAATACGCTGACTTGACTAGCTATGGGCTAGAGATCTTGACAATGACCCTGGCCTGGTCAAAAAGGTCGAAAACCTCCGCTGTACGATGCAACACCAGGGTGCAAAGCCTACCGATGCCGATCCTACCAGTGTCGATAAATCCGCTGCCTTCTGGGATCATGATAAGAAGTTCTTCACCAAGGCCTCACCGACTCTGGAGGCAGATGTATCTCTACTTCGTCTTAGCCACGGTGTTGTGCGCCACCCTCAAGGTCAACATCGTGGTCGTCTCACCATCGCCATCGAACATGCAATGTTGCATGGTCATCAGCACGTCATGCTCAGCCAGGTGGAACAGTACATTCGGGCTTTCAATCTGAATGTACCTGGATCTCTCGCTGCGGGTGCCGACTTGGCAGATGTCAACGACTTCCAGGTCACGTGGGCGTTGCGGCATCCACCTACATGAGAGCCTCGCAAGGCTATGTGGGCATACGACAATACGACTTACCAAAGACATGTATCTTTGAAGTCACAACATCGCCGCCGTCCAGAGCATTGCAGGCGTTACATGGTATCTTGGTGTCCACGAAAGGAGGTGCAGTTGAGTTCGTATTCATGGACAAGGCGTTTGAGTTTCAGGATATCAACGAGCTGAGCCTCGTGGTCAGCAATAGCATGTGCAACGGCGTTCTATACCCCCTTTCCCGTCATGGTCGTAGTCAGTGCACAGAATGGGAAAGTTTATTTGAAATGACATCTCGATCTTCTCGCGACCACCTCGGGACTACTCGTGTGGAAGTCAGCTTTACTTTGACACTAGTGAACGTGGTCGACAGGATATGTGCGTACGCCCGGAAAAGGTCCCGAGCGAAGAAGAATAGAAGCCGGTGGTGAAAGTGGAATCATCGGTCGTGGTCACGGTAGTTGAATGTGGAGGCGCGTCATCCATTTTGGGTTAGCGTGTATTTCTCTTCCTTCTTTCACTGAACAGCGAACCTGACGCGGCAACGCATTGCAAACAATCTTCTCCACTCCAGTCCATTATGCCTATTCACTCTCTTCCTGATATGAGTTCAGGTATCGTTCTTCATTACTGTAGTGGCATTGCGCTCCTGCCTCATGGCCTGAAAAAGCAGGCTGCAAGTAGCGCTGACCTCATAGCATGGGCCTATTGATATGGAAGACCCTATGGCTTTCGTTCATTTTACTTTCCAGTAGTGCCTTTATACCTCGGCAGGCTTTACGCATCATCCTCATCAAACAAAAAGCTAGATAAGCGTCTGTTGTAGCTGTGCCGCACAACGCCAACTGCGGCGAAGCAACCACGCCGCATTCGCGTTAAGATGCGCACGTATATCTGGCGAGGCAGTCTTGACGCGTTGCATGCACACAGTACAGCTCTTGCTCACGAACACGGTAGATACTCCCGCAACCAACGACTTGTGACAGCGCTCAGTCATACTCGTCTTTGGGAACGATGAGTCTGGTCGCAGTTCACAGCAAGTCAGTCAAGGAATCGCGATCGCCATCTCGCATGAACTGCATCAATATAGAGATAAGCTTCACGGAGGATTGCAGGATCCCGGGGAAGTGCTAACGGTGCTGTGCCGCACGCAATGCCGGCGATAGACCAACAATTATCATGCGCAAATTGACCAGCTCGCGTAGATATATCCACATGTCGTCAACTGTCCGTCACTTGACAGGTCACTCGAAGAAACTAGTAGTGGAAGTTTGCCTCCAACTGCAGACAACACGCGTACTATGTATGCCACTATCCACGTTGGCAGCTCAACCAACACCACGCGGTCCGAAGTCAAGTGCTGACCGTACCACTTCACCCGGTGGATTCTCCATCGGCGCAATCGCGGGACGACATGTAACGAAACTCGCTCCTCCCATCCTCCGCATGAACATGGGAAATAGCCAACTATTAACAACATACGCGGCGCGGGAGGTGACGAGCGATCCATCGTTTGTTTCCAACAGACGTGCGACGTTGAGACCGTTTCAAGGAGTGTGAGCAGGGGGGGTCATCGCAAAAACAAACGCAGCCAGACCCAACAAACAGCCTTGCCTACGCTCGTTTTTTCGCAGGAACAACAGGTTCGCTGACTCTTTGGGAGCGCGGGCCTCAGGCCTTCTGGCAACATTTGGTCTAGCCTTTCCGCATGAAGACGGCGTGGTTTCAGACCTTCATGCAGCGAGCTGCGCCTTACGCCGCATTTGCTGCGCGCTGTTGGTTGGTCTTGCGCGACGCGGATTGTTGTGGTTGGACAAGAGCCGCGAAAATCCAACAATGGAAAACGCAAATCGTCGCCCTGTGAAACTGCGGATAAACTTACGCTTTGCTGCAAATGTCCTGTTTTGCGGCAGTGACAGACCGGGGATACTTTTGGTGGCGGACATTCGGTGCCCCGCGCTGCGCTGCGTCTGCGTGGTGCCCCTGGCCATCATCTTACGGCGTCGGACCCTTGGCGTGGAGATACCTTGCAGTGCCTGCCCCCCTGGGTAACGTATGATTGCGGTCACGGCAGGATGATGGATCGGCATAAACATATACGCCTCTGCGTCCCCTGGGTGCCATTTTCTTGTCATACAAACATTGTTTCTCTCATAGAACGGCTTTATTCGCTTCTTAACTGATATCCATTAACCACCGGTCGCGATCGCATATAATCATTCACACGCTTCCTTTCTCTCTTGAATCGAGACTACCATCTCCAACACACACACACGTCTTGCAACAACCGTTTTTCCTCCGTCAAAAATGTCCTACCCACCACTCTCGCCTAGCGGCCTCCCCAGCTCCCCACGAGCAAACCGCCAAATGCAAATGCTTTCTCCACTCGACACATCCTTCTCGGCCAACTCATCGCAAACAAACTCGCCTTACTCCAGCACTTCGGAAAAGGATCCGCGCAAACCACGCGACATCTTCGCCGACGCTACCATCCCTCTCAGCCCGGCATCAACAACAGCCTCGCACTCCAAAGAGAACCCCTACGAGGGTCTCGAGCCACGGAAGCGCAGCGGCCTCGCACGTCTGTTTTGCTGTCTCGGTCGCGAAGAGCGCGCAAGGCGTCGTGTGAACAGGAGCTTGGAGTTTGAGAAGGTTGGCGAGCAGTGCCATTGGTCTGAGTACTAAGAGATGCCATCATCCATAGCACATTCGATGGCGTTGATGCTGTACTGCAAGAGGTTGTCCAAAGTCCGATCGGACACCGATTCGTGACATGAAACGCGACAGCACGGAAGACCACCCCACCGAATCGTCAAACATCTGACACCCCGGACGCGCATACACCGAGCGAACAATCCCCCGGTCGGTGTCCGAATGTCCGTACATTCTAGCGATGCGATGCGATGCGAAAGTCTAATCGCATTGTTCAAGCATCTTTCCGATACAACGTGTCGAATCTTATACCCCGTCACTGCGACGTTTCTTATGTTTATATTTACCATATACTTCTCGGACTGGAGTCTTTCCGGTTTCTTTTGCTCGGGGCAATGCTGGTGTCTGGATGGACTCGCATATGCAGGGGTTTCTTTACCTGTTCAGCGTTGGTGTTGGGGTTGCTCTGCTCTATAAGGCGATGAGGAAGAGAGATCAACGTATCCTTATTATAGGGAGAGACAGAAAGAGAAGTCACTGTCGAAGACAAAAACGAAAACACATCATTACCATTATACGATGTTCATCCTGAGCTCACTTCTCACTTCCCCCCGACCACCCCATCAACAGATCCCTCAAACCGCAATGCCTCCCTCCTATCACCTACTCCCTCCCACCCCCGTCGCGTGATAACACAATACCATCCTTCCCGCCGCATTCATGCTCCCTCTATCCACCAGCCCCGTATCCTTAATCTTATCCATCCTCTCCAGCAACGCATTCACCTCAACAATAATATCATTCATAAAAATTTCCTGTCGGAGAATAGTGTACGGAATACCGGATTCCATGTCCCATTACTTGCTATGCTGCTTACAATCGTGGTTCAACATTACCTAGGTATGCTCAACTGGCTGTTCGGCACGCTGTGTGATCCGCAACTTAGGGTAAGCTGTGCAGATATTGACGATGTCGTGCCCTTCATGGACTGCCCGAAGCACCCTATGATGCTCTATTATGCGGAGGACTGACTTTCCTCAGTTTGCGGTGCAGACGAATGTTCTTTTATCCAACTTAGTCATGGTCGTTTCCGACGACTACCCCGAGGCGCATCCAGCGTCGACGCCAAGGAGCGAGATGGACTCACCGACGTCTTCGTACGAACTGTGGCTCCGTGGCCCCGTGCCTAGACCGAGCCTCATCCATCACATGACCAGATGAGGCTCTTCATAGCCTTGCGCGCTTGCACGCTCGGTCGAGGAATCCCTTCCTCGGCTCCTGGGCTGTGGGTGTGAAATTGCCGGCTCGTCGCGTCCGTGTTTAGTGGGGACTCTGCCGCGGGGCACCCCAGAATCGCGATGTGTACACGTCGGAAACATGGCATTTCGCAAACAGGCTGAGAAGGAAGGAAGCTGCAGTCTTGGTGTTCTTGGGACGAATTTAGCAGAGCATATAAGATGGTCGCTCGTTGCATCCATCCGGGCAAGCGGCCGTCAGACCTGCAAACATCACGTCACCGGCATCAGCGAAACCTTAGTCCGACAACCTCGGCTTGTTCCATTCACAGCTCCACCCCGGTCATCGCAGCCAGCGCGTGCTCATTTGGCCTCGGATCTACTGAAAGCTAGGACTTCTGATATCATCTCCTGTAATTTCTTCCCTGGTTACTTCACCTATCTTTCTTTGTGATGTTCAGCAGAGCTGCACGCGCGCGAGTACCCGCCTCCGCCTCGATACTTCGCAGACCACTTTTGAACCAGCCCGCTTTTGCGAAGCCTAGAGTACGTTGTCGCGTGGAGGATGGAGTCTTGGTGGGGAGGAGATGCTGACATCTGGCGCGTGTAGATTGTCGCAATGGCTCCAGCACGGAAACAGTCGAGTTTGCCAGCGGGTAAGTGGATGCGCTGCTTTCACATGCTTGGGATGGTTCAAAGCTAACCATGAGGTCCGCGCAGGCTACAAGGAGGACCACCGGAAAGGTGCCATGCTGCGCTTTGAAGACTCCCTTCCGCGACTCCCCGTTCCCACTCTAGAGGAGACCGCCAAGCGATACCTCAAGTCCGTTCACCCGCTCCTCTCCCAAAACGAGTTCGACGCGACTACAAAGGCTGTCAATGAGTTTGTGGCTCCTGGCGGACCTGGAGAAAAGCTCCAAAAACGCTTGGTAGAGCGGAGAGAGGACCCCAAGCACAGGAACTGGATCTACGAGTGGTGGAACGATGCTGCGTACATGGCCTACCGCGACCCCGTCGTGCCATACGTCAGCTACTTCTACTCGCACCGCGATGACAGGAAGAGGCGAAACCCAGCTAAGCGCGCTGCAGCTCTCTCAACAGCTGTGCTCGAGTTCAAGAAGATGGTTGATGAATGCAGCCTGGAGCCTGAGTACATGAAGAAGCTCCCCATGGCCATGAGCTCCTACGAGCACATGTTCAACTGCTGCCGTGTACCCAAGAAGCCATCCGACTCCAGCACAAAGTACCCCTACAGGGAGAACCCGCACATCATCGCGATAAGGAAGAACCAGTTCTGGAAGATCCCCCACGAGATCAACGGAAAGCAGCTCAACACCAGCGAGCTCGAGCTCCAGTTCCAGCGCGTATACGAAAAGGCTGAGAAGGCGCCCGCAGTCGGTATTCTCACATCCCAGAACCGTGATGTTTGGTCAGACGTCTACCCTAAGCTCAAGGCCGCCTCTGCCAACAACGCCGCATCCCTTCAAGACATTGAAGCCGCCTCCTTCGTCGTTTGCCTTGACGACGCCTCCCCTGTCACCCTCGAAGAGCGCGCACACCAGTACTGGCACGGTGACGGCGCGAACCGCTGGTTCGACAAGCCCCTCCAGTTTATCGTCAACGAGAACGGCACATCTGGTTTCATGGGCGAGCACTCGATGATGGACGGCACACCCACCCACCGCCTCAACGACTACGCAAACCAGCAAATCTTCACCAACGCCCTCCCCTTCGACGACCCCAACGTCCGCTCCGACCTGCCCAACCCGAAACCCCTCCGCTTCGAGATCAACGCTGAGCTCCAGCAAGACATCGCCGACGCCCAAGCCCACTTCTCCCGCCAGATCGGCGCACACGAGCTCAGAGTGCAAGCCTACCAAGGCTACGGCAAAGGCCTAATCAAGAAGTTCAAGTGCAGCCCCGACGCGTACGTCCAAATGATCATCCAGCTCGCCTACCACAAGTTCTACGGCAAGAACCGTCCCACCTACGAGTCCGCCGCGACCCGCCGCTTCCAACAAGGCCGAACAGAAACCTGCAGAACCGTATCCGACGAATCCGTCGCATTCTGCAACGCCATGGCCGACGCCGACGCTACACCCGAGGAGTGTGCGAAGAAGCTGCGAGCCGCACTCGACGCACACGTCAAGTACATCTCCGACGCCAGCGACGGCCGCGGTGTAGACCGCCATCTCTTCGGCCTGAAGAAGTGCCTCAAAGAGGGCGAGGAGGTGCCTGCTCTGTACCAGGACCCAGCCTACACTTACAGCTCCACATGGTTCATCTCCAGTTCTCAGTTATCGAGCGAGTACTTTAATGGCTATGGGTGGAGCCAGGTTATCGATGATGGATGGGGTATTGCGTATATGATTAACGAGAATAGCATTCAGTTTAATGTTTGCTCCAAGGGGCTTGGTTCGGTAAGTTTTAATATTGAGATGAAATATGAGGGGATGGAGGCTAACAATGAACAGGAGAAGATGAGCTTTTATCTCAATGAGGCGGCGGGTGATATGAGGGATATTATGCTGCCTACTCTTGATGCGGCGAAGGCGAAGTTGTAGATGGGGGTTCTAGGACGGTCGATATAGATCTCTTGATATACCAATCAATATTACATCTTCTTCACGAATTGTCTTTCCCTAGCGTGAGGTGTCAATGACCAAAACGACATGTCGTGTTGATCCTCGAGCGTGGGATATGCACGAATGACATCAGCCTCACACCGCTAGCTCGGATCCCGCACGCCCAGGTGAGCTTGGTGAAGCTTCCCCCACAACTCAATTGCTCCCGCTGCAATGGAATATTGCGCGTCCGAGCCTACTTCAGACGGCAGCCGCACTTCATAATGCCGAACCGATTTTAGCCTTCGTACCTTCCCACTAGGAATGTCCATGACTCTATTCAATTAGCAGTCACACATTCAGCTCTTCACACGACCGAGGAGTCATTTCAGCACCAGCCGGCGCGGACCCTGTAGCGGAGTCCTGCCATACAGTACCATGGCGCAAGTTCAGCGACCGCTCATCATACAGTCGCAGATGATACGACTATGCTGCCCGCGCACGGCGAGGAGAACAAGCAGCGCGCTGTTCGCAAGAGGAAGCTACTACCGAAAGCTGCACACCAAGACGGTCACCGACAACGACATTTCGCATTTGGCGAGCTTACCGTTACACCCGTTGACACTCGCCGATCTCGTCAAGTGAGTGTTGTCAGACCCGTCTCCCCCAATGCATCTGCCGAGGACCCTGGCTAACGCTGTCGCGTGCGCAACAGACACGGAAGACCACCGCTGACGACCCAACAACTCCTCACGTCGGCGAACTTCACCCTCTCCATCCTCCCCGCCCGCCTCGCGCACCGAATACAATCGCTCCGCAACCTCCCGTTCATCGTCGTTTCCAATCCTCATGTCTCAAAGATCCACTCAAATTACATGCACAGCCTGTCGACGCTGCTACCATGGGCTGAGCAGGAGATAAAGACGCTGGAGGAGGAAGTCAAGTTCACAGAGGTCATGGCGGACCTGGTACAGACACATGCCAATACGATTAGCATACTGGCGAGAGGCTTTCTGGAGGCTAGGAAATACATCAGCCCAAAGGACGTGACGCGGTTCCTGGACGAGCATCTGCGCGCGCGAATAGGCACAAGATTGATTGCGGAACAGCATCTGTCGCTGCACTTCTCCAGTCAGCCGCATTGCGAGATGATGCATGAAGTGGACGAGAGCCCAGGATACATCGGCGTTATCGACACGAGACTCAGGCCGGCGAGGATAGTAGACCACTGCGCGAATGTGGTGGGCGAGATCTGCGAGCTGAAATACGGCGTCCGACCGACCATCGTCATCAATGGCGAACCCGACTACGAATTCGCGCATATACCCGTTCATCTCGAATACATTATCACCGAGTTACTCAAGAACGCGTTCCGCGCGACGGTGGAAAGCGGCATGGAACGCGAACCCATCGAAGTGACCATCGCACCGCTTCCAGAACTCTTGCCTGAGGACGCAAGCAGCGAGAGCTCAGAAGACATTCGCAACAAAAAGGTTGACAATGAGGATCAGGGCAATGTAGATCAGGTCTCACAACGCTTTACAGGGAACAGCTCGCCTACATCTCCACCCTCCGACTCGAACATCCTCCCCCTCAAACATAGCACACCCGGTGTAACGATACGGATTCGAGACCGAGGCGGCGGCATTTCCCCCGATAACCTCTCACACATCTGGGACTATAGCTTCACAACCTTCAACGACGCGCAGGCGACTACCACCCTCTCCGGTGGTAGCAACTCAGCCACCGGCATGGACGCGCTGAACGCCTTCTCAGGGGCAGGAGGCGATGGAGTGAACAGTCTAGCGGGGCTGGGATATGGACTGCCGTTGGGAAGAGCCTATGCGGAATACTTCGGCGGAGGTATCGCGGTACAGAGTCTCTGGGGTTGGGGTACCGATGTGTACCTCAGCTTAAGAGGAGTGGGCAGAGTAGACACTGTACAGGCTAGGGAAGACGCGAGGAGGCAGAGATGAAGGAATCACAGCGAGACGACATCATGTTGTCGGTAAAGCCGTTGATTATCGTTATATACCCATGGAATCATATGCTCATGCATCATGCCCTATGCTTCCGCTCACTGCATCACATCTTGATCTTTGTGCACCCATCAGCGGCAGTCGTGTAGTAGCTCTATTGTGTCTTCACCTCTCCGTCCGCCTCGACGTTGACGTGCTCGTTGGATGAGAGGGTGGTGACCACGCCGTCGGGGATCTCGGCGCTGCGGTGTGTCAGTATTACTGTGGGGAAGTTTGGGCGTTGAGACGCGTACCTGAAGCCCTTGATAAGAGTGAATTCGTTGGTGATCTTGCCGCCCTGCTCGGTGACGTGCTGCTTTGCCTTGTCGAGCTCCTCCTTGGGAGCGGAGTCCTTGAGGGTGACCTTGGACTCGTTAGTATGATACAGACTATAGTGTGTTTGGGAGGACTCACCATGAAGGCAGGCATGTTGAGTCTTGTTGGAGTGAGGTTTGCTGGTTTAGTTGAGGGGTAGTTTAGTGAAGCTGAGTTGCAGTGTTGTGGTGTTGATGCAGCAAGGTCAAAGCGTGTCAGTGGCTTATATACCTCAGCTATCTCTCCCCGTCGGACCCTGTCAACAAGCAGTCTAGAGCCTTGGATAGGCGACGGCTGACGATGACGTGCGCTGTCCAGACTATGCCCACCCTCAGCGCCATGTGAGACAGCCTGCCCCACCACCCGTACGTGGGAGGCGCGCGCTCTTATCGATAAGCCCATCCCTGCAGCTGCGGCCTTAGCGGCTGGACTAGCGCCGAAAAAGTTGGGATCGCGAAGTTGCTTGCCGCTTGATCTTTGACTTTGCGCGCGACGAGTCGAGACCCAACACGCCACTCTGACGACTTCCACTGGAGTCTGAGAGTGAGATACGACAACCAGCAGATATGGCGGACGCACAGAGCAACAGGCCGCATCGGCCGAAGAAGGAGAAGAAGCCGCATACGGGAGACAAGAACCCCAAGGCTTTCGCATTCTCAGCGCCGGGCAAATTGAAGAGGAATGCTGCGCGCTCTACTGAAGTATGTAAGAGTCGAAGCTGTGCGCTACCATAGCTAACATTTCCAGGTCAAAGAAAAGCGTCTCCACGTCCCGCTCGTCGACCGTCTCCCCGAAGAAGCACCTCCCATCATCGTCGGCGTCGTCGGCCCTCCTGGTGTCGGCAAAACCACTCTCATCAAGAGCTTAATCAGAAGATACACCAAGCAGACCCTCTCCACGCCCACCGGCCCCCTCACAGTCGTCACCTCGAAGCGCCGCCGTCTCACGTTCCTAGAATGTCCCGCCGACTCGCTCGCCAGCATGATCGACATCGCAAAGGTGGTGGACATAGTGCTGCTGATGATTGATGGCAACTACGGCTTCGAGATGGAGACTATGGAGTTCCTGAACGTCCTGAGCGCAAGCGGTATGCCCGGAAACGTCTTCGGTATCCTCACACACTTGGATCTGTTCCGGAAACAGGAAACGCTCAAGCTGCAGAAGAAGAGGCTCAAACACAGGTTCTGGAGCGAGTTGTACCAGGGCGCCAAACTCTTCTATCTCAGTGGTGTGGTCAATGGACGATACCCAGACAGGGAGATTATGAACCTCTCGAGGTTTCTGAGCGTCATGAAGAATCCCAGACCGTTGGTGTGGAGGAATTCTCATCCGTACTGCTTGGCGGATAGGTTCCTGGATATTACGCCTCCGACCGATATCGAGCAGAACCCTAAATGCGATCGCACGATTGCGCTATACGGTTATCTGCGCGGCACGAATTTCCCCGCTGGGTCGTCGAGAGTACACATACCGGGTGTTGGAGATCTGACAGTCACTGCGACGGAAGCGCTACCCGACCCATGTCCGACACCGTTTGCGGAGAAGGCAGTGGAGAAGGCTTCGGGAAAGAAGAAGCGCACAAGACTGGGCGAGAAGCAGAAGATCCTGTATGCGCCAATGTCGGATGTTGGTGGTGTGCTCGTCGACAAGGACGCTGTTTACATCGACGTCAAGACTGCCACGTTCGATCCCGAGGCGGATTACACTGAGAAGGGTCTGGGCGAGCAGATGATGATTGGACTGCAGGGCGGACGGAAGCTGCTTGGTGAAGACGACGGCAACTTCAGGCTGTTCAAGGACGGCGACGTCGTTGACAACAAGACCCTCGAGGACGATATTGCGGATACGGGTCGACGGTCTCAGCGCACGGCTAGGGCAGCAGACGCTGAAGAGGTCGACGATGAGGATCTCGATGGCATCGACAGCGACGATGAGGAACTGCAGCAGGACCACAGCGATGCCGACGACGACGAAGACGATACCGGATTCCTGGATACCAACGGCCCACCGAACGGCAAGCTCAAGGTCTCGCGCAAAGAGAAGGAGACGGACACTGCCGAGGACGTAGCGTTCGCAGACAGTGACTCCGATCTCGGCTCAATATCTGGCGACGAACATGATCTGGAGGATCTCGAAGAGGGCGATCTTGATTCTCAAGACTCAGACTCTGATGAAGCTGAAGATGGCGCACGGTGGAAGGCAAATCTCCGAGAGAATGCTGCGAAACTACACGGACGGAAACGACCGTACCGCGTTACAGACCTTGCGAAGATGATGTATAATATGGACTTGGCGCCGGGAGAGGTCCTCAAGAAGTGGAGATGTGATGAAGAGGAGGAGGATATTGAGGAGGAGGGAGACGAGGATGATGGCTTCTTCAACAAGAGAACAGCCGACGATGCTGCTAACGCTGAAGACCGTTACATTCCTAAATTCAACTACGAAGAACTGGCTGAGAAGTGGGAAGACGAGGATAACGTCGAGGCTCTCATGGGCCGCTTTGCTACTGGTCATATGAACGGCAAAGGCGGGGATGATGATGAAGATAACGACGACTTTGAAGGCTTCGATGAAGACGACGAGGGTGACGGCGAGTTTGAGGATCTGGAAACTGGCGAGAAGCACGGTGGTGAAACTGAGAACACTGGGGCTGAAGCTGAAACAAACGACATCGAAGCAGAGCGCGAAAAGAACGCTCGGCGGAAGGAGGAGTTGAAGCTTCGGTTCGAAGAAGAAGATCGAGAAGGCTTTATGAACGACAAAGCTGATGCAAGAAAAGAGGGTGGTGGTGAAGAAGAGTTCGGCGAAGACGATTGGTACGACGCACAGAAGGCCATGATTCAGAAGCAACTCGACATCAACCGCGCTGAGTTCGACCAACTGGATGAGATATCCCGTGTTCAGGTTGAAGGCCACAAGGCGGGAACATACGCTCGCATAGTGCTCGAAAACGTACCCTACGAGTTCTCCGCACACTTCAACCCCCGATTCCCCGTTCTCATCGGTGGCCTGACGCCAACTGAAGAGCGCTTCGGCTTCGTCCAGATTCGCATCAAGCGCCACAGATGGCATAAGAAGATCCTCAAGACGAACGATCCCCTCATCTTTTCGCTGGGTTGGAGACGATTCCAGACGACACCCATCTACAGCATCTCCGATTCACGAACGAGGAACCGCATGCTAAAATACACACCGGAGCACATGCATTGCTTCGGCACCTTCTACGGCCCCCTCGTCGCCCCAAACACCGGCTTCGTCTGCATCCAATCCCTCTCCAACAAAACCCCCGGTTTCCGCATTGCAGCCACGGGCGTCGTCCTCAACGTCGACGAATCCACCGAAATCGTCAAGAAACTCAAACTAACCGGCCACCCCTACAAGATCTTCAAAAACACCGCTTTCGTAAAAGACATGTTCAAATCGAGCCTCGAAATCGCAAAGTTCGAAGGCGCAAGCATACGCACTGTGTCGGGTGTCCGCGGGCAGATCAAGCGCGCCCTCAGCAAACCCGAAGGAAACTTCCGTGCTACGTTTGAAGACAAGATCCTCATGAGCGATATCGTGTTTCTCAGGGCGTGGTACCCCATCAAGCCCCGCCGCTTCTACAACACCGTCACCAACCTGCTCAACCCCGCCCTGCCCGGCCTCCACGACGGAGAGTCCACATCCTGGACCGGCATGCGCCTAACGGGCCTCGTCCGCTACGAAAACGGCATCGAAACGCCCTCGGAGAAAAACTCCGCCTACCGCCCCATCGACCGCCCAACCCGCGTCTTCAACCCCCTGCGCGTCCCCCGCAAACTCGCCGCAGACCTGCCCTTTAAAAGCCAGATCGCGACGGTCAAGCCGCAGAAGAAACAGACGTACATGCAGAAACGCGCTGTGGTGGTGGGTGGCGAGGAGAAGAAGGCAAGAAGGCTGATGGATCAGGTTGTTGCGATTAGGAATGATAAAGTGGAGAAGAGGCGCAAGAAGCAGGAGGAGAGGAAGGACCCGTATAAGAAGAAGGTCGCCGAGAATGCGGAGAAGAGGGCGGAGAGGGAGAAGAGGGAGAAGCAGGAGTATTGGGCGAGGGAGGGGAAGAAGAGGAGTCATTCTGGGGGGGATGAAGGGGGTGGGGGGAAGAGGAGGAGGTAGATGATGAACCTTTTTGGGAAAAGATTAGTGAAGTAGCATTTTTGTGGCGTTTAGATATGGTATTGTAGTTGAAAACATCATTTGCTCGTTCACATCCGACGAGATTCTGTTTTGTGCATGCACTGACATATCTCACTAGCATGCTGATCTCAGAGTATTGTGGTGAGACTTGATCTTCTTATTGTAGCATCCGCCATTACACAATATAGTCCCCGAAGCCCCATCGCTTCACCAGATTAACTATTCTGCCTACACATGTGCAATGCTATACACCACCACATATTGCGCTGCTGTCTTCCCACCAAGATCCTCCTCTAAGACGACCCCGTGGGCCAAACAACCCATGCCATTGGAGAAACAAGTCATATGCGCCGCCCATATGCAACGCAATCATCTAGTAGGAAAAAACCCAAAACAGAAGCTACATGTGCTCCTTACAGAAAATGCCAATGCCATGAGATATAAAACGCCAGCTGGAGTAGCAACCCGGACATGCAAGGTGAGAGAGAGAGAGAGAACGAAGAAGAAGAAAAAGTGGGGTATTGAACGCCGAAAAAAGAATTATGGTGGAGAATTGAATTTTGCGAACTATCGCTGCTGTCATGGTCGTTTCTTCGTCTCGCTTTCGGGGGTTCTGCTTTCTATGGGGGTGCTTGTTCTTCTTGATGACCATGTTGATGGGTCGAAGTGGATGGCGACTAGCCAGGCACATAGTATGTTGGCTAGGTGGTGTAGAACGTATGCGTACGTGACGCCATAGACAGCGGCGTATGCACCGATGGAGAAGAGCAGGATGTTTGTGAGGATCGAGACGCGGAACTCGGCGCGAGGGACCATGCGACCAGTGCTGAGTGTTTCGACGAGCAGGATGAATGGCATGATTGAGAGGATGTTGTGGTGTGATGAGAAGGGTGTCATCCAATGTACCGCGAGGTTGCGTATCCAGACCACCAACACCGGAAGATTGATGGGTAGTATCCAGAGCATGAGGATGAATATCGAGTGTGCGTAGTTGTAGAAGTTGTAGTTTGAGTCCAGACTGGATTCTGTCGCCAATCGGTAGGCACGGACGCTAGTTGCGAGCTGCACCAGGCAGAGCACAACGTAAGCGAAATGGTACGGTATCACTGTCGAGACCAGTGACAGCAGGATCAACGTGGTGATTACGCGCTGTCGATTTGATGTCACGGCAAAGGCTGATGGCGATCTCTTTGCTTCATCTCTCCGAAGTCTGGCAGATATGACAACAGAGTACAAGAAGGCGAACAGGAGTTCCAACAGCAGTACAATGTAGTTGATTGCCACACAAACTCCGATGCACATCAGACCGAATAGTGGAACAAGGAACCAGAAGAAGGTGTCGTCCGAGCCGAGAAGCAATTCGTTGCTTGCAGTGTGCAGCAGTGATGTCGTGTTAGTGGTCTTACCACCCAGAGACCATTGTTTCGATTGGTGTTGGGCACCTGCTAGAGTAATCGACATAAATGTAAGCGCGGAAAGGGCTAGTGGCAGCGAGCTCTTCAAGCACTCATTGAGCCCCTGCGTAAAGCTCATGAACACACCAGTATTGTCGTACGTTCTGAACTGTTGGCGCAGAACTAGAGCGACGACCAGCAGTGGGAACGCAGCGAAAACAATACGGTAGCGCATCCACAGCTTTCCGAAACTGCCCAGGATGTCCACATTCAGGTTGATTTCTACACTGCTGTCGCAAGTCGGGTCAGACCAGATCTGTAGCGATAGTCCATTGGAGGGCTGTTTGGCGTGGAGAGCAGGTGGCATGTATGGCGACACACCATGGAGGTTGATGCTAGCATCCTTGACGTTGACGAAGAACTTGCTTTCGTAGATTTCGGTAACATACTGCCGCAGTAGAGGAGCGAAGAGCTCTCCAGCATCACAAGACTGCTTGCCGATGTGGATGTTGTAGGCTAGGAGTGCGGAGTGTAGGGCCGGGATCTTGATGTCTGTCACCAATGGACGTTGTGCTGGAAGTCTGAGAGACAGTCCAGTCGTCAAAAGGTGCTGCAAGCCCATATCAACGGTGATCTGAGAGTCAGAGGCGGCGCTGAATTCGGCAACTACCCAGCCTGTGCTACGCTCTCCAGCCTTGTCGACCACGGCCACGAACTGATGCTCTGCGAGATCTTCGATGTCGTATTGGAGGTAGGAGAATGGTCGTTCGTCCATCTTGAAGGGGTAGGTAGAGTGGCGCGTTGATGCAGGGAGGGCGATCACGTCCGACGCAGCATTCTTGCAGGCAAGTCGTGTGGCGCCGACACTATCACCCGAGAGATCCATGTTCATAGAGAACAGCGTCGTCGATTGACCAGGTTGCGATGGAAACACGCTGCAGAACAGCACCTCAAGTAGGCCATGATCTCCAGGATGGTCCAGTTGTTCGTTGGTAAGAAGCGTAAACTTTCTTCCCGCGGCTTGGGGTGGCACGGGGATGAGGTGTGCATTCGGCCGTTGCTTGGACTTTCCGAGACTTCGCAGCACCAGCTTTTCACCTTCTGCGATGATGGCGCTGTTCTCCTCGAGAGTGAGGAGTGTTTTGGCCTCTTTCTGGGGGAGTGTCTTTTCAGCAATATCTTCCAAGCCTGTCAAGAACCACCTCTTGAACCCGCGCATACGTTCAGCCCGTGGTACAGTCTGCGTCGCGCGTGACACATCGATGACCTCGTACAAAGCACGGACAACAGCCTTCCTATGCTGGTCACACCAAGTGATCGCCAGGTGATCAATGCCAGTCCAGACATTCGGCATCGACGTGGAAAAGACGGTGAACCCGTGGGTTTCAGGTACCAGTGACTCGATGCTGGCGTAATCGGAAGAGATCATAGTATCCAAGCTTCCTCCTGCTATCGAGATGAGCGTGACGTGCCAGAGCGGGTTGTCGATGGCCCATTTCTGCGAGTATGCGTTTCTCCAGTATTCATTGACGCCCTTGTATGTGCGGACTATATCTCCATCAAAAGACACTGGCGGCCGGGCGTGCGGTGCAGCGAGCGTTATTATGGTGTTGATCGAGTTGGCCTGGTAGTTGGGCATGGTGAGCATGGTACGCGCGACCACACCGCCCATGGAATGCCCGACAACAATGACCGACGTTGGATCTGGCAGGCTTGAGTCGCGCAGAAACTTGCCCGGGGTGTGGTATAGGGATAATATGTATGTGATGGCATCGTTGAGGTATTCGGCCTGATCCAGCAGCGTTTGGCCGTGGAACGCCGTGATGTCTTCGTTGAAGTCGACCGAGAAGAAGTCGAGTGGCCTCTTCCCTGCCTTGCCGGCATCGGCGTCGTGTTGGACGGTGTTGTGGTAGTGGTATGCGGCTTCGGCGGCGAGGGAGCGTACTTGTTTGTAGCTTCCAGCATTTCCAGGGACGAAGAGCACTGGCACGCCCTTGACCTATATGATGTCAGCGTTTCTCACTTCGCACGAGACGAAGCACATGCCCTGGTATCCTCATCCAAGCTACCTTCCCGGTATAAATACAGCGAGTATTTGCTTGCGAAGCGCGTGTGTTCGGTGTCGAAATCGTTGTATCTCTTATAGCTGGGCCGCATGTAGGACATGCCGCAGCCTTTGACGTCTAATTGCCGCGTCAAGAATGACTGGGCCATGAGGAACATGGCAACAAAGGCCGCCAATGTCGTCAAGAGAGTGCAGGGCGAACATGCCCACGGAGAGCGAAGCCGGTGGCGCCATTTCTTATTGTGGTCCGCGACCATCGTGTGCGGTGGGCTGTCTTTCACTAAAGCGCCCATGGTGGAGTCTGCCTTTTGGTGCGCCATGGGTGATCGTGCGGTGGTAAGAGAATCGGATATAGCGAGAGGGTCGACCGCCATTCGTTGTGAAGGCACGTCTGTGTGGTTCCTGGACCTGTTCTCTTTCACCCCGCCCTGCGCATTCACTAGCAATCCTTCAGTCTGAGCGTCGAGTCTATCCACATGTTCCGGAAGTGGTGCGGGTGAATTGTCGGCAGTCGATTCGGGATGGTTATGCTCGGGGCTTCGGTCTGGGGAGGAGCGCAGTCGCATCTATGGGTGGACGTCGCAGTACAACGAGAGTCGTGCCTGCCGTGTTGATATTAGAGGAGTGCAGCGTCGAGCGCACCTTCCTCGGCGAGTATATGAGTCGGCAAATTTCCGGAAGCGTCTGAAGCGACAGTGGGGGCTCAATGGGCTCAGGTATGGCGCTGGAATGCGATGCTAGCGCAGCAGGAGCCCATGGAAACGACGTCGACTTGTTGAGTGCAGAAAATGCACGGCGGGCGTGCTTGGGTGTTTGAGGAAAGGGCGTCGCAAGCTGCCAAGGAGAACCGAGTCTAGTCGTAAATCGTGAAGTAACGAGCGACGGGATCACCGCAGGGCCCTCACCGCGACCCAACGCCGCATCCGACTTACTCGGATGATCGGCAGCCTTTCAAGTGGCGAGACAGGTAGTCCAAGGATACGAGGGGTACTAGGACGACGCGCCGTCCTTATCTGAACATTGGCATGCTGGTGTTGATGCAGAATCTTTGGAGGCGTTGGCGGGTCGCGAGGCTGGCGACAGGGTTGAGGCCAGTGCAACGAAACAATGACGACGCTTTACCGGGGTTCGCTGCAAAACACCGTCGATGCGCGCCATCCTAGCCCTTCCGGTTGTGCGATAAGACCTGGAAATGCCGCATGTATGCAGTGATCTTGTCTGCATCTTCCTGCTATTGTTATGGCTACAGCAAAACCACATCGTCGTACGTTGCTGATGGCTGCTTCGGGACACACTACGGTCGCTTACGCGCCACAGCCGGATAGCCGATATGGATTGAATCCTTACCAGCTGCTTTCTATCATTCATGATGCAATCCGCCGGGTAGCTATCACGTCTACAACGTCAACAACTTCATGCACACATGGACGACATTATGCAACTGGCACCGTGGTGGAACGTAGCGTGGTAGCGGAAGCTTGAGCCAGCAATCAGGATCTGCCCGCTAGCACCCGACTTCACGAGAGGCTAACGATCCTGCGCCATCGCCGTATTGGCTCCGCAGTGTGGATGCGCCGTCGAGGTGGCTGCATCTGGCGCCTACAGCTGCTGCTGAGCATCATCACCACCAGGGAAGTGGCGACCCCGCAAAGCTGAGGGGTCAGAAGACCAAACTTGAGGACATGGCACTGGCTCCAAAGCTTTGACGTTCTTTGCGAGTCACCAGCTTAGAATCGACAAAACCGAGGCAAACGGACATCATTACAGATCAGGCCAACACATCGTCAACCACCAGACCACTTCCGAACATCGAACCAGACTCGCATTGTTTTGGTTCCTCTCAACTCTCACAGCAAACATGTTGGTTGAGATCCATCTTTTGAATCACAACTCAAACCGAGTGTAAAGAAGAAGATACACTGGGAATCTTGGAGGTTTATATACTGAGTCCTAGTCCGGAAGACGATCCCGCACATGCAAAGTGATGAATGCGCTTTCTAGTTCTCCGAAAACAAGAGACCATGTGAAGCAGGCAACAGCTCCTTGTATGATAAACTCTTGCAGATTCTCAGCGACCCGAACATCCACCTTTGCATCCTTTTTTTGAATCTGAAGATTGAAATGGGCGTGCTGCTCTCGAAAAGCAGACATCATGGTTTGGAGATATGATTCGGATATCCGGACTTCCACAGACATGAGTCATCTTGGTCGCATTTTTGTTTTCTTCTCCCAGAAACCACCATGAGTGAACTCAATTCTGGTTTTGGAAGCCAGCGAGGAGAAGTTATGAGGAACGAGAGTAAGAATCCGCAGAAGCTGGAGTATTTATAACGACTACATCACTGCAGTCAAAGTGGCGACCCCACATTGCTAAGAGGTCGGGGGTTTAGATCACAGATGCTCAGAACAGGACCACGTTCGAGCATTCAATAGCGGGGCGACTCTTTTAGATTCCTCGACTCGCACCAGCAGACATGTTGTAGATATCTTGAAGGTTTTGGTATACTTCCACTGAGTGAGTGTACAAAGGAAGACCCTCACGAAGTCTCAGAGGTTTATATACTTGCTCCCAGCCCGAAAGAGCAGCGGACAGATGGGTGCGGTCTGTGCTGTTTTCTGTCATACTTCCGGGAAAGACGTTCATGTAAAACGGAGCTGCTGTTTGGAAATTGATTACTGGATGCTAGAAGTTTTGCAGGAACTCTCAATCATCCGGTCTCTCTCTTTGCACTTCGGGTAATAAGATAGAAATCAATGTGCTCTCGAGAAGCACACATTGAACAGTTGTGTAGTTACTTCGAACAGCCGGACGACCGCAGACATTTAGTGGTCTCAACCATATTTTGGTTCGCTCTTCGCAGGAACACTCCCATGTATTGTAAGTATTAGCGTTTTGGAGGCCGAAACTTGGACATTGTGAAGTGGAAGAGCGATAAGGTAGTCAAAGCTAAGGTTTTGTGATGATTCAATGCCGCAGCCATAATTCCTCCAAATGGCGCTTTTGAGAGTGCAAGCAGCGGAGATCTTCTCGCACATATCCCAATAGTATATGAGTTTTGATCACTGCCGCGACTGTGATCATGAAGCATGTAGTTGCACTTTTTAGAGATTCTCGCCTCCAGCGCGCCATGTAATCCTCTTGCATCACTTTTGGTAAAATTAATAAACGGTGATGTTTTGTGTGGAAGTAAAGAGAAGTGTAAAACCAGGAAATTATATACTTAGGAACTCATGTAGCGCGAAAATTTGACAGCAGCGGCAAGAGTCCATGGTTGTTGCGTACAAAGGGTCTAAAGAAGAGAAAGACCATACACATGCTCGACTCCAATTTTGAACACATCACTCTCACCAGTCGGTCGTTGAAAACCTCCCGGGAGATGTATAGTGATATTATAACCCGCGAAATCAACCTTCGTACTTGTCTCATTGGATGGATCCTGTAACATTTTGAACGACGGGGAGTCCAATTCGCACATAGTGCGTAAAGATCGTAACTTTGTAGGACATCGTGGCCCGAACTCCAGCTTTTGGATAATATGTGGATTGGAAATTCTTCTGATGCTGAAAACATAAGGCCGAGCGTAGTAGTTTTTGGAAGCTTCACCAGTGACAGCGGACAACATGAACCACCTTTTTGGTTCTTTTGTGTAAAACAGTATGAAGTTCGAGGATGTAAGAAGACAAGTCTGCAGGTAGCAAAGGGTGGCTTTATACACCGACCCAGCGCGACAACATAGCTCGCAAGCCTTTTTCTTTTGGATGTCAGGAAAGCCGCGAACGATCTCCGCCATGGCATCTTGATAATGTTATTTCAGAGGAAAAGCCGTGTATTTGGTTCTATGATGGGGTGAAACCATGTAAAAGGTTTGAATCGCTTTTGAGATTTTTGGGAAGTTCAGTCGTGAGTGGAATGAGGAAAGCGAAAAGTCCAACACTCATAAAGCTTTTGTGGTTTGCTCTCAGAACATGATCTTGAACAGAATGCATTTTGGTGGGGAAAGCAGAGTCGAAGTCCGGTCATAAAGAATCTATTCAGGTATTTCCAAGGTTTGGTAGTTATCCAAAACTGTGGAAGAGCCGCGAACGTGCAAGGTTTCGATTGAGTCTTTGACGTTCCTCTTTCTCATGAAAGGCTATCGTCGAAATTTTGAAGAAAGTAAGCTCAATTTATGGATGAGAAGAAACAGGAAATGAGAACGTGGAGGAGGTTTTTATACGTCTTCTTATCGCAAGCTAGTGGTCTATCACGGTTAGTGTAGACGCACTCCCGTTCTCAAAGTCCAGTCAGCTCGCGCCTATGTTTGCGTCTGACGTCGACGTCATCAGTCTTCTTTTGCGGTACCTCCTTTTGTGTTCGACTGAGCTCCAGCCTACCACCTCGATGTTCCGATGAGCGATTTACCAGCTGTCCAGCTGACAGCGGTCCGATACCACGACTACTGATCAGCACTCACACGACATCCAACGCAGATCCCAACTTTTGCATTACCGGCGACGATCGAACACACGCATAATGGGAGGCATACGTGAAGTTGTGTGCAGCTGGCGGCAACCCCGCCCAGCAAAGAACGAATAGATATTGGGTATCAAAACTAAAAGAACACAAATACAGCTCACGAGGCCAGCTCCGCAACCGCGCCCCAAATCGACGACCAAATCCCCCTCCTCTCATTTTGTTGTGCCTGCTGGTTCTGCTCCGCACTCACTCTCCTCATCTCCTCAAGCTCCGCCTCCCAAGTCAACACAGCATCCTTCTCATCCCGAATCGCCAAATCCGTCGGCTGCAGCGCAGCCGCCTCTTCAATCAACGTAACCGCCTTAACACTACTCTTCTCATCACGCATCAGCCTCAAACACCTCGCATGCCTAAACAGCATCTTAGCGCTCTGCGCATTACTCGGCGTCCACGTCGCACCCGCATGCTGCGCAAACCGCGCAGCAGCCGTCTCGCACTTGCGCAAATGGCCAATCGCAACACGGCCATTGCGCTGCACAAGCGGTCCCTGAGATGCGTCGTTCGCCATATCGACTTGCAGGAATTGTGCGTGGAAGAGGTTGAGCGTGAAATAGAGATCGGCAGTTTTATTGACGAAATCCTCGCCGCCGGCGGCTTGCAGCCCCGCCCACGAGGAAGAGTGGCGCATGCGCTCGAGGGTGCGCATGGCGTAAGCCCAAGATTCAGAGGCAGCGTAGAAATTGGATTGTTGCCATTGGCGCTTCCCGACGTCGACGCCGGTGCCGATTTCCTCGATTGTGGACTCCGGGTCTGTCCAGCGGGGTTGCGCGACTTGCGTGCGCACGCTATCTGCGAGGGCGGGATCGACGAAGCCGGAGATGCGCATGTTGGGGATACCGCGCAGAGATGTTGCAATGGGCTCTAGCAGGCGCTCCTGGATCTTCGGGGTGAAGAAACGGGTTTGCGCGTAGTTGAGACGGATGGTGGCGTTGATGGAGGCGTGTTCTGTGGTCGTTGAGTTTGCATCTGCCATTACGGTTTCGATGTCCAGCTGCTCGCATAATTTCGGCAGATCTGACCGGAGCATCATGATCTCGAACTCGGAGAACTGGAATGGCGATGGCGTGAACGCGGGCTTGGATAGCGTGATGTGCATGACGTGGCCGTCGAAGACGCTTACTTTGCGTGCATCGGTTGTTATGACGGGGATGCCTTCGCCGAGGAACAGGTTGCGCGAGTCCAGACCTCGGCATGTGATGCGGACGAATTGGTTGCGCTTGATCATGTAGTCTGACGCTTCAGCGTAGATCTGCTTGTTGGCGCGGAGGAGCGAGGGTGATGGGTTGCTTGGGCTGCGGCGGCTCAGCTTGCTGCTCATGCTGGGGTCTTGCTCGAGTTCATCTTCCCAGGAGCATAGCAGCAGGTCGTAGATGTTGTTTCTGATTTCTCCGGGCAGGTCCAGGAAGCGGAATGGCTGAGTTGCTTGGGTGCAAGACATCTTGGTGAATGTTGTTGAGTTTGGCAATTGAATTGCTTGGGAAGTGGTCGGTATGTCGCAGTGGAATGTCGCTCAGGAAGTAGAGTCGCTGGGCAAAGAAGTCGCTCAGGATGTGTCGCTATGGAATGAAGCTTGTCAATGATCAGGAGAAGAAAAATGTCGCTGTGGAAGTTTGTCGCTCAGGAAAGAGTATATGTCGCTAGGCCAGCCGGGTTTACATATATACTTTACGCATATGATGATGGGGAAAAACGTTGAGTAAAAGAGGCGGTAAAAGATTTGATTCGTGTTGTCAAGAAATCGCAATCCGCTGGGAAATTTTCGTAGTCTGAGCGCAAAAACGTGCATGGACTAAGGATGTCGAAAATTGACTCGCGGCTTTCTTTGGGGAAACTCGGGGGGAGCACGAGCGTTCTTATGCTGGCGGTAGAATGTTCGCCGGGTGGGAAGTGGACCCGCGAAACCGCTGGTGCGAAGTGTGTGAGGTGAGTCGGTTCTGGCGGATCCGTCAGACTCTGTAGTGCGGAGAAGCGTGAATGGAAGGGCCTGAAGCTGCACTGTGATGTCGGACGAGACTGTGCTAGGCGATGTTGGGTGTTAGCCTGCGATCTTTCCCGGAAGCCCTTTTTCGCTCTCCCCGACGGAAAACGATCCGCTGTCGCCATGCAAATAGGGGTCTACGGCAATCGTTCGTGATGACTTCGGAGAAAAAGGACATTCCTCGGGCTTATTGCGCGTTCCTGAATCCCCAGATTTGTGTACTTGAATTGAGGCGCGCCCCCAGAAGCCACATTCGAAGTTCCCCGGCCGTCTCCGCACTAAACAGCTCACACCCCCAAGAACACCGCTATTGCTGCGTCCGCTTTTGGTACATGAAGGAGTGTGATTTCAGCCACTAAAGAGCTTGGATTCGCGAGATATGGGGCAAGCATGCTGTGCGACCATCATAGCGCCTACAGCTGACCGGAACATGCTTTCCTCAAGCAGAAGGTCCCACCCACCAGAGGTCATACTCCTATCAGTGGCGGTGGGTTAAGATTCAACTATTGAAGGAATCGCATAATTCACGGAAGAGTACAAAAGCGAACGCTTCCCCTCATCGTGTTACTCGCTCGATGCCGATTTACCCTAGCGTACGTGGAGTAGAGAACAACATGTCCTCTACAGGAGTGGAGGTTGTTGATAAGTGACTTGGATGAAGGAATTCGAACGACATCGCCTGTTGCTTTCTCACTCCCGCTGATGTCACTGGGAAATCAGTATGACACATGCTTTGCTCTATAGGTTCTAGCAATTGGTTTCAGTGAGCCAGGCTCCTGTCTGTATCGACGGCGTTCACTTCCGCGCCGTCTTTCCCTTGCCCTTCTTCTTCCTGCTCCTGCTCGCTTCCTCCATCTCTTCGAGCCACAGCGCCCCACTAGCCTCAATGTCCTCCCTATTCTTCAACTCCTTCACCACTTTCTGATACGCTTCATTCGCAGCTTCATCCATGTCCTCACCGAATCCATCAGCACCGAATCCTCGGCACTCAAACCAGACGCATGCCAGCGGAACCACGTTAGCCCCCTGCACCCAGCCCCTCATGAGATGCAACCACATATCTACAGCCTCTTCATGGCTGCCGCCTTTGTATAAGAATGTCGCGATGTCACGCACAACACATTCTGGTATCGGGTACTCGTAAAAACCAGGGCCGACCTCCCAAGCCGCTTCGAAGGTGCTCAGCTTAGGGAAGTGCTGCGTGAGGGTATGCGCATCCCGCAATATCTCCAGGAAAGTCTCTCCAGGTTGCTGACGCTTGCGGAAATGACCGGTACCATCGCCTCCATCGAACAGACTGTTATGGCTCGGCGCTATGCCGTACCTTCCATACGGTCGGGGTACCGTATCATGGTACAGGTGCCTTATCTTCGTTGCCGTAGCAGCAGCACGGTCAGGGAACAGACGAAGCAAGCCGCTGAGTGGCTTGTGAAGTCCTTCTCGTGGGCTGTACTTGGCAGATAGCGCAATAGTGTTGGAGCGCCCAAATGCTTGCATCGCCTCATGGTAGACCTGTCTGGAAACGAGGAAAAGGTTGATAGCGTCTTCGCACGGCCCGATATCCTTCAGATCTGGATTGCGGTGCGCATTGTAGTATATGCCTTCTGGGCGGTAGACAACGTAGTGGAAGATTCTGTCTCGAAGTTCGCGTGGGAAGTCGAACAGCTTGAATGCGCCGGTCCACTTGGGTAGCTGAACCCTGTCCAGAGACCACGGGGGGATGCCTCTGCCAGAACAACCGCGTCCCACGATATAGGAGTGTGGCTCTGCAGGAGTAGGCGCTGCTGGTGTTGGGCGGGCGAGGAGTATTGAACCAAATGCTGCTTGGAGTTCGGGAACTGAAGATTCGGCTTGATGTGTGGTAGCCATTGCGTTCTCAAGGATTCCGCGTAGGTCCGTGCTTTCTGTAACTAAGGAAGCCACGATAGTCACGTTATTGCAGTTGTCGACTGATGGTGCTGGAGGTCGAGTTTCCAGGAAGCAGTATATAGTGTACTTACCACATGCACTGCCACAGTGAGTCAAGGCGTGGCTTTAACTCGGGACTATTCTACGACACATCACTTTTAGCTTCTTCGACTCACCGCTACGGAATGCCATTGGTCTGGTAGCGTGGTAAGGCATACAGCGACAGCGTATAGTGTTACGGAGGACTCGCGATGGACTGCGATTGGAGTAAGCTTAAGCGATGCGATGCATGTGGCTGTGAGTGGTGAAAGTATCCGGGCACATAGACGCAGCTGTCGGTATGTTCAAACGAGTGAACGAGCGCGAAATGAGAATGCACATGGTGCTAGCGCATGTGAATGCAGTTGTGGTAGACTTGGGATTAAGCATGGCGGGAGGGGAGAGGTCTGCGAGCGGCTGTCAGCCGTAGCTCCGACGCCCAGCCGAAGAAGCACTGACCGTCAAGATTCGCAAAACCTCCGCAGCATTCCTGCACCACCACCTCTCCACCCGTCCAACCCAGTCTCCATCTCCTCAACGCCTCCCACAGACATCATGTTCGCTGCCAGGCAAGCTTTCTTCCAGGCCCAGCGCCGCTGCTTCTCGGCCTCGGCCCGCCAGGTAGGCCTATTCCCGGAACCCGCGATGTTTTGTGGTGGGGCGGTTCAATGCTTCAATGCAGCGCCATTGGGACAATCCAAGCACGAGATGCTAACTGCATGCACTGTAGAACTCCAAGGTCACCGTTCTCGGCGCCGCTGGTGGTATTGGTCAGCCATTGTCCCTGCTGCTCAAGCTCAACCCCAGGGTTAGCAAGCTCTCCCTCTACGACATCCGTCTAGCTCCCGGTAAGCTCGCTCAATTGCATACACGATATTCAATTCTGACTTCATACAGGTGTCGCTGCCGACATTGGCCACATCAATACCAAGAGCGAGGTACGCCAACCCTCCGAAGCCATACGCGAACCATCTACTGATACTCGACAAGGTTACCGGTCATGAGGCCACTCCCTCAGGTCTCGCCGACGCCCTCAAGGGTGCTGAGATCGTCGTCATCCCCGCTGGTGTTCCCCGCAAGCCCGGCATGACCCGTGATGGTGAGCATAGAAGTCACTGATACTGCCGACACGTCTAACACGGGCAGACTTGTTCAACACCAACGCCTCCATCGTCCGCGACTTGGCCAAGGCCTGCGCCGACCACGCCCCCGAGGCCAACATCTTGATCATCTCCAACCCCGTACGTTATACAATTACGACTCGATAGAGCATAGTCTAATCCATCTAGGTCAACTCCACCGTCCCCATCACCGCCGAGGTCTTCAAGTCCAAGGGCGTCTACAACCCCAAGCGCCTCTTCGGTGTCACCACCCTCGACGTTGTCCGTGCCTCGCGCTTCATCTCGCAACTCAAGAACACCGACCCCGCCACCGAGAACATCACCGTCATCGGTGGCCACTCCGGCGCTACCATCGTTCCCCTCCTGTCCCAGTCCGGATACAACCTCGAGGGCGAGCAGCTCGCCGAGTACATCAAGCGCGTCCAGTTCGGTGGTGACGAGGTTGTCCAGGCCAAGGACGGAGCTGGCTCTGCCACTCTCTCCATGGCCATGGCCGGTGCCCGCTTCGCCGAGTCGCTCCTCAAGGCTGCCCAAGGCCAGAAGAACGTCATCGAGCCCACCTTTGTCGACTCTCCTCTCTTCAAGGACCAGGGCTGCGAGTACTTCTCCACCAACGTCGAGCTCGGCCCCAACGGTGTTGAGAAGATCCACCCCGTTGGCAAGATCACCGACCACGAGCAGAAGCTCCTCGACGCCTGCGTCGCTGATCTCGCCAAGAACATCAAGAAGGGTGTTGAGTGGGTCAAGCAGAACCCATAAATTCTACAATAGAATTATGAGTGTGTACAACAATAATGACGTGAGCTCTGGGCTGGGTTTAGTTCTGATGTCATGAACTTTGATCTGTACCTTAGCATGCCAAAATCAACTCTTACGCTTCTCCAGTTGGTTGTTCACGACGATTCTGTACATATACCAACATGATTCCAAGTCCCACCCATGATAATTTGCCAACTCCAATATCGCGTAAGTTAGGTTGGGAGAAAAGAGCGCCAGGCACATCGGCCTTAACGCGCCTTGTCCGGACTGCTGAATATATTGTATTTCGTCTGATCTTGAGCCAGACGTTACCCGATCAAGCAACATCGGAAGCCATTGATTGTGGTAGAATATCCTTCACCTCTACCCTCCACGAGACACCACTACGCGTCTCGTGGGTGGAAGAATGTAAGTGATAAGCGCTAGCTACCTCCACGGATCAGATTGCTTCCAGATGAGGCTTGGCTTGAGGTATTGACCGGGGTCGTTCTCTGCTAGGATCTACTTGGTGAGATAATGTCCATGATACGGCGCCTGTCTATGCTCGCCATTCTGAATCTCTTCCCTGGGTCCAAAGATTCGTGCAGACATTCCAAATCTCGTCAACTTCTGTGCGGAGTCTGTTCTTGTGACCATGTCATGTCCATATATACCATCGATGGCTGTTTCTCAGATCCTAGGATGTAGCGCTTCTTAGAGGACAGAGGAGATTTGTTTGTGAGGAAAGTAAGTGATCGTGTTTGAGATGGGCGGCCGGTGTAGTTCCGTAGCGGCTTGCGCGACTCGAACGCGAAACCATCTTGATTGCACAGCGATGCTGAGAAGTGTGGCTGGCGAGAATCTCGGCATCGCGTTGTGGGGGTGTGGGGCGTCCAGATAGGGTGAAGAGGAAGGTGCCATCCGGTACGCGTCTTAGTCGCGGTACTGTTTACGCAATATCACTTTGCGCTTAGTTGCGCCAGCAGGACCGCGACTAAGACGCGTATTAGACGGCAGCTTCCTCTTCAACGTCGGCTAATCTAACTGTTCGGCTCGATACAGCGTGTCGTGCTCTCAGCAACGCCTGGGCATCCTTCGGTCATGAATCCAGGTTCAGAGCAGCGACACTACGTCATCGCGCATTCCGAGACTTCTGATCCTCACGAACACGATCACGTCCCGTTGCATCATCACACCATCTTGTTTGTCTGCATCGACTAGGCTCGACGTGCTTGCGTCGTCGTCGGTAGAGACTCCCATCGTGCGCGTCTGCCAGTCGGTGAGCCTACACCTACACGGTTTCTTCTTTTCCTCCCTTGCCCCCTCCGCTGACACGGTAACCGTGCTATATCCGGTGTTAGGGGGCACCAGCTTCGGCCCTGTACTGCCTGTCTCCTGTCGACTCAAAGATCCGTGGGCGTCGGAGAGTTCTGTCTCCTGGATTTCGGGATAGACAATGCCGCTGCCGCCGACGCCGAGGAGGCGCCTGATGCGCGGAACGCTCGCCGAGATCAAGGAGAGGCTGGATACAGATCTGAAGTGGTCAGTTTTCGAAAGACATTGATCAATCCGAACGTACTGGGTAAAGACGACAAACTCAGCTGCATCATCTGCGTCCATTAGGTCTACGCTGCTCGGTTCGTGTCAAGCTCACTCACGTGTGGGGTTTGGACTGGAAACCACCCTCAACGTCGCCCATATCTGACCTCCAGCAACGATGGCAACACTATAAAGTCAAGACCAGGAAGTGCAAAAACGTGGCTGGCGAACTCACATTGCTCGGACACCAAAGAGCATCGTCACTGCGATGCTTTTCTCTTTGTCCAGAGACATCTTCCAGAAGGTCGGAACGATCCAAAAAGCCAAAAGAAGGTCTGTAGCAATATTGATCGCGGTGGCTGCGGTTGAAAGACCGCCGTTTCCACATTGCAGTGCATGCATAGTCCACCGCGGAATCCCACATTGGAACGCCACCGCAAAGGTCGAGAATATAGCAAAGAGCGCAATGCTTCCGAACAGGGCCACCTTTGCTCTTCGGGATTGTGGGAATATGCGCTCGATGAGCAAAGCCGAGGACAGTTTCGCGAGCGCCATTGCAATGATACTAAGTATTCCAGCAACATAGATCGCCTGCAGCTCTGATTAGCGGTAGCCACCTGATGGCATTGGAGCTAGTAACCTTGAAGAGCAGAGTCAGCTCCTTACCACTCAAGCCATCCAAGTCCTTCCCTAGGCTCCCGTCGATAGCAAACTGCCAGCTGACAGTCGCGCCTAGATATACAACCTAAGAAATGTTTAGTATCACTTGCATCCATGGAAGCGAGATACATACTGTGGCTGCAACGACTGCCACATCGTCGAGACCGAATTCGATTTTGTGGTTGTGACCCTGCGCAAATCGTCCGACCAACACGCCCACCGTTATGATAGTCCATGAGTAAGTGGAGACATGGACGAAACCGCTCCTTGTTGACACCCCATTGCTACGACCTTCCTCCGAACCTGCGGAACTCATTGTAGAAATTCAAAAAAAAAAAAAGCAGCAACAAAGGAAAACTGAATGACATTCTCATTCGGGAAGCGTGCAGCTTATGGTTGACGTTGAAGCATCATTCCACACGGCTCGGCCTTACACTCATCGCACCGACTCTCAGCTGCGCATCCAGATACGTCTTGTCTTGGGTACGCATCTGGGGCCAAACAACCCAACCATGGCCCAAGCTTGAGTCTTCGAAGCATGTCAGGGTCTCATTCGTGTGTTTTCGCGGCCCTTGAGTCTGCCGCATGCTTACTGTCTGTGCACCTGCCCGGCCGCTAGTCCGTTCTCCGTAATGTTCATGTTCATCCGCTGCACCTCTTCAAGCTGCAGCTCGCTGAATCATCTGCTGCATTAAAGTCAGCTCGAACAACGTCTGAAAGTACGGCTTTCCGTCCTTTTGAACGATGGCGGCCTGGACGGTGAACTACCAAGTCTCGGCTTCACACTCCATCAGGAAGCGGAACGGTTCGTTCAATCCTGCGTCGATCGCTTGGTCAAAAGACTCCAAGCCGGGAGTTTCGAGCTCAAACCCCGCCTCATGTTACGCGTAACGACGATAAACTGCCCTTAGTGGCGCCGGCTACCGTGTGGACGGTACCGGACAGCGCGAGCTTATTTGATGGAGCGGCCATCGAAATATCACCCATGCGACGAACGACAGCACTGTAACTTTACGAGGCGGTTGGTGCATTGGATCTAACCATTTGCATGCAGCGGAACGCCCCGGAAACATGACCCTTGGACGCTGCTGGCCGTAAGAACGGACTTGCATACGGCAGTGTGGTTTGCAGCGCTTGATAGAGACACTGCATACGATGTCGGGCGCCTTTTCGTGTTTCATTTAGCCAGAAGAGCCAGTAGAAGAGCTGCCAACTTCCAGAGCTTCTCACGCAGCGCGGTCCGCAGCTCCCTGGTCGTATCGTACTTCTCCAGGGCACTGGTAGGATCGCTGCATCTTGCAAACTCACTTGACTTTGCCATCCCGCACGTCACCCACCGGCCATTGCCTTGGGACCTCTTGCGCCGGCATGGAACTCGATAATCACATGGCAGATGCTGAACTCGATGTTCTGGATCAAGAATCTGGTCAGGGCGAGAAGACGGCGGTAAATACGCCGGCTGGGCCTTCGGGAGTGGGGCGATCACCATATCAGCTCGAGGTGAGCATCACTTGAGCCGCTTCAGCAAAGCAGCGTACTGACTAGAGCAGCGTTATATCAACCTCTCAGCTGTAATCAACTTTGCTGTGATCATTCTCGCTTCTTGGGAGTCGTTTGCAGTGACATTCCAGTTCGCATTGACCAACGGCGGTCCCGCATCCATCTTCTATGGCTCTATCCTGGCTGGCATCGGCGCCTGTGCCGTTGGATTCTCACTGGCTGAGTTGGCTTCAATGTATGTACCGAGCATCCGTCCTGGAATCTTTTAACAGCTTGACAGAGACCCAACAGTCGGTGCTCAGTACCGCTGGTCAGCGAATCTCGCTCCTGCTGCACCTCGCTTCTGGGGTCTACTGCAAGGTAGGTCAACATACTCACCGACATCGATCATAACTCACATCGGCAATAGGATGGATTACAGTCGGTGCCTGGTGCTTTGCTTGCAGTGGACCGCCTTCCATACTAGCCAACATCATCACGTCACTGGCGATCTTCAACAACGAGAACTACGTTCCTGAACGATGGCACACCAGCCTCATCATGGTCGCGCTCATGATAGTTCCCTTTATCTCGAATCTCTGGTTTCGCAAGCTTCTCGACGCGTTCGAAACCACTGGTGGCATACTTCACGTCTGCCTCTTCATTGTAATAATCGCCGTCTTCGTCGCGTTTGGACCGCGCAGCGACCCGGACTTCGTCTTCAGGACACTGACATGGGAAGAGTCAGGATGGAACAACAAGGGCGTTTCTTGGGGTCTTGGACTTTTAAGCATGAGTTTCGCCGTTGTTGGAGCAGACAGTGTTCTGCACATGTGTACGTCTACGAGTTTGCACACAGTGCTCATCTACTGACTGGATGTGAAGGTGACGAGGTGAAGAAGGTGCGCACGCGCGTGCCACGCAGTATCATAATTACCTCTGTCGCGAACTCGGCGATGCTGATCGTCTTTGCTACTATCGTTCTCTTCTACATGGGCCCTCTCGACGTTATCGTCGCCACCCCGCTTCCAATCCTATGGGTTATTTACAACATCACTGGTTCTTCAGTGGCAGCTAATGTCCTCACCGCACTCATAGCCCTCATGATCTTTTTCGCCCTCTTCAACATATTTGCGTCCGTCTCAAGACTTATTTGGGTATTCGCACGCGACAATGGTCTGCCGTTCTCCGACTTCTTCTCTTACGTAGGTGGCCTTTACGAGCTCTTGTATCATTGCATTAGCTGACAAACTTAGGTGCATCCCACACTCAAACTCCCCGTCAACGCGCTTCTCCTCGTTGGAACCATCGTAACATGTCTCTCTCTCATCTATATCGCCAGCGCGACCGCCTTCAATGCGCTCATCTCACTCCAAGCCCTCGCGTTGCACGTATCGTACTTCTTCCCGATTTTGTTCATCCTCCTGCGCAAAATCAGAGGCCCACCTCCACCTTATGGGCCATTTAAGCTCGGTCCTGTCGGTATACCCGTCAACATGTTCGCGCTGTGCTATCTGGTCTTCGTGGTACTTTGGATGCCGTTCCCTCAGATTTTGCCAGTCACACGAGACAACATGAACTACGCGGGACCCATCTTTGGTGCGGTCGTGATCGGGGCTTTGGCCCATTGGTTCATTAGTGGGCATAGGACTTTCAAGATGCCGGTGATTAGGTATGAGTAGATCATAGTCGGGGCGGGCAGCACTACATATGTCGTTGGATATGACGTTATGACTCGATGTACTTCTCTTGGACACAGAACTTGCTCCAAGTCGGTCCATTCATACGTAACAACCCTCCATGAATCTTAGTATGCGACGCCGGTGCTGTTCGTGGTAATGTAACATGCCTGTGCGTCAACGCCCCGCATGAGCAGCCATCCGGCGCAGGGAAAGATCTCCAATTCCCTCATCACGTTCTCGACCAACTACGCCGCGCACCTGCATTTAATTGCATTGCAGTGTGATGGGAGGATTTAAGGCCGACAAACAACAATGAACAACGTCTTGGCGGTGAGCTTGTATGGCTTAGAAAACATCCGGGGGCTGCTGATTGGTCGGCGATGACCAACTGTAAGTTGTTTACTTACGTTACACTGAGCCTGACGGGACGACGTCACAAGCTGACAGCTTCGTCGTATAAGTCGAAGGAGTATCAGGGCGAGCGAGATGTGATAGCTGTACTCAGACCTTACTATCCGCTCGATCAGTCCGCAACATTCTGACTGTACCAAAATCCCCCTACAATGGCTCCAACCCTTCCCCCAATGCCGCTTCCCGGCCTCATCATGGTGCCCAACTGGACAGCCCAGAAACACGAAGCCTTCGTCAT
This sequence comes from Alternaria triticimaculans, assembly GCF_023758025.1. Classification (NCBI taxonomy): domain Eukaryota; kingdom Fungi; phylum Ascomycota; class Dothideomycetes; order Pleosporales; family Pleosporaceae; genus Alternaria; species Alternaria triticimaculans. The sequence goes on from NW_026055967.1 coordinate 675,723, forward strand.
GAAGACCGAAGGCGTACCCACGAAGAAAGCCCAAAGCCTTGTCAGCTACTGCACGTCTGAGGAAAACGCTGGAGAACCGTTCCTGAAGATATTGGAGGAAGAAAGGAACATCGTCAAGTTCATGACGATGGATGGACAGGAGGCTATGCGCATCAACGTCCATAGACACACGCTCGCAAGGCCCAGTGCAGAGTACAAGGCAGTGAGGAGCGCGGATGCGAAGCCGTTGTGGGATCTGGAGTTGAAGGCTGGTTGGAGGGTGCCTAGCTACAGTATGTCTCCTCTTCGCTCATTCCCCTGCGTGCTTCCCATTGCGATCATCTCCTCTCTACCTGTCCGCCTCTTCCTCGAACTAACACACACCCCTCTTAGACATCACCGTCCACGACATATACGTCGAGAACCAGAAAATCGAGTTCGAACGCAAAGTTGCCGGTGAGGAGAAGGGCCTCGTTGTCAACGGCAATCCGGTCATGACCATCTCTCGACACGCGAAGTGGGCGCATATGCATGCCACCTTCGTTGTGCATGTCGCGCCAGGAATGGATCTCCTGTTCGCACTCGGCGTCGCGTGGATCCGGTCGGATAAACAGAGGCAGGAAGATGCCGTCAATACTACGCTTTTGATAGTGTAGAGGGACAAAATGACGGTTCTTGCTTAGCGTACGAGTTACAATGGCGCTGGAGGATGGGGGTTGAGAGGAGGTGGCACTCTGTTGCAAACGCAGCATGACGGTTTTTGAATATAAAAAGCATCTAGCGTCTTGATCATACAGGCTCGTGTTGGCTCCGCTTCTGCTTCTTGAATAACCACTTGGACCCTCTTGTACGTTCATGCTCATGAGAGTACGATCGCTCGGGGAGACATCCAATCTTGGGTAACGCCGTGACTTCGTTTGCAATGTCCACACGTACGTCTCCGACTTTAATCTCATGTTGTGGTACCTCGCGTAGCTCCATAGCGTTTTTCTGAGCTTCATTCTCCTTTGCTGACCAAGCCCGGATCCGAGTGTCGGTATCGCTATGATTGCTCATCGCTGAGCTGAGGAGGCGAGAACCGCCGCGCGGATGTGTCGAGAAGCGTGAGGTCAGGGGTGATGTCGCAACCCAAGGCCATCGACCACTGGCCATACTCTTCCTGGTGGCTAGTGGAGAATCACTCTCTTCAGCACCCAGCGAGACCCAATCCCAACCCGCAGGCTTGCGCCACTCTTTCTTCCCGGGTTGTTCCACTGGGGCGGCATGCGCGTGCACGTTCTTTGGGTCCGAGTTCTTTTGTTTCGAGGACTGAGTGATCTCGGTAAAGAACTCAATAACGTTCTTGGGCAGCATCCTGACCACCAGTATCCGAATGGATGGTAGCGATACGCAGGCAAAACCTGCCGCAAGTTCCAACTCCGTCCAGACGGTGACCTTCACGTAGTCCCAGGTAGGGTCCACAGAGATCTTAAACGTGAGTAAGACGAATAGGCGGATGATAGTCGCAATGCATCCGAAAGTTCCGATGGCGAACATGAAGCAAACGGCGACCTTCTTATAGCGCCTCATCTGTAAGTTGCGGATGAAGAACAAAGGTAGGATTAGCAGGAGGATGTCCTGCACGATAGCGCTGATAGAGTTTGCCATCGGTACTGCTTGTATGTCCAGACACTGCCCCTTGATGTCTCGGTTCCAGAAGGATTCAACTGGAGTGCATATGAAGATTGTCAGGAAGACGATAACGGTCGAGTTGATGATGATGCCAGCTCCGAAGATGTAAGCGGTGATGCGGAAGCTTTTCGTTTGGAAGATCTCGAGGTAGAAGGCGATGAGAGAAAGCTTGATGAGGCCCAGCACGGCGATATATGTCGACCAAGAAATGTAGACTGCTTTGTGTTAGCATGCCGATAGCGATATCGCAAGGTATGGATGCTTCATACAGTAGCGGAGAATTGGCGACAGTGCCCCGTCTTCAAGATTCCACAAGTGCTCGCCGAAGCCACGTTCCGTCACTATATTGCGTTAGTTACAGTAGATGGCAGCTCGCAGACCTTTTACTTACTGGCCAAGGTGCATCCTGCGGGTACTGCGCATAACACCAGAGCAAAGACGACGATATAGTCGTCCATTGCTAGCCTCTTATTTACTAACTTGCCGACGATTCGTAGAACAACAAACACCACGGCCATGGAGTAGATGACACCAGTCCACATGAACATGTCGAGGCGTTGCGATTCGTCGGACAAGTCGCAAAGAACAGCTTGTACTCTGGCAGTGTCCAGACTTTCTTGCATAGTACAATTTGCAAGCATACATGCTGGCACGTCTGCCGCAATCCGATCGTTGCCACAGACACATTCAGTATCATCCAGGGTGCAGCCAGCTTTTGGGATAATAGCAATCATGCATACAAGCTATGTATTGTTAACAATGATATCGGACAGTGTAGTTGGGCACGTACTCCGCAAGCGGGGATGTCCGCAATGCCTAATCCCCTTGCATCGAGTTCCGGACCCGACGCGCTGGCATGGCCAAACGTGAAGACCAGACAAAAGACCGACAATAACGCAGAAAGATGCATATTGTGAATAGTGATCGATGGGCTGGTGAGACAGGCTGACCCTGGAGTCTGGTCGGCGGCCCCGATGACTTATCACCAAAGATAGATGGCAAATAAGCTTTGGAGTTGCAACATAGTCCAACGCTCTCGAACTATGTTGGGGAATTCCCATCTTCGGCGGCTCTCAAAGCGTGTTTGAGCTTAGTATAGTACTCCCGCTTTCGAAGCCAATCAAGCGGTGTGGCCGTTAGACCATAGCGCCGTGATGGCGCTGTGAAATCGCCGTAGCAGCGGCTTGACTCGATATTACCCACGGCACGTGGGCTTTTGAACCAGGCTTTTCGTTCGGTAGCAGTTGGGTCTATCGCGCAACACCCACGGAAATCTAATTCTTTACTACTGTGCAGGGAGAAAGCCTGTCCGGCCGATCTGACGGCGCTTTTCGGCCATTCGTATCTTTGCCCGATGGTAGTTGTATGGGAATGTAGGACGGGCCATACGACTGACTGGTTATGAACGCAATGGAGGCTTACCTTCCGTGAAGCTAAGGCGCATCTCGCCGTGCATGGTGTTCATATGTTTGTCGGCTTGGGGACTGATTTCAACATCGTAACTCGGCAGAATGCGCCTGGCCCAACGTAATTGCGGGAAGAGGTAGCTTAGTGTGTGATTAAGGAGTCTAGTCGAACGGTACAGCAGCCTCACTCGCACATGCCCAAGGAAGGCGCAGTTTGCTGAGAAGACCCAAACAAGGGGCAGTTGGCAAAATCAGGGTCCTAGGTGATTACCTCATCACTCACGCCGATCCGGGGCCTTTTATCCCACCCCACTCCAGATGAAAAATGGCAGCTTTGCCATCCACTCGCATCACAACACAGGAAACAAAGTTGGCTGACGTCCGTTAGCCATCGTTCTTTGACGCATGATTAACATGGGGATCTTCAACTGTCAGATTACCGACAAGTCAGAACGCTCGGAGCAGCTGATCTCGTCCAGTCCGTGCTCTACCCGCTCGAACTCTGCCTAGGCATCGAAAACACCTGCGACACTCGATTCCGCCATTCTCGTCACCTTCCATCAAGCCCCAAACGATACGCACGCCAGCTCTAAAGCATCACATCATGTTCATAAACTAAGCTCACTTGTATGCGATAGCCTTCTGGGAAATTTGTACCATCGTGATCCTACTTGCCGCATCGCCACCTGGACAGCTTTCGTAGGCAGAGGAATGTGTCATCCAATACCAGCAAACGGGTAGTCCCGAAAGCAGGAACGACATCGCTTAAGCGCGCCACGCCCATGTGTCTCGATCCGAGGGTCATCGCACCAAGCTTCTGGGCAGCATGTGAAACCTAGAGCGGAATGCTATGCCTAAGATGCCCAACGGTCTCACATATGGGAATGGTCGAATCGATCCATCCATGTGGAGGACTCAATTTGTCTGCCCATTTGGACCAGATGTAATGGCTAAAATGGTCTTGCAGATCGTCTGCTTCCAGAGCGACAAAGCCCAACGCCTCTCAAATTTGAAGAGCCGATCGCCCGTACTTGTTGTCGATCTCAGCACCCTGTCGATCCCTCCCAGCTCTTGCCATGTCGCGTCTCCATTTCTGATGTGGCTGGGTCAACATTCAAGAACTTTATACTTCCATTGGTGCGGAGCGGTGATATCGCAACAAGATGCACGCTTCGGGGCAGAGGAACAGTCTTGTACACGATCTTCAGAGTTTGTTTGCATTATCGTCCGTCCTATAGCAGCCTCGCGGTGATCTGAACATGCTGGATAGGCTGATACCACCACAAACCCGTCGCAATCTCACCCCATTGCTTCGATACGTGCGCCAAGCACAGCAATTTTGCGTCTCCAAACAACCAGTCTACTTCCAAGTTCTGTACCACTCCTCCGTAGTGAGTGGATGAATATCAGATCGGTTTGGCCGCCAGTCGCAGGTACAAGGACTGATGCTGTCCATCTCAAGGTATGCAGCATTGATGAAGCCTACAATGTTCATGGAAACCCCGAAATGCTCAAGTTGGTCCCGATTGAGTCTCTCGAATCGTAATGCAAGTTGCTCGTCTTGAGTCGACGGCAGGGGAGACCGGTGTTCAGGACTGAGTAGAATGTTGATCGAAGGTAGTGCAGATGCAGCTGCCATGATACCCATAGCGATCCGCTGTCGTCCTAGAATTAAGGCCGATCTTGCGACCCAAGCACAAACGCTATCGACATCGTGGTCTGAGGAATATCCGATTTGATGGATCCTCGTCCGAACATACGGTTTTGCGTCATCGTTCAGACTTTTCGCAAGATGCATCGATTGTGACTTTGGAAACTAGGGTTATTAGCTAAGGCCAATATCAGCAAGAAACGATCTGTAAAACGCACATTGATGTTGGAAATGTAACAGAGCGCATACAGGAGCTTTTGTAGCCCACACAGGTCGACAAATTCCATTGTGCCAATGACCTTGACGCCTCCATCCTGGATCCATTCGCGTATGGCTTTGTTGACAAGGGGAAGCGCTTCTTGGTGAACCTGATGACATGCTCTGAGAATGGCGGTTGAGACAGAGTGTGAGATCAGCGTAATCCGTTCTTCACTACCCCGATGACCAACCAGCGAATGATTGGTGGAGCGCGGAAGTCGTTCATATACCATCAAGCGAATATCCTTTGGAAGATCGAGGAAACGGAAAGGTTCCGGGGTCGCTCCGTTTGACACCATCGCCATGTTGACGGGTGACTGCAGTCGCGGCTGCCGGCGAGTACTTTGGCAGTGTATGAGGTCGTGGCAGCGACCCGAGAATCGCTCGAGCCATATTCGCGCTCACTAGCGCCATTCTGGTGCCTAACGCACGTGCGGCAAACAACCGGGTGTGGATAGTCATTTGACAAACGCTGTCAGACTCAATAGCACCAAGTCCATGACTCTTCAGAATCAATCTTCGCTCTTCATTTCAATACCAATCTGCACCGACAACATCAAGCCTGCGTGAAGACCATGATCTATTTGTCGAGCATGACTGCACCGAAACAATTCCGATTCCTCGATCTACCAAAGGATATCCGCTTGATGGTGTACGAGCGCCTACCACGACAAATCAAGCACCATCACGTCATCGACCCTTCCAAGTCAAAAGATCATTTTGTCCTTATCACGAGGTGTCTTCCAGTCGCACTTCTGGCCACCTGCAAGTCAATCAATTCCGAAGCGATTGGTATCGTACAAGAGATTCAAAACGACTTCATCTTGAGTCAATGCCCGCAATTCATCACCAGCCGCAGCCTTCTCCATCATGGCGGATTCATAATCATGTTCTACCACCTCGCGCACAAGTCCTTCACTCGAGCGGAAATGAACCCACTGTTGCACAAGATGCGAGTCAGTCTCCAGGAGCTTTGCACAAACTGTCTGAGGGAATCGGGGGTTGACGCGATGGTCGCAAGGCTCAACGCTCAGATGTCGCGTCAGCTAGCCTACATGCAGAACTCTCCGGGCCCCCGGGTTCGGCTACCGATCCGGTTCATGGTGGTGGATGATGCGGAAGGAACAATGAGTTGGGAGAAGAAGACACAAGACTGCATTGCGACCTGTTGGTGGCTAAATCTTGGTCACATGTCCGAGAATACCGTGTTCTACTGCGAAGGTTTTGTGTCGGCGGAATCGTTCACTTCTTCAGGGTTTTCACAAGATGCTACCCCTACCCGGATAGATGTTGGAAGTTGCGCTATACCCAGTATCGACGATGTCAGAGAATTTGCATTTGATGAGGGAGACTGGCGCGGTAGTTGGATGGAATGATCTGATCGTCACTGTGTCTAGACGAAGGAAAGTGTTGGAGAAGAGGTGAACCTGTCTCATTGTACATCTACTATCTGTAACCATCAGTGTCCGCTCGGCGTATGTACCGGGACCCAAGGAATTATGATCATTCTCCTTTCAGCCGTTCTTCGTCCAGCAGTCTCTCGGGTGAATACACATTGAAGGAGCTACAAAGCACTCGATACTATTGAGGAGCAGATGACCGGATATTGCGTTCATATGGCGCTCGGAAATCCGAAATAGCTGTATAGTCTGACTTCTAATCTACGCCTACGTATATCTATCATCAACGATGGCAATAGCCCTGGCACTGGCACTGGCACAATGATAGAAGAAGATGTGTTCTAGCTAGCGACGCGTATCGACAAAACGAAAACCTTAATAATTTGTTGTCTGCCGCATATGGGTAGTATAAAATTGATTGGAGAGTACATCAAGACGCCCTCGGCGCATACATGACCATCTAAGACAGGTTTATCCTCACTGACCGTATCACACCATCAAAGCGCCGTGCCTATCCTCGCGAACAGCACTCATGCGCCTGCTACGCGCTTTGTCAGGTGTCAGCGCACCGTCAGAATACTGCTCCCCGTCTAAACGATGACGACTGAAAGGCGATGGGAGTAGGAAATTTCGTAGCGAGCGAACGCGTACATGCGTATCATCAGCGTAGTATGATGACGGCGTGCGAGAAGAGGGTACTCGAATAGGCATTGTAGCCCCGAAAGGCGAAGTCGAAATGAACGAGTAGCGGAAGGAGGGGTGTCGGAAACCAGTTGGCTCTGTTTCGAACAGTTTGTCGTCATCGGGAGCTGGCGGTCGGGTATTTCGCGTGGTGAAAGTAGCGCTTGTGGAAGACTGTTCCAAGCTGTCTTTATTCTCCCGACTCCTGGGGATACATTAGTGGGCTTCTCCATTGATACGTGGACATACTGACTTGCACTTTTCGCAAAGGCGTGACTGGGTCTTCAGACCAAATGGAAACACTTCCAATGCAGCCAGGACACCAACCAAGGTCAATATTATCATGATCCCAGGATTGACTCCGAAGAACCAGAGTTCGAGCCAGGAATGCGTAGTCAAGGACCTCATTGTGATGATGTTGCGGAACTGTAGTTCGTGACGCTGAAATCACGGCCAAAACAGGGCGATTGAAGCTGCCGGAGAAGCACGAAGCTGATCTCGTGGGGCCTTGGTGGGTCTCTTTAACATACGCGCTCTTCACAACGAGCTGTTCGGCGACCTGCCCGTTCCGCAAGGCTCCTGCCGTACCGCGTGGCGAATTTCCATCACACTGGGGGCCTTTTTGCGAGGCTGAGACAGTGTTGCGTTGCTACTTAGGGACTGAAGTAGTCTCCTGGCGTCGATGATTGTCGTGATAGGCTGAATAACATGGTGATTTGACTCTTGATTCGTGGTTGATTAGGAATTGTATTAACCAAGCTGATCCAACAGTCCCAGTTAGCAAGGTTGATAACGTGGTCCGAAGGCTTTGAAACACCACCAGAATCCGTCGTGGGGGACAGCACTTCAGACACTCGTTATCACCGATAGCCAGGCCGCTCGAGTTCGTCCGAGCGACGGGTGCCAGTTAGGTCCCGCAGACTGTACGAGTTGTTGAAGTCTGAACTGCGATTTCGTACCTGGCGAGAGAATGGTTCATGACATGACATGTCAGTCGAAGACTGTTGTCTAAGACCTTTTCCCGTGTCCTAACACCCATACAAAAGCTTCAAAGGGGAAATCTGGGACGGTATGCGCTCACAGCACGAATCCACCGGAGTGCTGCAATGTCGGTATGAATCGAGTCGGAACCAAAGCAAAAGACGATGATCTACTCCCATCCCGTACTTGAACCATTCTTCTCCGCGAATCATGACGTCCCAAAGAAATGTGATACCGTAAAGTGCGCAGTATTGATGTCGGTAGTCACTTTCATGAGGTGCCTGATGTGCCATCCAACAGCATACCAAGTCGTCCCATGCGTCGGGCGTACTAGGGCTGGTAAGTTGGCCTCAACACGCAGTCAGGTGCGTCACTAGCGAACCGCAGGTTTGCTTGCATTCAGCAGCCGAGTGTGACGATTAGTAAACCTAGACGATGTCGATTGATGTTGTTGAGATTGAAGGCAGCCTCAAAAGTCATGATCCGATGTCATGAGCGAGGGCCCAAACGACGGCGAAAGTATGCATCGCGCACTGGGCAGCAAATCAAACTCTGTCGTCTTCCACGTTTTTGACATGTAAGTTTACTGCGTGCGTAATTGTTGATCCCGGACGTGCTGCTGAAGAGTCGAGACTGCGCCAGTTTGACACCTGGGCAAGGCGTTCCGTGTTGACGTGAAGATTGTGATGTGACATCCAGAACGTCGAGAACGACAGGAAACTGGTGTGGGTCCGGGTGGGGTAACTCCATTCAGGGTTAGCGCCAGCACCAGCGGCGGTTCTACCCGTCCCTCCTGCATTTCCATCTCCTTTCACACTGCACTGACGGCCCTGTCAATAATGCAACACACACTTATCCCGTCACAATCGCAATTTGATCCTTCGCTGCGATCGATGATCGCAATACCTGGCATATGAGATCCCACAGCTGTGACGCGCGCCCATTTAGCGATACCTGGGGGGCCTTTCATTGTTACTTGCACGCGTTACGCGATTCAGGAAACGATTGCGAAGTCACGCATTGGGAGCACACATGTGTGTACGAATTAAAGCATTATAGTTATGTACCTCTATCGTACAACGGTTTATCCGCGCTGACCCGAAATCTCAGACTTCGCAAATAAATAGACCGAGTCGCAAAGTACCGCTGTAGCGCTTACAGCGAACAAGCTATCCCCATCTTGCCCTCAAGCCACCGAAGCAAATTCAAGCTGCGCAAGCTGCACCAAGCTCAAGACACCCGAAGAAAACCAATCTGCACAAGCCTCCACCTATAGTTTCGTGCAGTACGCGCTGTGAATCCTGTAATCGAACGCGCCCAGATCTCCAAACGTAGAAGCCTGGTCCTTGCTGCCACATTCCATCTTCTCGCCGTTGGCAGGACAGTCGTGACCACTAGTGGAAGTTAGTTTCCAACGTTCTTTCCAATTAAAAGGAGACTGATGGATATGACGTACGTGTAGAACTTGCAGTGGTAGCCCTTCTCGACGGTGACGCTGCGGATCTTGCCATCGAAGTTGCCAAAGATGTTGTCGATGTCGGTGCAGAAGTCGTTGGCGGGAATGGCGGTTGACCGGCCATTGAAGTTTTTGTCGGTGAAGATGGTGGCCCCGCGACCGTCCGCTGCAGCCTGTGAAATGTTAGTATCATGGGTGGAAGGGTGGTTTGGTGTGGTAGTCTTCGTTACGTACGGTCGGTACAGCAGCGACAAGCGTGCTCAAGAGAGCTAAGACGGGGATGAAGAGCTGCATTCTGTGGGTTCTATTTGGTTGATGGTTCCTGGAAATCGAGAGATCGTCGAGACTAAGTAGAGGGTGGAAGTTGCGGGTTTATTTCGGCGGAGGCGTAGGTTCTTTAATATAGGGAGGGCGCGGGCAGAGAAGGAGCGAAGCGTGGTCATGACTGCTTATGACGCTAGCCTGTAGTTAGATGAACAGCATTCTTTGTCCCTAATGAGTGAAGCGACTGTGGCCCAAGCTTCCAAAACGAGCGAAGGCTGCATTTGTCTATGCTTGTATCGTGAAAGCTAACGGTATTTTGGTGGTAGGCGCTGGAGCTAGTTGTTTATATTGCGGCGCAGGTGTTCCCAGTGTTCGGTAGAACAGCCGCATCAGGAAGTTTGTAAGATCCCTCGTCCAACACGCACTAGATGAGGCGCGGATGTGCCCAACACAGGCAGAATAAAGCCCTGAGTTGCTCATCAAAAGTTGAAGGGTTCAGAATGCAAAGGACTGCATGACAGTGCAGGCGTAAAAGGCTGGGTATCTGTCTTCTGTCCGGTAATACGTTTGCCTTCCTTCGCTGAACTTCATGAGCTATTGTGAGACGGATCTTTGGAGCAGAATGAGCATTATTGACGGTTCACAGACACCTCAGGCTACATTACAATAAGAACGTACGAAGTAGCCTACCCTATAATGTTGTAGGCTCTAGAGTGTTAAGGTTTATTCTTATATGTGGTGCAGACTGCGATCAGGCTAGTTGACTATGAACGGAAGAGATAGAAGAGAATAACTATAACGAGACCATCCACCGTAAACTGGACGACGCCGCTACCTCATCCCAACAAAGCAACACCCATTTGCATATCAGTTGCTGGAAAAAGAACAATTTCACTCGATGTAGATGACCTCTCCATCGCTTCTGCAGTCTGGATGTGGTGTTACATATCGGGGCTCAATATTGTTTTCCAATCCAGTGGCCTTTTTTAAAATCGAATAGATACTAAATGCGAGTCCGATTCTCCTGTAATGAGCTCCAACAGGCTCAAAGATGACGAAGGAGAGCTTTTCCTGACAGCTCCATTTCCCATAAATACTCATATCGCTCTCGAGATGCAATGCCTTGACGGTGCGGAGCGGGACAGAGTCTGGAAGCTTCGTGTCGAGATACAACACGAAAGCAATTCCTGTGTCATCACCAATCACACCAGCGTGCGGGAAAACGACAAGCGGCCTCGCATATAGTCTCGTGATCAAAGAGGCCGTATAGAAAGAAGCTGTAAGTCGCAAGGTAGGGCCATAGCCTGGTGGCAAAGTGTCGTATCGACTTTGGATCGGTCTTTCGACAGTCATCCAAAGCCCGTCAGTTGTGAGAATCTCTGCTGCGAAATTTCGGTCGTGAAAGCTGTATGGGGATGATAGATGTTTTGGGCCAGTCGTTGCTACCCACGACCAAGTCGGGAAGCCTTCTCTTCTTGAGCCGGGGTGTTCGTGAAACCAACGCAAAGATAGGGGAAGACGCCGTGAGGTAGAAGAGCTGGAGATAGGTACAGCCACACTACCCCAGAAATGATAGTCAATGAGTTTCCCCAAGATTCCAATGCAGGCGTTGAGAATGTCGCCCTCGTTGGACAGCTTCCTTGTGACGTAATCGACCAGGAAGTTAGAAATCCGGTATTCAGAAATATCTTTTGGAAATCCTGGAAACCCGTTCTTCATGTAAAGGCCGGGTCGCTGCACACATTCCTGGTATACCCCGACATCACAGATATATGAGACTTCGTAGTCTGTAAAGACGAGTCTCCGTGTGGCCAGATAACCCTCCTGATGGGTCCAGCCTCTTGATGCCCACGTACTACGAATCAGTGTCATGTCCAGACCAGTTGTCATGATCAGTTCAACGTTCGTGTCTAGTTCAACTGTTCTCTGTGCTTGCCGTGGTCTCGTAGAAACTCCGGGTAAGCCATAATGTGACGATCTGCCAGCTGCAGCAACGATCACCAGCTCCGCCTCGGCATAGATGCGGCCCATGAGCTTTATTTGAGCTTGTCTGTGAGTATAGTTCGACTGATGTATACACTAAGCTTGAATCTTAGCCAGCACCAGATACTCCATCTTTGAGACAACTACGTACAAGTTGATCGACCCATAGATACTTGAATCCCATCTCTAGGGTAACCTTGATGGCATCAAGTATCGTCGATGGGAAATCGGCCTGATCGGTTTTCGAAATCTCGACACCACCCCATACATAGGACAAGGCTATGTAACTGATAGCAGTATTCTCGGGTGCAGCAACGACTTTCCCAACTTTGCAATCAAAGACTCTGAGGCCTGGGATGGTCGAAGAGGAGGTAAGGTTACAATTCGCAGGATGATGACGCTGGCAGCGTTTGAGCCACTGCCGAAGTATCTCAAAGTCGATGACTTCAGGGTCGAGCTTTCGGAGCCTGAAGCCTTGGGTGGTCGTACACGTAGATTGTAAAATATGACGTGAACCCTCGAGATGCGACAATTCGAGACATAAAGCATGGTACGTCCAATCGAGGTCACGATGACCAGCCTGAAGGTAGCGGCCAGTGTTAGGGTCGCAATCCGATCGCCACGGCTTGGTAGCACAGGCACAATGCGCAGCGAGAGTACGTTTTGGGCTTTTGCCGAATGAGTGACTGGAGCTCAGGAACAGACAAAGTGGACAAGATGATGCGGAGAGCTCTTGACTTGACTCAGGAACGCTAAACAACGTTAAATCGTCGGTGTCCTCGCAGTAGTGTGAAGCTTCACTGGGTAGGAGAAGCGACCAGTTTACACTAGCACACCGATGACACAAGTTACCCCGCGGGTGATCATTCTTGTACTCAGCGTATGGGCGTCGGATTCTTTCAAGAAATGCCGCGTTTCTTGCTTCTGTTTTCTCCTCAGTGGCAAGATATGTGGCTTCGATATCGAGTCTTAAGGCTTCCATTTCGATGGGACTAAGTGTCTCCGAAGAAGTCGAAACGCGGTCAGGACTCTCCATTCTGCAGTCGTTCGTCAGGACTTTGCAATCTCGTCGGTAGCTGTACGTAGAATGAAGAACTACGTAGATGCATGCGACTGGCGAGTTGGCGAGTTGGCGAGAATGTAGGAAGCAACGCATAATCTGGTCTGTAGATTAGGCTACCACATTGCTGACAAACAGCCTTGCATGGTGGCTTGCGCGCCAATGAGACGAGGGGTAAATTGAAATCGGCAGCCACGAAGGAGTTGCATACGAGCAGCGTGATTCGTTCGGTTGTCAAGGTCGTTTTATACACCTAAGAACGCCATAGACAGAGGTATCTCAGAAAGCAAGTCATAACCAAACACTTAACCTGACATACGTACACAAACTTCATCTTTGTCGTCTCTTGCCACAAGCCAGCCATAGCCCCCCAAATACATATTCGCGTCCAGCGCAAACGCGATTCCGACATTCCCGTCTACATCGTCCGCCAGAAGTAGTTTGTGTAGAAGTGCCGCGAGAACTTTGGATCGATGTTCACAACATGCACATCTCCCTTTGTTGCATTGCGCACGACAGCTTTGTTGTATTCGCCAGTAGTGGGGTCGGCTTCGACGTCGATGCCGAGAGTGCGGTAGAGCTTGAGTTTCAGTCTGGAGCCTAAGTCAGCATTTGCGCATACATTGGGAGAAGCCTGAGGCGCTACACGGAGGCAAGCTTGCTTGCGCATCGAGCCTGTGCTACCGGCATCTCATCTTCAGCCATCGGAGGTAGTACTTACACTGTCGCATCCTCACCCGCCCTAGGTTCAACACCACCTTCAACACCCTCCTCTTCCAACTCCCCAGCTACACCCCCTAATCTCGCGAGATCGCTCTGTAGCCTCTCGCCCTCAATCTCCAGATCACTTGCCTGCTTCGCGATCTTGAACTTCTCTGTGTCTAGCCGTAATATCTCGGCTGCGTGATTTGTGGGGTTGTGTTGGCTGAGTGTGTGGTTGTGGTTTGCGGAGAGGGTTTGGTGTGTCCGGTTCAGCGCGCTGAGCGAGGACTGGATGGAGCGGAGGTGCTGGGTGCGGAATTCGCTGAGGGTGCTGAGCGACTCGTTTATGCGGTGGAGCGAGGTTTTATCGTTGGCGATTTTGAAGTGCGATGTGCATTGCGCGATGAGCTGGATAGTGTTAGGGAGGTTCGTATGTGTATTTGGAGAGAGTGCGTACGGCTGCGGGGTCTTCGTCGAGGAGCATGGTGGGCTTTGTGTGTCGCGTGAAGCTTGTGTGTATGGTACAATTGTTTGGAGTGCGATGCAATGTTTGCGCAATCTTTCGTCTGGTATCTGGTGATGTCTATCGCGACAAGGCCATGGTGTTGATGTTCTTGTTTGGATGGCCCGTGCCAAGTCGCGTGCATGGCAACCGCGACCAAGTGGCGGAAGGCGCAGGCGTAGCGTGGCGCATGGCCGGCAGCCACGAGGCGGCGGCGTACGTCACGGTAAAAGATCGCCTGCTCGGCCTGCAGCTGGAGCTTTCACGAGACAGCCCGTAGTTTGACGCTTACCACTTGCACTAACCCATCCTCACGATACCAACTTCCGCCTCCCCCAGAGACGACTTCTCAGACCTCTCTAATATTCTTGCGCAACACAAACAGCCGCCATGCCGCCGTCATTACCATGTGAGTGGGATAACGACTTCTGGGCCGACGAACGCTCATTCCCCTTAGATGCCGCCGATGTCGAGTCGCCGCTCAAGCCAGAGGAGCTGCAGGTTCTGCGCGCGCAGTACGAGAAGGAGGGCGAATACGTTGGTCTGCAGACGAAGTTCAACTACGCATGGGTACGACTTCCCCGCCTCTCGTCACATTTGCACATGCGCACGGCACCACCCGCAACAAGCAAGCTCATGGTATTCTAGGGTCTGATCAAATCCACCTCCCGTCCCGACCAACAGGAAGGAGTGCGCCTCCTCTCAGAGATCTTCCGCAACTCGCGCGAGCGCCGGCGCGAATGCCTCTACTACCTCGCCCTCGGCAACTACAAGCTCGGCAACTATGCTGAAGCCCGACGGTACAACGAGCTGCTACTCGAGTTGGAGCCCGCAAACCTCCAGGCCGGAAGCTTGAAGGGACTCATCGACGAGAAGGTGGCAAAGGAGGGGCTTGTGGGCGCCGCTATTGTGGGAGGAATCGTGGTCGCGGCGGGCGTGGTGGGGAGCCTCTTGCTGAGGGGTGGCCCTCGAAGATCGTGAACAGGTGCCGTCGTCGCGAATCTGTGACATGCGCAGCGTCGTTTGGATTACAGGTCATGCCAGGCCCGCAGTCATGTTGATGAGTACATGCATAGGCGTTTGTGGTTTCTATACCTTTGGCAGGGATCGTATGGTTAATAGCAATTTTTGATATCTGTAGTATACACAAAGCTCTCCTACTAAGCAAGCGATAGCACTGACCACCGTATCGCGCGATGTACTGTTGGATTGCTGCAGGCGACAGTCTTTGGCTGATGGAAGGCCTCAGAATTAGATGGAACACGGAAGAAGCGGGCAGAGACAACTGGTCGGACAAACGTAGAGTCAGAGCAAGACAATCAACCGCTGCCGCTTTCAAGAAGACGCGCAAGCGACTTTGCCTCTGTCTCCATTCCACTTCTCTCCTTCTAACTTCTTGACTTAAGAGGCAAAGTGCTAGGTTAGCTTCGCCCAACTCGAGATACCGCGGGACAAATCGCTAGACCCCACCACCCCTGCACACCGAACAACGTCATTCCGGTGTCTGACAGCTTTCGCGCGAAACAACCTTGGAACTATCACCTTACGGGGAGCCTCGCCTGAGATCTCCCTCTACGCCAAACTTCCCTGATCTGGTCTCTCCGCAATCCACTGCGATACCCCGTACCTGTCTGCTGTCGCAGCTCGCCACCATCACCTGTACTGGCAACGGCGCGTGATAGGTCCTTGACTTGAATTGATCCTCTTCCGCGCCTGCTCCCGACACAAGGCCGTAAGTCGGCTCCCGTTGCTCGAACGTTGCTTCCATGCTGACATACCTCACCCAGTCTCCTTGAACCTCGCCCTACTACCCTACGTCTTATTACACGCCTCACACCTGCGACCATGGACCAGTCGACCAACCAGGATGCGCAGTCAGGAAACCCGCGGCCCGGGCACCGCGACATGATGTTTTGCCACGAGTGCGCCGACGAGTGGTATCGAGACGAACATGGCCTCTCGTGTCCAGAATGCGGCTCCGACTTCACCGAGATTGTGAGTTTAGCCGCCAAATCCAGCCTTCAGCCCGTCAGACACGACGCGAAGCGGATATGCACCGAATTCCGCTGACACCGACTAGATCGAAGACAACAACGACCCAAGAGATGCTGCCCCCGGGATGTTTGGCCATGACGGCGACGACTCCGACTCTCTTCCCGATCTCGAGCATGCCCCACCACAATTAAACCCTCACCACAACCCATGGCAGACCGACGACCCGGAGGAGGGCGACATTAGCAATGTCAGATTCACAGAAACGGGTCCGGGAAGGTACAACCTGCAGGCCACCGTTACACGATCCGTATCGCCCCAGGGCGGCATGGCGGTGCCTGGGTCAATAGGAGGATTCATGGCCATGTTGAACGGGCTCACCGGGGCAGCAATGCGACCACAGGGGCAACAACCAGGTCAGCAACCGGGCCAAGGGGAGGGTCTGTTCTCTGGCGCTGGACCAGGCACAGGTCCAAACCAGTCTGCTTTCCAAGAAGCTCAAAACCAGGGTCATGAAGGAGGACCTCAGATCCGCGGAGGAAGCTTCACATACCACGGTGGCGCTCGACTGTTCCCCGGCAATGGAAACCACCCAGGCCAGGCCGAGCCTGTGGATGAGATCACCAAGTAAGCAGGAGCGAACCACCATATTTGGAAGTCGCTAACAAGCCAAACAGTGTCATGACTGGCCTCATGGCTGCCTTTGGAGCACCACCCCCTCGCGTCCACGCCCACAACCACCCACTCGGCGGCGCTGAGGGTACTTTCCGCGGCGAACACAACCATGGCGCTGGCGAGCAGTTCGCAGGTCACCCTATCCTACAACTATTCTCATCTATGGGTATGATGGGCGGCCACGCTGGCAACATGGGAGATTTTGTCTACTCGCAAGAAGGCCTAGACCGCATCGTCTCCCAACTAATGGAGCAAACCTCGACGAGCAACGCGCCCGGTCCGGCAACACAAGCCGACATCGATAGACTCCCGCGTACCCACATCACCGAAGAGATGCTAGGCGACGAACACAAGGCCGAATGCAGCATATGCATGGACGAGGTCAACATCGGCGAGCAGGTGACGCTACTGCCATGCAAGCACTGGTTCCACCACCCATGTGTCTCCGCGTGGCTGCTCGAGCACGACACCTGTCCACATTGTCGAAAGGGTATTACCAAGGGTGGCGAGGGCCAGGCGAACAACCCTGCGTCTGCAGACTCACAGACGGATCGTACGTCCCAGATGCCGGGTTCCTTCACTCCTTCCGGCTCGGGCACGTTCAATGATCCCTACGTCGTTCCCGCAGGATCCCCACCCCCACCGTCCAACGGTCAAGGCAGCTCGTCTGATAACGCGAATGCAGGCTCGGGCAACGGTGGCATCAGTGACCGGATACGCAGGGGTCTGTTTGGATCTCCGCAATAGGGATAAAACCCTCTTGTCGGTAATAACAAGCTAATCTTCATGTATATGCCAGGGCGGGACCGGTTCAGGAGGAGTAGAGAGGTACTGCGCGAAGCAAGACAGGTCCGCCGTGAACTTCGCTCCGGTTCTGAGTCGACCGAGCTTTTATCACCGGAGATTATCCTCAGTGGCAGACCCAATACTGAAGGGGCCCGCCGTGTATCTTCCTTTCTTAGTCCACGGGCTCGGACGCAGCGGTCAACCTCTGGAGGTGGCCCTGAGAATCCAAGCGAGTCCACTCCACAGACCACGTCTCCAGATGGCACTGCGCAACCGAGCGGGCCTTCGACGCGACGACACATACGGCGATCTGCTCGTTCAAGCACAAGGCGTCAACGGTCCGCTTGATTCCTGCGTTGGCGTCGGTACATGGGTTTAGTGGTGGGCATTGATGTGTTTCCTTCCCCACGCGTTTGCTCAGTGGATGCTGCCTGTACATAGTTTTCCTTATCCTCCTTAGACATCAGTATGCATAGTTATGGCGTTAATGATTGGGGTATACATCCACGGATGGGAGTTTTCATAGTTCGCGAGCGCCAATACCATTGCTATCATGAGTTACCTGAGCCTAGAGAATCCGAGAACTTTCCAGTATTGTCGTCCCTCACAGATCGCCCATGATTGCAATTGCCGTTGCCACTTTACAATCACATGTCAAATCAGGGAACCCTCTCAACCGGCGGTGTCGCCTCGACAACGCAGCCGGAAGACTTTTTCTGCCGTGATTTACGTCTTCACGCGCCACGATACGACGTTGATGCGAAGAGGCGGTGGAGCTTCACGCGCGAGTGCTGACCTGGCTAGCGCGCCGCCTTGTCAACGGGTGGGGTGCGGTTATGCAGGGCCAGTCCGTGAAATGACTAGGTTCTGGGGTGCAGTGGTTTTGCGGTGAAGAGACTGCACGACGCAAGGTGATATGAAGTGCACTCGAGCTAAGAGGGAGGAGGTTGGGGAAACTACGATCACAGCCACTTTCGGGCTTTGAAGATGGCCTTCGGCGAGGTAGCCGGAGTTTGAGGATGGCAACGTGACGGTCCGAGAGAGGATTGGCGAGGCGGATGGACTGACTGGGCATGGCAAGAAATAATTCAGCGGACCCGATCGAACAACGCATCAACGCTTCGACCGCCCATCACGGAAAGGCCCTGCATGACAACTGCGCGCGCGTCCAGAGTGTCCTTGTCTCAGCAGAGTCGAGGCGACCAGTCGGCACGATACTTTGCCCCAACTCTGAGACGAAACGTTTTTGCAAAAGGAAAGACCGTGTTCCTGCAAGCCATTGGGGTTCGCATAACATCAGATCATGCCGAGTCACACGTCGACGCGCCCGTGACCGTGCGCGGAGCCCTACGCTGGAGCCCACGATCTCCGACGATGATGTGCTGGCTAAGGCTTATCGATTGCTCGCCCAACTTCCTGTAATCGAATGCCGAAGCTATGTACGTCGTGATCGTGATACTACGTGCATGGCTGTGATTGGCACGAGGAGACGCGCTCCGGTGGGGAGGACACGTCGTGTGTTGAGGGCGTGGGCGGGTACAAAGCCTCGAGGACCTCATCAAACTCGTCGTCGACGTGCCAAAAGCAAGGACGTCGTCCTCAGCGACGTCGCATGGCTGGGTAGTCAGCACACGGGTTGTCGTCGAGGACGCCCTGGCAGACCCTAGTCGAGGCGGTAAGAAGCAAAGTGGAGCCGCTTGGGAGCTTTGACAGCGCCGGCCTCGACGTCCATCTGCGTTGTGCTTGCATTAATGCCTGTCCAGCCTCGCCCATGCCAATTGTGCTACCGTGTCGCAGCGTTACATGACTGGCTCGTGCCTCCCCTCGAAGATGTATATACCTCGTAGCGGACGTCTAGCGCCCGACAATCCACCAGGCTTGCATGCAGGATCCAACGTGTTGTTGTGCTTGTACATAAGTAAAGCTCCATTTCGTTACCGTGCGGTGAGGAGACTTGACGGCCCGCCCAGATTCAGAAAGGGCAACAAAATTTTCAGCATACTTGATTGGACTGGCTCGCGCGGGAAACAGTGGCGCTTTCAACAGAGGGAACTGATAGCAGTAGAGCGTGAATCATGCCGAGCTGGGGCAGGAAAGAAAGCTATGAGTGAGTGCTACCCGTCACCTTCCCCTCTGCCTCCCCCTCCACCCCTCACCACTGCTCCCTCTGTCTGAGGACATTACGATACACGCCTCTTTTCTTCTTGTTGCTTTTGGTAAGAGGCTCTCGCCCACGATAGCTCGCTGTCGTGTGGTATACCCTAACATATTTTTTTTCTTACACCACTGTTCGCCTGACCTATCCGCCATACATTGAATGCTTTGCGGCCATTGTCGTTCACCTACAAAGTCACCAGAGCCCCCACTAACACCGCCTCGCAGGGCCTCTTCGAGAGAGCAGAAGCAGATCCTCGCTGATATCAACACGGGATCTCAGAAATTCAGTAGACGGCTGCTACCACCACGAACGATAAGCAACAAGCGAAACGGGACGATCGACCCTTTACCTGCTCCGATTACTGGCGAAGCAAGCCAGCAAGAAGAGCGTCGAGGCCGGAAATCGACGAGCTCCCTGCGACCGGGACTACCCAAGCGAACCAGCAGTATGAAGAGAGCGTACAACTATTTCTTCGGCGGACCTGCGCCGGTACCGGCCACGGCCGAGCCAGCGACGCCCGCCGTGACAACCGACGCGACGCCGCCGAGCAAGGTCGAGTCGAGCACGCAGGACAATGGCGTCGACACGCCGCCCGAGACACCACGTGAGGCGCCTACACGGTTAAGTGAAGACGAAGCAGGTACGTAGCACTCACCGCGCACCACCCCCCACCCCCACCTGCCCAATAACAATGCCAGCAGCATTTCCTCACTATCCGCTGTCCCTGCACTCGCGGGCGTCTCCCCTACACCAGAATGTCCCCGCCCATCACATACTAACGCACCATGCCCCAACAGCAGACTCGCCCTCGCCTCCCTCACCACAGGCGTCCGACAGCCTCGAGACGCAGATCGAGAAGCTGAAGCGGAAGCTCAAGCACGCCGAAGCCGACCTCGACGAAGCCCAGCGCGTCGCCGCCACACAGGATGAGCACGTGCGCACGCTCGAGGACGACCATGAGGAGCGCAAGAAGGAGTTCGAGGCCCGCGAGCAGTCGCTGCAGCAGGACAAGAAGGACCTCGAGGAGCACATGGTCAGCGTCGTCGTCCAGCAGGTGCGCGAGGCCAAGGCCAAGGAGAGGAACACCGTCCGCGACGAGTGCGAGGCCGAGTTCAACGCAAAGATTGCCGACGTCAACAAGGAGGCCGAGGAGCTTCGTGCCACCGTCGCCGACCTCGAGAAGCAGATTGCTTCCTACAAGGAGGAGGTCGAGCAGCTCAAGGCCAAGCTCGACAGCGACAAGTCCGCCGGCACCGAGTCGGTTGACAGGTCGGAAGTCGAGGCCAAGGAGACTGAGCTCGCCAGCGCCAAGTCGCAGTTGGAGGAGCTCACCGCTGAGAAGAGCAAGACCGAGAAGGACCTTGCCGACGCTCTTGCCACGATTGAGGACCTCAAGGCTCAGACTGTCGCCAAGGACGAACTCGACACTCTCGCCGCTGACCGCGACGCGCAAAAGACAAAGGTCGAGGAGCTTGCCGCCGAGGTTGCCGTTCTGAGGACACAGATCGACGAGCTGGAGGGCCTCAAGGCAAAGCACGCTGAGCTCGAGGCCGCCCACAGCAAGCTCTCCGATGAGCTCGCCGCCCGCGGTACCCAGGACGCTGACGCTGACAAGGCGTCGAAAGAGGAGGCTGATGGCCTTCGCAGCACCATTGCCGAGCTCCAGGCTTCCCTCAAGGAGGCCAAGGACACTCTCGACCAGAAGGCTGCTGAGCTCGACGCCAAGACCAAGGAGCACGCTGATGCCGCCGACCAAGTCACATCGCTTACCGAGTCGTCCAAGGGCGAGGTTGAGAGCCTGAAGACTGAGATCGCCGAACTCCAGGAGAAGCTGAAGACCGCCGACATGTCCAAGGGCGATGCCGATGAGCTTGCTCAGAAGGTGTCGTCTCTCGAGAAGTCATTGAAGGAGGCACAAGACGAGCTTGCAGCCAAGACATCTGAGCTCGAAGCTTCTTCATCCTCCCTCGCATCCGAGAAGGACGCCGCCGTCAAGGCTGCCGAAGAGGCCAAGAGCGAAGTCGATGCTCTCACCACCAAGATCTCCGAACTCGAAGCTTCCCTCAAGGAGTCGCAAGACAGCCTCTCCGCCAAGGACGCTGAGCTCGAGACCGCCAAGGGCGACGCATCCAAGGCTGTTGGCTCCGCAAAGGACGAGGTTACCAGCCTCCAGAGCACCGTCAGCAAGCTCGAGGCCGAGATAGAATCCGCCAAGGGCTCCTCCGACGAGCAGACTACCGCTGCGAAGAAGGAGGCCGCCGAGGCTCGCGAGGCTGTTACCAAGCTTGAGGAGGAGCTGAAGGCCGCCAAGGACGAGTCTAGCAAGGCTTCCGAGGCTTCTAACTCCAAGGTCACCGAACTCGAGACCTCGCTGAAGGAGGCCCAGGACAGCCTTGCCGCTAAGGAGTCTGAGCTTACCGCCGCGAAGGAGGAGGCTACCAAGGCCGTTGAGTCGTCCAAGGGTGATGCTGAGGGTCTGCACAAGACTATCGCTGACCTCGAGGCGTCGCTCAAGGAGGCCAAGGACAGCCTTTCATCGAAGGAGTCTGAACTTGAGACTGCCAAGGGTGAGACCACCAAGGCTACTGAGGAGTCCAGCTCCAAGATCTCTGAGTTGGAGGCCAGCTTGAAGCAAGCTCAGGATGACCTCACTGCCCACAAGGCCGAGCTAGAGACCGCGAAGAGCGAAGGTGGCAAGGCTTCCGAGCTCGAAGCTTCTCTCAAGGAGGCAAAGGACGCCCTCGCATCCAAGGAGTCTGAGTTGGAATCCGCCAAGTCAGAAGCCAGCACTGCTACCGAGTCGTCCAGCTCCAAGATTGCAGAGCTCGAGGCTTCCCTCAAGGCTGCTCAGGAGAGCCTGACCGCGAAGGAGTCGGAGCTCGAGGCCAAGTCTGCCGATGCTGGCAAGGTCTCTGAGCTTGAGGAACAACTCGCCTCTGCCAAGTCTGAGCTTGAGGCCGCCACCAAGGAATCGCAATCGACCAAGGAAGAAGCTGATGGCCTCCGCAGCAAGATCACAGACCTCGAGACCTCCGCCAAGGGTGGTGCCGATGAGTCTGCTGCCAAGATTGCAGAGCTTGAGGCATCGCTCAAGGACACTACGAGCAAGCTGGAGGCGAAGGAAGCTGAACACTCCGAGTCACTCAAGGCTGCTCAGTCATCAAGCGAAGACAAGGTCGCCGCTCTTGAAAAAGAGCTTGCTGACGCGAAGGCTGAGGCTAGCAAGGTTGCCGACCTCGAGGCATCTCTCAAGGACGTCACCAGCAAGCTTGAGGCTAAGGAGGCTGCTGCATCATCTGGAGATGAGAAGGTCGCCTCTTTGGAGAAGGACCTCGCCACCGCTCAGGAATCACTTGAGGAGACTAAGAAGGCCAAGGACGCTGTCGAGGAGGAGCTCAAGGCATCCAAGCAGGCTGAAGCCGAGGCGAAGGAGGGTGCTTCCAAGGCATCTTCTGTTGAGTCTGAGCTAGCTGACCTCAAGGCCTCGGCTGAGAAGTCGACTGCCGAGAAGAGCGAGCTTGAGGAGAAGATCAAGGCCAACGATGCTAAGATCGCTGAGCTCGAGTCTACCGTCGAGGCCGCCAAGGCCAAGGAGTCTGAACTCACCGCCCTCCAGGCCAAGCTCGACGAGGCCACCGCTGCCTCCGAGACCGCGACCAAGGACCTTGAGACCTCCAAGACCGAAGCTGCCGACGCTAAGAAGTCCCTCGAGTCTCTCCAGGCTACCCTGAAGGAGCAAGAGGAGAAGACCAGCGCCCTGACATCCGATGCCGAAGCCGCGAAGAAGGAGCGTGATGACATCAAGACCGAGCTCGCCAGCGCTAAGGAGCAACTCGAGAAGGCTCAGGCTGAGCAAGAGGAACTCAAGAAGGCCAACGCTGAGATCTCTTCCAAGGCCGAATCCAAGGAATCCGCCGCACCCGCCGTCGAGCCCGCCCCTGAGCAAGTCGCCACCGAGCCCGTTGCCGAGCCCGTCGCCGAAGCCAAGGTAGAGCCCGAAGCCGTTGCTGACGTTCCTGCCGTCGATGGTGCCGCCGAGACCGAAGCTCCCAAGGAGGCTGAGGAGCCAAGCACACCCACCACACCTACCACGCCTGGTAACCAAGCTGAAGAGGAAGACGGTGAGGCCAACGGCGAGGCTACACCCAGCTCGGGGAAGAACAAGAAGAAGAACAAGAAGAAGGGTAAGAAATAAGCGTGAAGATGACGACGCTTGTTTGATGATACCTTTTTCTTTAGTTCGAGTATGAAGATTGCTGCGTTGCGGATGGACGCATAAGATGACGAAAAGACGGAAGTGGAAGATGGATGGGAAGTTGCATTATACCCTTGCTGCACTGGCACCCTCCCTTTTTGAAGATGGTGGGGTGGCTGTGGGAGGATTTTAGATTGTTTTGTTTTGTTTTGCTTGTCTTGCCGTCGTGTTTTGTATTGCGGTTGCGACCCCGATCTCTCTCCTCCTCAGTAATGACCGCCTTTACGCCCTTCGCATGAGTATGAGATGGATGAATGGATGGATGGATGATAGGGATGATAAGGAACGTGATTCATGTAGATAATGAAAAGACACCTTTTTGCGCTTTATATACTTCTGTACGTTTCTCATCTTACTTGATGTGATATGCTCACATGTATCGCAGGTGTCGAAATCGTGCCACGACATTCGCTGCGTATACTCATCTTTCTCCGAGCTTCCGGCACCGTTCACCTTGTCCAACATTCCAAGTACGCCCGCGTACCCCTCAGAAGTCGAGGGACTTGAGGCCGGGCATACGTATCGTGGCACGAGAACGGTAGATGTGAAAAGCTCTTTCTACTGCGCCTATGACGGCGTAGGGTAAATACGATGTCGACGCACGTAGCAAGTCCTCTTACTAGCATTTGACTCTCATTCGCTGATTTGGTCGTAATACGTTGAAGTGGCTGGCTCTAGTAGTTGAAAGAAGAAGGTACGCAATATGACACAAAAGCGGTAGATGTAAAGAGCTAGTCATACTGCACCTATGACGGCGGCAGACTAATTTCGATGTTCACGCACACAACAAGTCCTTTCGCCAGGATCCAACGTTCATTCGTCGACTTGGTCGTAATGCGGCAAGGTGGCTGACTCTACTACTTGAAAGAAGAAGGTACGTACCGTAGTAGAAGTTCGTGTAGCAAGGGAAGTCGGGACTATGCCAAAGCGGAGCGGTACAACGTTGTTAGTTGTGTTTTCTTTGCACGACACGGAGGCGTTTTGTAGATGTATATATGAGCATGAGAATACGGAAGATCTGTCCGCACACATCCTCGTCTCATTTCCTTGATACTTGCCATCTCTACACCAGCACTACATACAGCCTGTAATGATGACGAAAGCACCTTTCTTGACACTTCTCTTCATCACGACAGCAACCTGTCTCTCCATCACCGTCAACAACAACTGGCATGACCAGTCGGTCCTTGCATCCAAGTGCTTAAACAGGTTTGGTACATTCCCCCCTCTCTCGTCTCGTGCTTACACTCGTTTCTCACCCTCTACTGTACAACAACAATATTTCATCATGGTGAACACGTCATCATGTCAAGGCTAATCATACATGGCAGACCGGTGCAACCGTGACATCGACGAGCCACAGATATGCTGCAAGGGGTTGATGTGTAGGGAGAGTGACCTGCACCAGACAATCCATGAGTGTCTAAAGCCGCTACTTGTGCAAGTCGAGACTCTCGGAGAACCGGAGTGTCGGATTGTGAAGCGTAAGTCTCAATGTTCCCTCCTCTTCTCTCCGCTTCTCACATATGTGCACTTGATTACGTCTCCTTGATACTATGAAGGTGTAGCTGATCGTATTTCAGAACATTGCAGGCCGCTTCCTGATCGCCCGCAGGAGGGTTGTTGTAAGGGGATGGTGTGTGAGAGGAGGTGGGATGGACATGGGCATTTGGACGATTGGCATATGTGCTATGACCAGGAGAGTTTGGAGCTATGATGGATGCACTGAGCAACCGAGGGGTATGTGAGAGAGAAGACTTGGGGAGAATTAGGCAGATAGATGGTGCACGAGCGTTATGAAGCATTGATACGGGTGTCTTTGATGCCGGAATGAGCGTGACACGGAGTGTGTGAGTGGTTAGAAGCTTTGACACGAGGATGCAGCGAAGTACGCGGTGTGAAATGGTGTTGAAGCTTTGATACGGCAATTCAGCCTTGCACAGTAGGGTCACGTACGTCATCATATGGGTGCGTGTATGGTGTCGAAAGTGTTGAGGAAGCCGGAGAGTTGTTAGTCACGGAGAAATTAGAGGTTGTTGTTCATACGGCGCACTTTGCGGTGAGAGGTGGACGAATGGACTGGGCGTTTTGTATACACCGTAGTGGTGAGACACGTCGCCGGCTTGTGCTGCTGTGGCTGGAATAGTTGGTCATCGGAGCGTCTGTTGCTGAGAAGTTGGTGGTGTACGAGAGAAGCTCATTTTCGCTGCTTCCGGCTCATTTCATTCGTTGATTGCGCATCTTGAAGTGTGAGTCTTAAACATGATCTGTTGTCAATCGGATCAACCTGCTAGCGTTGAAGACAGTGCGGCGGAAGGTCCTGCTGCGTTGAAGGGGAAAGTGTGATAATCCAATCGACACATGGCATGCAGCTAGAACCCCAGGCTCGACTCCAGACGTTGAGAAGAAAGGCCCGAAGCTGACAGTAGCATCATGCGTGGCGAGGAATGCTTTTTCGTTCTTCGAACCTTAGCGCACAGCGCGCGACAGCAGGATCGTCATGCTTATTTGCCTCACGCACCGAGACCCGGACCAGAAAAGTGTCGGAACATTCTGTAGTCTCGAAACACGAGTTGCATGCTGATCTCACGATAACTGCGAGCAGTTCGGTCGCCGACTCTCGCGTTTTAGTCTCCGTCGCACTTAGAATGTTGAGACAACGAGAAGAAAAGTGCGATGAGCTTGCGGAAGTACGAAGCGTAGGAGTCTTTGCGAAACAATGATGGTGTGTATAATAAAGAGATGGAAGTCGGCTCCAGCCTCGTTCAAACTTGCTTTACCATGAGTACCCAACTTTCCTCGTTCGCCATGAAGATCACCATCCACCTACTCTTCGCACTTGCGTCATCGGCCGCTTCGTTATCTCTGCACGAATCTAGACAAACATCTTGTCAACCTCTCGGTGGTGCGTTGTCAATCCCTCTGCTGTTCAACTGCGAGCGTGAAAGCAATATAGAAGGCGCGTGCGTGCATTTAGCTAATGATGAGCAGAACATTGCCTTGCTGATCCCGGCGACTTCCCCCAAGACGGTTGCTGTAAGGAGTTCAGCTGTGAGCAACGCAGAGATCCATGTTTCGGTATCCTGGGACCATTCAAATGTTACGATTCGACTGCTCCTGATGAGGAATGTACTATAACGAGGACAGAGTGATGGGATTGAATGCGGGTTGGGTGGTGGTGCTGGTAGCGGAAGATGCCGCGGTAGATCCCGTGACAATACTATCGATAATGGTGACATAGCGCACGGCAGTCTAGCATATCAGTAAATGTTAGAAGATGAACAACGTGATAAACGATGCCGTTGAGATGCGTCGTGGTTCTAGTCCACCGCTCCATTGATGTGCTCGCCTGACCCCGCTTTGGCCGGACCGAGCGGGCGCTAGGTGGGTCCTGCATCCCCAACGATGTTTGCTCTTTCCCATCCTTCTTCCTGCACCCCGACTTCACGATGTTGTTCCTGTCACTCCACATACCCGAGATCTTCGCACATGTTAGCACTTCCTCGATATCTAGCCAGGCATGTAGGCTAGCTGACCGCCGAAGCCTGGTGCAAACAGCTTTGGAGGTCGCGCACCTGTGTCGCCTGAAGCGTGCCCAACTCCAATTCAGCTTCACATGACTGCTCACAGTCTTGAGATGAGACACCTTGTCTTCTGAGAAGACCTGCAAGTCTGGTCTTCATATGTTGCAGATGTTGAGAAGTACACGGCATGGCATGTCCCAAAAGAACATGAACGCGCTGGCTTTGGTCGAAGGATCGCCTCATCCCCGTTTCATGTGACGAGTGAAGCAATGGTTCATGTCCATGGCGCGCACTGCTGTCTCCGAATCTGGTGTTCTCGCAGTAATGCACTGGTCGGCTCCATGGTCGGTATTGGAATCATGCAGACGCGCGATCAGATTCAGGCACAGATGCAATGCTCCCCACGAGCCGACGGACTTCTCACCGCTATGGTGATGCACTGGTAAAGTGGCCGTTGAACAGTGCTTCTGGAATGTTTCTGGTAGCTTTGATTAGTACCGATTCGATCTTCATGCGTGCAGTCAGGACGATGCCAAAAAAGCACATCAACACCGTGCACTGGAAGAAGCATCAGGATAGACACCGACACATTCGAGCATATAAGACCACATCTCATACCACCTTATTGCTCATCAGCTCATTACATCTCATTCACACAACAGTCACTACTATACACTAATATCTTCTAATAATTCTTACGATCTTTCCCACCGAAGTCAATCAAACGCAAACATGAAGTTCTTCGCTATCATCGCCGCTGCTCAGCTCGCCGCTGCTCTTCCTTTGGCCAAGGACGCCGAGGACACTAAGGCCTGCTCCGGTCGTATGTCGCATCCTGCTATCACTTCTAGTTTCCTTGCTGACCAGATACAGTCGACAAGTGCCAGCTCGAGGGTGCTGGGCTTCCCGCCCTCCCTGTGAAGCGCACCATTGTCGATGACCTTGGACTAGGCGAGAAGGAGAAGGAGGAGGAGAAGCCCGAGGAGAAGGAGGAGAAGGAGGAGAAGCCTTCTTACTACGTCACTCCTTCCAAGGAGGACTACAAGGAAATCCCCAAGGAGACCGAAGACTCTACCGACGAGCTTAAGCCCGAGATGGAGGAGTCCTACAAGGACACTACTGAAGAGCTTTCGTCTTACGACGAGCTTCTCTCCAAGAGGACTCTCGGCGACTTGTTCGGCATGGACGACGAGGACTCTTACGAGGAGACCAAGCCCGAAGTCACCAGCTCCGCCTACGAGGCTAAGCCCACGCCCAGCCAGGGTTACGAGCACGCTCCCAAGCCTTCCATGGCCTACGAGCATGTTCCCGAGCCCAGCAACGCCTACGGCGCCGTCCCCACCCCCAGCAAGGAGGCCTACGAGCATGTTCCCACCCCCAGCCAGGCTTACGAGCACGTTCCCGAGCCCAGCAAGGCTTACGGTGCTGTTCCCACCCCCAGCAAGGAGGCCTACGAGCATGTCCCCGAGCCCAGCAAGGCCTACGGCGCTGTTCCCACCCCCAGCAAGGAGGCCTACGAGCACGTTGAGCCCAGCAAGGCCTACGGCGCCGTCCCCACTCCCAGCATGGTCCACGAGTACACCAAGCCCAGCATGGCCCACGAGAAGCCCACCCCTTCCTTCGGCTCTTACGAGTCTGCCCCCACCCCCGTCAAGGACACCTACGAATCTTCCCCCGTCGAGGACTCCTACGAGGAGAATGACACTGAGGAGGACAAGGAGGACAGCGAGGAGAGCAGCGACATGTTTGGTGACCTTCTCGGTGGCATCCTCCGCAAGAACTAAGCCGCTCCGATGATTGCAGCCCATGTGTGATGCTACCATCACATGAAAATATGGATTGAAAAGTTGTGTTTGACTCTTCGTATTCAAAGCAAGCCCTTACGGCTTCTTTCGTTTGTCTATAGCTCGTTTGAGCCCCCCTTTGCAGTCGTTCTGGTTAGCCAGCTCGAATGTGTACATGTACTTAGACTAGTATCTTCAAAATTGCAATTGTTATCCTGCTATCTTCCTTCAACCATGTTGCGTGACACTCATCAGCAGATTTTCGTAGTCCAGTGCTTGTGAATTATCGTTACTCTGTTGGCACCGGTCTGGCAATCATCGCTGTTGCCAATGAGATTGAGACTCTCACACTTACATCATCCAACCTATGCTCTGCGAGCTATACCTTGCGTGATAGCCTGACTGACACCACTGCAGTCTATGCGCCTTTAATCAGCACGACCTATCGAACCTTCACGATCACGGTATCTAATGATCCCCTTGCGGGGTCAGGCTGAGGACTCATCAGCCTGATGCCATCGTACCGCCTGCAGTGATCGTGGACCAATGATACCGTCACAAGGGGTTGAGATGCTATTAAGAGCCTCAAGGCATGATCTCTCATTCGCAGACGCCGTCAAGCGTGCCAAGGAAGGATATGTGATGCCGCAGGTATGTCTACATCCGGCGTCGTGGTGTTGCGATAAGAGCGTCAGGCTCTATCAGAATTAGCCGTAGATCTCTCATTAGTCGTTCTTTGATGAAGGCATCTTGCAAAGCCTGAATAGTGCACCGATCAGTTGTTTCTAGACTGTTCATGCGTCACCCATGACGGCTGGCGACACGACCCTCCTTGTGTATCGCCTCCGACAACGCGAAAGTAGCATATATAAATGCCGCGGAGATTGCGTGTAAGTTGCTCGTCAGTCCAGCTCACCCTGACTTCTATCCTACCTCCTCCCAAGCATTCCGTACAAACACTTGCAAACATGGAATTCCAACCATACACCCCCCACCACTTCAACACCGCACCAGACATCCACGATGCCTACAAAACCTACGAGAGCCAGAATCTAGAGTATTTCATTTGCACGACAATCCGAGACATGTTCGTCGCCCACAGCGTCCACAATCTCTTCGGCCTCACTCTTCTCCACAACCACTTCAAGCTTGAAGAAGCGGAGAAGCTCGTTCATGTCGACAACATTGCGCAGCCCTGGAACGACCATACGGCCCGCAAAGAGCTCCTGGCTGATGTCGTCCCAACGCAATGGCGTTTCACCGACAGCGGTATCGCACCATTCGAGTTCAGTTAGGCTGGAAATGACCGCAGCATCTCCGACTTTGACTTGAAGGAGCACAAGGTCTTTTTGCAGGAGCTACAGGCGTTTCTCAAACTACAAAGCTGGTTGGGTGTCTTCGGGGTGCAGTATTTGGACACCTCAGTGCTGGCGATTGGCGAAGAGAATGTGCCAGTGGAGATGACGAGGGAGAGGGTGAACATCACGCTTCCTTTCGTGCTGAACGAAGGAGATGAGCTGGCGAAATTTGAAGTTCTGTGGTCCTTTGATCCGATGATTCAGTTGAAGAAGTGTTGTATTGGTAAGTGTTTGGATAAACAGTCTGGACACCCCAAGTCTCATACACACAAGACTTGCACCTAATAGAGTTGACGGTACAAACAACGGGCGTCTCATCTAACGGCTATCCAAGACTCCTTCAACTCCATTCGCTCAAATTGTTTTCATATAGCACATCAATGTAGACATCTGCAAGAAGATAACAACCCCCATGATGAACACAAAGTATTTCATCCAGTGCATGTATCACATTCATCACATAATCAACCACCCAAATTACCACCCAAAGCCATTGCAATCGCATCCTCGCGAGATGAGCGCGAACATAAGAAGATGTCGCCGGGTGTGAGGCAAGTCGCGCCCTTCCGCCAGCGATCTGCAGTAAGCATTGCGTTATCCCACGCGATCCAACGTGAGATCAGCACCCGGCCCTCCTCGGGCTGATCCCTGACATACGCCCCGTGACCGTGCTTTCGTCTCCGTCAGATCAGAACGGATCGGATGCACCGAACAGTCGGTCTGCCCCGATGAACGCGTATGACATGCTGAACCTGGGGCTTTGCTGAGAAGATGCACGTGGTGATGCCCAAAGGCGGCTCGTGGTTTATCTGATGGGAGTATGTGTGGTAAGCGTGATCTATCTGCTCGGGCGTATTTCACGGTGAAGGTATCTGGTATTACGCCTTGGCCAGATGTTATGCCTCTTGGGGGTTGAAGTCTGGTCTAGGCCGTTTGGGTCGTACTAAACATACAAGCAACATGTTCTCGTGATGCGAACATATGGAACGCATGCGGCACGGTTAGCTACGACGATAATTCGCCGTTGCTAACGACTCCCTATGAACCATCAGGGTCTGGACTCAGCGTGGGATAGTCTTCATCAAGGCATGTGACTTCGTGACCAGGATTGATCGCCTGAACATCTTGTGTGACACGGGTCCTCGGCGTCGGGACAACCACTGGTCATCTGTGAGGGCCCTTGTATGCCCACCGCCCATTCCGCCTCGTTAACGTGCGCGATATGCTGAGATCATAACACCTACTCTGATAAGCTCAGCTGATGCCTATATCGCATCCAGTGCCGCGGAAGTCGTAGCTCCTTGGCAAGTGTTAGGCAGTGGTCAGGATTGGGGCCAAAGGTTGACTGCGCCCTCTATTGTGGCGGAGCTCGCATAACTTGACATGTTGGGTGCGGGCCAGGCTGCGGAGAAAATGTTTAGAAGGATCGCATGCGTGTAGGCGAGAATTAGTGTGTTACAGATACATTGCGCTACATACGGTGTAGTTGGATGGGTAAAGAAATGGGGAATCTCTGGAGTTTGAAGAAAACGAAAGAAATGACTAGGCGAACACCAAGCCATGGGTATATGGGAGAAATGAAAGAGCCTCGTTGCACATTCCCTTGAAATGCGGATCGAGATACATGGGGGACGTAGTGCGGACGGGCTCGAGACTGTGGTTGGCGCGGATGTTGCCTTGAAAAGCGATCGACGTCGAGCTCCGTGGAAGAACACTCCGAGAGGCGAAGATGGGAAAGATTATTGGGTAGAAAGAGTGGAATGAACGCCAATGTAATGCAAAGCTGACCATCCTGTATCGACAGGGTTCGCGATCGGGTTGTATGCGTAAGATGGCTTGTACCGTTAATGATGATCCTCTATGTGTAGTCGATGATGAAACCGAAAGTGTGGTAAACGCCGCCTCCCCGGGGTATGATGCGTCCAGTGTCCAAATGCCGAAACCGCCGTATTCAACGCCAAACCAGATACCGGATATTATTAGAGAGTTGCGAACGTCTGAAGGTGTGCGGGATGCGCGAGGCGAATCTAGCGATGAGTGGTGTGGAGAGCGATTGGTGCAACACCCCATCGGGTTAGGCCCGCATGGATCATGCGGACATTGGTTGATCACCCGATGCAGATCAGAGCCCGCAACGCGTAGTCGTATCGGTAACCCTTGGAGTTTGTCTCCCAATCTTGCCTCTCCTACACCCTCGTTGTATCTTCACCGTATTGATGGTAGCCATGAGTTGATGACATTTGGCTGAAGTCTGGCAAGCCGTTCTGCCGTGGCATTTGCAGCGCATGCGCGATTGGCGGCATTTCCGTTGCAGCCGAAGTATTGGGATATCCATAGTCCCAGGACCCTCGTCCTCCATGAGAAAGAGGCGACGGGTATTGTGATATCTGGTGAGTGGTAGTGCCCCACAGAGTCATGCCCTGGCCTGAAGGTGTCCTTTGGGCAACCGGCATGCCTTGTCCTGCTGATCCTTCGAAGCCTGCTGCCACATTTTGATGGGGCGATAGACTAGACGAGGTCAAGCCGGATGTATAGGCCGTTGAAGCAGTCGAAGTAGGCAGGGTTTGAGGTGATGTGTGTCGATGAGCGTTCAGTGTTGCCTGCAGGGCAGTGCTTGGAGCGTACGAAGTCGTCGCAGTGGAGAGATGCCCAACGCCAGCTGTCGAGGCATAACTAGCAGACTGGTCTTGTTAGCTTCGCTCTCAGTAGCTAGTTGCGGAGAACGTACGTATTTGCTGATGATCTTCTTTAGAGCATGCGACAGTATCTTCCAGGGGAACACCTTGACGTCCTTCTCAATATTACGAGGCTTGGGATTGGGGAAACCCATGATAACTTTGAAGAATGGTTCGCTATCCGCCCTCGCCTTGGAGACTGTGAGGGGGCGAAAGCCTTCGAGGTTGCGACGGATGCGGTTCTTCTCCTCGACGGTAAAGCGAACGTTTACGAGTTGTTCCAGTAGGAAAATGGTGTCTACGCTTGTGATGAAGCACTCATTCTTCTCTTTCCACCAGATACAGCTGACGCAGATGCCACGCCCCTGTCGAGCTTCCAGTGTTGTTGGCGCAAAAGTAGTCGTTATCTTGCTGCCATGCTGCGATCTTTGGAACTCGACAAGTCGTCTCTTCGCGTCCAACTCCTCTGTCGACCAGTTGTCGCCCATCTTATCAAGATCGCCGTCGATCTCCAATATCGCCTTGCTCGGACCCATTGCATACGGATTGAAAGGCTGAGTCGAACCAGTACTACCCTCTCCTTGCGCGAGATGTGTTGCGCGGACAAGAACCGGTGTTGAAAGTGCCGGTGGTGAGGGCAGAACGGTCGCGGTGTTGCTTCGACTGGTATGAGTGAGGGGGTTGTAGGAAGCATAAGAATGCGGCATCGGCGACATCTGGGGCAGTTTGTAGTCGCTGTGGCTCATGCCAATACCTGACGGTACTGCGTAAAGAGCCCTCTGGGACAGTTGCGAGCCGTAGTTTGTCTGCTTAGACATATCATACCCAGCGCTCTGTGCGTACGTGTTGTCCAACGCAGACTGGGTCGGTAGCGGCGATAGTTGAGCGGCAGAGTAGGCTCCCGACGAAGCGCGTGGCTTCGCAAATGCTCGCTTTGCGACATTGCCATCGGAGTAGCCTCGACTGTTTCCGAACTCTGGAGAGTATTTTCGTTTCCTGGAGAAATTAGGTGAGGATTGGTATGCTAGGTTTGGCGACATGTCGGTGTATGTGAATCTTCCAGCGTCCGTTTCCGATCGTAAGTTGCCCATCTTGTCTTCCATCTGCATCTTCAACATCATGGTTGGATCGAAGGTGTTGGTCAGTGGGAAAGGGGGCACTTCGACGTTCAGTACGTAGTTGGTCCATGCATCGTCGTCGTAGTCGACTTTCTGCAGTGCAGCGACGCACTTCTTGCTACCGAACATGAGTATGAAAGTATGCTGGTTTGCATCAAGATCGTAATTCGTCCGGAGGTGCAGCGTTACCGTTGATCCAGCAGTGCCTTGTGCGGGTGTAATTTGTTCGGTGATTTCCGTTTCAGTATCTGCAAGAGAGGCGGGATGACGAGCTCCTGCATCGATAAATGATGGATTGGGATGATGGCCTGCTGCACCGCGTGACTCGTATACCAAGCTAGGGATGTAGGGCATCTCTGCGCTCGTGGGCTCATGGCTTAGTAGCGCGGGCGCATCCGTGTACTGCGAGGCGAATGCGGGCTGCGCAATGCTCGGATAGCTTGCAACCTGATTTGATCTGGTGGCTTCGGCATCTGGAATGTATGTGGTCAGTCAAACGTGCTAATCGTTCTCACGTGGGCCAGTGCCGGGTTCAGCCGACCCAACCATGGCAGGTGCGCTTCCACACTCGTCAGATGAGCCACAATCCACTTACCATACACATACTCATGGTTCTTGCTGTATCCCGACATGGATAGTAGTTCTGCAGTTCTCGCAGCCTGGACAGCCTGAGGCCCACCACCAAGGACCGAACTGCGCAACACTGGGGATAGGTCCTGACACTGATCGAGGACGCCGCCTGGTAGAAGCTAGCTAATCCCTAGAGGAATGTTAGCAGGCAGCCTAATATTCATGTGGGGGTCAACGCGCAGGCAGCCATGGAGGGGTCCTGAAGCAGGTGTCCTGACACGCCTCGAGGACCCGTCACGTAGGAGGAATAACGCACCTGATGGTTCGACAAGATAAAACGGCCCAGCTCGACAGGGATGAAAATTTCCAGGGACTGTTGAAAGTGTTGCCTTCTCGTCTCGGTGGAAGTGAGACGATGACGGAATGTCACAGGACTCGTGGGGTGAGAGTCTGCGTCCTTCCCAGTGGTAAAGAGACAGTGTACCCTTGTTGCAGGCAGATTTTGCGACAAGTAGACTCAACAAAGTACCACAAATGCGATGAGAGATAGATCCGGAGATAATTTTCGGAGGTCTTGGGACTAGCGAAGCCGACAGAAGTGGCCTGCTTAGAGACAAACGATCGGGCTGTTCAGGAGTTCGATTCATACGGGCCCCAGGGCGAATTTGAGTCTCGGTATCAAACGCGGTGAGTCCAGCTCTTCG
This sequence comes from Alternaria triticimaculans, assembly GCF_023758025.1. NCBI lineage: Eukaryota > Fungi > Ascomycota > Dothideomycetes > Pleosporales > Pleosporaceae > Alternaria > Alternaria triticimaculans. The sequence goes on from NW_026055967.1 coordinate 711,316, forward strand.
CCGACTGCAGCTCAGACAATTGCAGCTTCTTACTGACGAAACAGGGAACGGGTCGTCTTGCTTTCGCAAATCGTCACTGATTCAGAGCAACGACCATGTGCTGAAATGAGTGTGAGCGACTTGGTACGGGATGTCGCATTAATCGACCCGCATTTTGACGTGACTGACAGCTTGACTTACATATAGGACAAAGGAGTAGTGACATTAACCAAGGACTGGCCAGTATGCGTGAGGCTCGGCAGCCTTGCCGTGCGGACGGTATATGGAGCTGCGGGACGACGGAGCTATGACTGCGGAGGTAGGCAACAGTTAATGCCAGGTAGAGCTGATGTACGGATCGAGCGACGAACGGACCCAGGGCAGCGGAAGAGAGACGGGATTGGTCGAGCGTTTACGGCGGAGCATAGACACAACTGCAAGGAAGAGCGAGTGAGCACAGGGTATTCTTGGGGGCTGGGATGACTCTTGGTGATTACCGATCCCGTCCACCTGGTAGCCTAGCGGGCCTGTCGATGGTGAAGCACGCCCTCAAAAGGCTAGTATTATGGCCGTTGAGCACCACGTCGTGCAAAGCCTGACGGGCCCTTTGTTCGCATTGATGGATAAAAACGGTGAAGGCTAGCAGGCGGCTGGGTCCTGTGCGCTGAGGCTCTGGCGGGTGGCCTCGGATGGCGCAGCAGTGCAAAGTGGCAGTAAGCTGGGCTCCACTATGAGTGCTGATTATCTCTGTCCAGTGACGGCTGCCCACAGTGGGTCAATCAGAAATGCTTCAACACACAACTCTAGATTGAAGACGATTGATTCTGGAGGGCACTTGTCTTGGCCAGTACCTGAGATGTGGAGTGGGGCCCTAAGACCTCTGCAATGGTAGGAAGCGCGGATGCGGAGAAGCAGGGCCAGAGCTCCCAGACAGTGTCCGCGAGGCGTCGGATGTGAATCAAATTGTGATTGCGATAGACTGTAAACACGGAGAGCGATGGCGAGCAGTTGGGGTGGGTATGAGAGGGATCAATGGGGTGCTGAGTATGGCGAGGTTGACGCATATGCCGGGCGTAGCAAGAGCATGGTGGGTGCCCAGCGCGGCGGTGACCTTGACGATGATATACATGCGGCCCAGCAATCCAGTGAGCATCAGCAGCACGTCTAAGGCCTCTAGGATGGACGACTGTCAGGGCGGCCATGAGCCTCTGGGGCCCGGGACATGGGCTCCAGTGCTCAGTGGACAACGAGTAGCCGCGATGACGGCAGATGGCTGCTCATGGCGGCCAATGCGCGGCAATGCTCAGCATGGCCCCATGTGAGGGTGGTGGTAATGGCATAGTGGCAGGAAGGGAGGGCATGTGTTGGAGTGTGGTGAGCAATGGGCTCCGTTGCCAGCGGTCAAGCGAAGATGCATCTATTCCTGGTGTGGCTTGCAGAACCTTAATTCGCCCGACCCCTGTCCATCCTGCGCATCGCCAGAAAAGCCACACCAAACAGCCTCAGGCAAGCCAGGCACCGCAAAGCTGCCTACGCCTCGCTTCGCGACTCTGCTGGCTCGACGGCGATGCGCCGGCGAAGGGATGTTGTTGTCCCACGCAGGCGCGTTGGGGTAGTCAACGGCATCGCCAGCGCCTTCTTCGTTAGCCATCGCTCCTGCCTCGGCCAGAGCGTCGTAGCTGCCTCGCTTTGTTTGCATCCCGCCGCATCGGGAAAAAAGCGACGACACCCGCCCGTCGCTCCTCCCGCGAGATGAGGCTGACTTGACCGCCACGGAGCCCCTCACTTTGACGCAACTTCCATCACGATCTATTCTCGCCTCAGGGCCATCATTACGCTCTTAATCACTACGCGACTCGGCGCTGCAAATACCGTTACTACCGACGCGTCTGCCGACACCAACGCGACTGCCGAACGCGTTCAACGGACGCGACTCCCACATCTATCTCCATCCGGCGTTCACGCAGTGCCATTCCAGCGAACCATGGCCAGTGTGGCCTTGTAGTATTCTTAGAAAGCTGATGCCGTATCCTCAACGCGCTTGTCCCGAACGGATGCCTGCCGGGTCTCTCGTGGCTGTGTGTCAGCCGCCAGAAGCGGAGCATTAGCATCAGCGCTTCCGTGATAACATCACCCATCGAGCCATTATGCCGTCTCCATCATGGCCATCCGTTCGCCTTCTTTACCATAGCTCGCCAGGAGCGCAATGCGACATTCGGGTGTCTTCTGCAGGGGACCGCATTCCTCCCACCGCACCTTGGCAGACACCGGGACCCTGCTTCGTGCTGCCATTGCCTCCAAAGTGCCGACATTCCTCTGACTTTGGGCTGCACTGATCATCTTACGATAGCCCCACTTACTGCCAATCTACAAATCTATCAATCACGACGACTACACGGCTTCCAGCGCCCTTTTCTCCCTACCACCACCCCGATGTCAGCTACGCAGAGCTGCTAGTAAGACGCCCGCAAATATACCTGGATTAGGTGTAGCTCCGTAGTGGCCAAGCCTGCCAATCACTCTCTTTACCATCGTGTCTGTTCACAGTCGTGATTACCGGAAATGGATCAGCATGCACGCTGCAACGCGACGCGTTTGCCGTCACCGTGGCTTGGAGGCAATTTATCTGGTGTGACCGGCCTACAACGCCGTTCGATACGCCATTGTATTACCATACCTGCGCATGAGCGACTTGAAATTGCTGCTCTAGCCATTATAAGAGTTGGAAAACGTACCATGGCTTGAACACTCTCTTGCGACTAGGATGATATCCTCCACGCGGATGCTTGCCACGGTGCTGGGTCTTTGCCTCTGTCATCTGAAACGCGCTTACGGGTGATGGTCGTACAATATGAGAGGCATGCAGTCAGCCGCCCCAGTGTAGTGGACCCAATACAGAGACTGCCTGGGTATCCCAACGCTTGGAGAAATCCCAGGACGCCGTCCACCACTCAATCCCGGACGAATTGCCAACGATCTCGAGATGAACTGCTTAACAACACACCGTCGTCGATCGCAACGAAGGCGAACATGTGTGACCTTGCAACGGGTCTTGTACGCGAGCAGATCTCGGGCTATCGACCACTGGTCTGGTTGCACGAACTGAGCACAAGACTCTCGGACGTCGCACTCACTACACCATAAAAGAGATGACCCGCTTTAGCTAATCCCCATGGTGGCTACTCCGAAAGCGTTCGGGTGGGTCTCTTGCGCAAACGTATCATGGATCTCATCTTGTCAGTAATGCACCTGCTACATTGTTGCTACTTGCCACGCATCTAATCGCCACGCATTTCAGTAACCTCCAGAATTGGCCAATAACCTATGGATCTTACATTCCCCTTCACGAGATAAGGAGCATCCAACCAACACCTCGGTACCGAGCGGAAATAGAGTTTATGCAGCTACCCAAGATGAGCATGGCCACTCTGACCACGATACATCTCCTTCACAATCACAGGCTCGGCCAGAAGCCGAAGTTCCGCGGCGGATTCGATTCGCAAAGCACACCCTTATGAACCCGGTTGTCGGGTCTGTTCTTACTTTCTCATCACACCAAACCTTCTCGGTCGCCACAGCAAGGGGCGAGACAACCCGGATACCAGGTCTGGCCGCCGGAAGAGCGGGTGTGGGGAAAGAGTTCAGCTCTGATCATGCACCTAGACGGGTAGCTTGCATCGCGCGAACTAAGAGGGTAGTCGCTCTTGGGCAGCAGTCTTTGCTGACACGGTAGGCACTACCGACAGCGCAGAGTGTGGTACAAACCACGGCGCGCTACTTCCCCAGGAACTTCGCCCGAGCTTGCCGCTGAGGGAGCAGATGCACTTTTGAGGCATCTCCGCTGCGAGACATCGCTTTTCGCTCTAACGATTGGTGTGCAACGTCTTCAACGGTTATGTCTTGCGTTTTCCATTCACCCCCTGAGTGTCTCAGCCATTTGGTAGGTGCATTAATACTTTGCGGCTCGAGGGGCAGTCATTGCCTCGCTGTGACACATCGATGCGGAAGCGCCAAATTTATCGATGTCGTAAACAATTCATTACTGTCCCAAACCCCTTTTAGTTTTCCATGATGAATCCAAACACGTCATAGCCCATGAACGAAAGACCAAATCATGTACATCACCACAGATCGAGTTGAAGCAGCTTCTAGTAAGATTCAGATGCTACTACCACTTCATACCACCATGGCGTTGATGAAATGCCTACCTGCAAATACTTGATCTTCTCTTCAACAACAGTAGCATAGCACCACACGCGTAGAGATTCTCAATAGAAAAACAAGCTTTTATACTTTCCTACTCAACAACTCTCATCCCAAGAAATCCCCACAGCACCAGATACCCATCACCCCATCTACTCCCTCCCCTTCAACTCCTCCAACCTCTCCACCAACCTCTCCCACCCAGCACTATCCTCCCAGTTCTCCTTGCCCTTCCCCATAACACTCCTAACCGCACTCCTACTCTTAAACTTCCAGTCCTTCGCCACCAGCTCCCCACTGCCACCTGCCAACCCCTCCGTGCGCTCCCTCGGCCCCAGCGTCTCATACGCATCCACAAGATCAATCGTCATATCCACAACCGCATTCCACTCCGCCTCAGTTCCAGATTCCCATTTCGGCTGGCTAGTCACGGCCCGCCACGCCTTCTCGTGGCATTCAAGTGCGGAGCTGGGGCGCTGCGTGTGCGTGTACAGTGTTGCGAGGATGAGCCAGAGTTTGGGGGAGACAGTGATGAGGGGCTTGATGTGTTTTTCCATGAGGTCGTTTACAAGGCGCGGAAGACCAGGACGCGTGATGTCGAAGCCGTCTTCGGCGGAGACTACGTGTTTGACGAGCATGTCGATGACTTCAGCGTCGACGCACTTTTCGCCTTCGGTCGAGCCGCGCAGCTCGCAGATGCGGCGTTGGGCTGTTACGACGTCGGCCCAGGAGGGCGGGTTGGTGGATGCGCTCACGGCGAGAACGTTGTTCCAGATGCGGAAGTTGTCGTGCTTGATTGTTGCGGCGCGTTTGAATGCTTTGAGGGCGTCGGTGCGGGGGTGGTTTGTTACGCGTGTTTCTTGGAGTTCGCCGTCGGCGTTTTCTTGGACCCTGGGCTTGAGGTGCAGGAGGGAGGCTGCGAGGTTGCTCCATGCTTCGGCGTCTTGGTCGTCGAGCTGCACGCAGCGGGAGAAGGCTTCGACGGCGTTTTTGAATTGGAGGAGCTCGAGGTAGGCGCATCCGAGTGCGAACCAGGCGGGGTGGTAGAGCGCGTTGATCTTTAGGGATAGTGCGTAGGCTTCTGCGGCTTTCTCGTAGTTGCGTGCTGAGATGTAGCGTTGGCCGAGGGAGCGTTGAGCACGCGCGTATCGTTGGCCGGAGACGTTCCAGGCTTTCTCATACATGGAGAGATCGTTGTCAATGTCACCGAGGATGCAGTAGTAGCGCGGTGCTTCGGCTGGTGGTGGATCCCGCTCAGTACCATCCCACTTCTCTTCGTCCAAGTCAACGTTCTCGTCATCGCCATTGGTGGCATGGAAAAGCTGTCGTCGGATCATCTTGCGCGCTCGCTCCTCTTTCTCGGTGGCAGCATAGCACAGCGCTGCTTCAGCCCACATCTCTAGTCTCTCGTAGATCTCGAGCGCGGATCGTAGACCGCCGAGGGCAACCCATCGCGCAGCGAGCTCAGACTCAAGCTCCCAGCGAGATGGGGAGCAGAGCGGGAAGACGTAACGGAGGCGTTCTTCAACCGATGCAGACTCACTCTCCTTGGCTTGTGGGAGGAACGAAGTGATCTTCTCGCCAGTCTCGGCGTCGGTAGTAGCATCGCCCGAGGTCTCTGCGATGACTTGATCAACCAGCGCTTGAAGCTGGAGGAGACCACGCTCCATAGTCCGCGACTTGTAGCCCTCAATACGGCTCCTCACAAGCAGAGCTTGGGTGTAGACTTGCCAGTTTGAGCTTCCGCCCTCTAGTACTCGGGTGGCATATGGTTCTGTCTGTTCTCTTGTGAGACCATCTGCTGGATTGGTGTTCTTGATGCTTTCGGCTAGCGAAAGCATGATGACGGAGTCTAGCGGATCGAGCAATGGCTGGTTTGATGGGTCCATGGATGTGAGCGATGCCGGTAGATTGGACTCATCCTTGATTTCCATGGATGCAGTGTTGTTGGTAAATGAAATCGATTCCAGCAGGGTATCGTCATTGAGATCTAAAGCCTTTGGCTTTGAACTCTCATCAGATGTGCCGTTGGTTTCCGATCCCGCACTTCGGGCGAGTACAATCAGTTGACTGGTATCTTTCTGTTGGAACTTTGTTCTCTTGCCCATCAGTCCAGTCAACGCAAATTCGAACTTTCGTTCTGAGGTTGCCTGGTCAAGGTCTGCCTTGGATTTCTTATCTAGACCATGGTGCGTATGAACGGCTGCTCGTTCCAGGAGGAAAGTCGTATGCAAGTCTTTGATCTCCCCGTTCTTTCCCGAGTTCTGAATCAAGTCCTCTACCACCTTCAAGTCATTGTAGATAGCATCCTGTAGACTTGGCGCCGGTTCGCTGAGCAGCCTTTGATGCACAAAGTTCACTCTAAGACGCGCCCATGCCGAAACCGGGATGTTCTTTTGAATCGGGGGACTGATGAGGATGGTGTGCGCAAGACACAGCAGCTCGATGTTCGGTGTGAGCTTGTATGCCGCAACACCATCTGCACTAAGCGATGCGACGAGATCTGCGCGCGTCTTACTGAGAAGCTTCGCATCATCTGCCACGTCTTTTGACAACAGCGTCTCAGCAGACTTGAAGGGTAGTGGTGGGCCAGTGACATTCGACTGTAGGAATGCATGAAACGCCGCAATGGCGATCAGGAAGTAAACATGCTGTCGATATGCTGACGTTTCCTTTATCGGGGTAGACTCCTCCTCGTTCCCTTTCGACAGAAGCAGTCCTAGGCGATGGAAGATGTAGTCGCTCCAGAGAGAAAAGTCGCTCCTCTTAACGTCTTTGGTGGCTTCATTGTCCTGGTATCCTAGCAATAGTTGCGCTTCCGGTATTTGGAGTACGCCTAGGAAATCTCCCGATTTTGTCGCTGTGATGGTCGTTTCGAGCACTGCCGCGAGTTCATCTGGCAATGAACTGCGGAAGAAGTCCAGGAAGACATCCGCCATGTTTATGCTGATTGGAGTAACTTTTGAAGTGGAACCGTGTCGTGCAAGTTATCGTCAAAGTTGTTACAGGAAGTTATAAACTTATTCCCACTAATTTTGCATCTTGATAGCGTGGTTGCGGGGCTGCTTTTGGAATTTGCGGCGATGAGTAAGAGTGGAGAAAACCTTGGAAAGGGCTGTCTGGTGGCACGCCTAACCACTTTGGGACAACAGGGTCTGGTCCACATCTGCATGCAAGGCATAGCAGCCGTTCAGGTCCGTAGCAGGCATGCGCACAGTTGGCTGTTGACTTCAACTTCATGCGTGAGTAAAATCCGGCTCGGGCGCATTTACATCATTAAGTGCCTGGGCATTTGCGCATATGAGCACGTGTTTAGCTTTACAAATAAATCTTATTCAAGAGAACTACCTAGGTATGACTACGACCGTGCCATCACAGTGTGCGCCCTGCATCTACCGAGCCAGAAACACCCCATATGCGCAACATCTCTAGTCTGAGTCGCTGCTAGAACTGGAACTACTCTTGCCGCCCCTGCTACGGCTCCTACTGTGGCTCTTGTGGCTATGACCGTGGTGCGAGGATCCGTGATGCGATTCATGATGCGAAGACCCGTGGTGTGAACCGTGGTGCGAGCCGTGGTGCGAGCCATGGTCAGAGCTGCCGTGCTTCTTGTGTTTCTTGTGCTTCTTCTCCTTCCTAGAGTCATGTTAGATAATGCCCGCCATAACGCTGGAACGTGCATTTGGCTTACTTGTCAGGAATGAGGTTGGCGCCAACCGCCCCCAAAAGCGCTCCTCCAAGCGTGCCCAGCGCGCCGCCTCCGAGCTTGTTACCCACGAACGCGCCGCCTGCACCTCCCATCAGAGCTGAACCCAGGCCGCGGTCGCCTTCGCCAGGGCCGCCGGGTACGCCGGGTTGCCCATATGCCGGCGCACCATAGCCTTGCTGCGGTTCGTGATGGCCCTGTTGTGGATGCGCGCCATACTGCTGGTTCGGGTCGTGGTAGCCTTGCTGCTGATGGCCCTGAGGGGGGTAGGGAGAAGTGCTGCGGTTCGGGTCGTAACTCTGTTGGTACTGGCCCTGGGGCGGGGCACCATAGCCGTGCTGGGGAGGCTGTCCGTAGGGGTCGTGCGACGGCGGGGGGTAGGAGCTCTACAGTGATGTGAGTAGCTGAAGGCTGGTGGATAGAATGCGCCGAGGTTGCGCAATAATACTGACCTGTCCTTGTGGGTAGGGGCTGTGATGTCCCTGACCGTACTGGTCGTGCGGCTGCTGTCCGTACGCCTGAGGTTGAGGAGGATAGCCCTGGTTATGCTCTCCGTAGCCATGCTGCGGCTGTTGGGGCTGCTGGTATGCGCCGCCGTGGCTGTAGCCGTAGCCTTGATCGTGGCCTTGACCCTGACCGTAGTAATCCTGGCCTGACATGTTGTTCTTCAATGTGATGTGTATTGTTTCTAAGGAGAAAAGATGTACGAAGGCTCTAGGTAGAGATGTGGAATGTGGTTGCGCCTACGGTGGGGGAGGGGCAGGTTGGCAGATGGTCAGGCCAGTGCGATTGCGGCATCACACGCACGCCTTAAGTGTGACTTGCCCTCGTATGGAGCTGACTGCGCGCGCCACACGTCTGCGGAGACTGATCATACCCAACGGGTTAGACATGGGTCGCATTGCGGCTGAGCTGTGAGCGATTTGGTCGTGGATGTGGAGTCGGACATGACCGGAAATTTGGCTGAAGCGCCAGCACTGACCACTCTGCCATCCTGGAGTTCGTCTGTGTAGCTGACATTACATTGACCGCAACAAACACTTTTCAGTCCACCGCGGTGCCTTATATAATGCTGGTCTGATGTTGCTGAATGACTGCAGACGCATGTATATCGCTGAGATATCGTCGCGTTCTTCTTTTCAATATCGCCCCGGTGACATCTTCGGCGCCATCTTAATGATCATGCAAAAGGTCTGCGGCCTGGGAACATCGATACGGGTGCCGTCAACAACGTCATCTGAAGAAGCTTCTCCAGTTCTTTGGAAATGACTGTACATGTGCGCTGTAGCTGTTCCTGATTCCGCCTGTAGCAGCTATTGACCACGCCATACTGAGGCTAATCCGATCAGATTTCGCAGTCCGCTACTATCATGTACAAGGGAATAGCTAAACATGTCTACGGACTACACGAGAGCAAAAAACACAAACCGGACAATCTAAGGCTAGTCTAGACTCTAGAGCGTTTACCTTTTCCCTTGTCTGAGGTGCTACTTTTGTCTTCATCGGATCCGAAGACGCTCTGCATGCTTTTTTGGTGAGTGACGTGAATTGACTTATACGCGACTGCCTCGGGACAGACGACAGAGTGTACGCTCGCACAACGTAAATAAGAATAATCCAACAGCACAGGGTGCCGTTGGCACAGATAACAATGCCATGAATGCGCAGACTTGAAGTTTGACGGATTGGTACAAGCGTACTGTGAGGAACTCTGACACGTCGAAATCCGGGGTATCGATAAGAAGTGGGGGTTTGCGGAGCGCAATGTGGTTGAGCGATGGTTCGCATACGGCTAACAATTCGACATCGTCAGGGTCCAACTCTTTCGTAGTTGTGTTCTGCATCCGTCACGGGCCGTCGTAAGGGTCATGTTAGTAATCCTATGAACAGGGACCACACACGGCGACACCAGGGCGGTCAGGTTCGGTGTGTCATGCGCTATACTGACAAGTAGTCTCGGAAGATTTTACCGTCTCTAATACTTCTGGCATAGTACGGCGTGGTGCCGGTGATGGCTCGGCGGTGGTCTACGCAGGGTGGCGAGGGTACCAGAAACACTTGCTGTCTCGACTTCGGCAGAATCGGGGAGGTAGTAGTCTGGAGCCTCCGCTTGTGGCCGTAGCGCGACGACTTGGCAGGGCTGTACGAATAGTGGCCGGCAAGGCTACCCCATCAGTAAGAGAACACCCGTAGATTGAGCTAGAAGTCGTATGCCGTGGTGTTTTCAAAGGCCGAGGTGGAAGAGTTGGCAGAATGTGTGTTGTAAATGCCGTGGCTTGAAATGTGTGCTCTATTGTAAGGATGCTGACATGGCGGTCGGGTTGGATTAGTGCAGTCCCTGATCTTCAGCGCGCATTTCCCGCGGCTCCCAACCGTTGGCTGCATGTCGTTGGCTACGGTGTCTTGTTGAAGAAGGCGGTCAGCGCGCCTTACCCAAACTCGCCACACATAGATGGCCTTTTGCAACGTGGGCTGCAACATGGCTCCGGCGGCGGCAAAGCTGCTGCCCCTCTGTTGTGAAGAAGCAGAAGTAGACACTTGCGGGGAGTACTAGATAACTGGGGAAAATGCGGCGAGAAGGAAAATTCTGGCGATGAATGGGATGCGAATTAGATCATAGGCAAATAATTGCAACGCCTGGGCGGCGAAGCTGGTGTCGGGTCCCTCAGCGCGATAAGATCTGGCCCGTGCGAGAAAATCTCAAAGCGAGCCAAAATCCCACCAAAGAGCAAGGTCAAATTTAAAGAGCCCGTCGAGCCTTCACAGCCGCTTCTCTCCATTCACACTCCCTTTCCCTTCTTTCTGTCGTTGTGCCCGGTAGCATAGAAAGGTTGCGAGTCAGATTCCTCGCGTTGATACCCCCCCGATAGATTCACTCTATCTTTTCGCGCCAAAAGTTTTTTAGGCCCCGCCAAAGTCCATATATAAGGACCACCCCACCTACCTCTTCCGCCCTCTCTACACCTCCCCCCTCTACCTACACCGACAACATGGCGCCTGCTGCTTCGCATGATGCCAAGGACATCAAGTCCGAGAACTCCAAGTCGCTCAAGGCGCTTGAGGAGATGATGCAGAAGTTGACCGTGTCCAAGGCCCAGGACGAGATCAACGCCTCTGCTCAGGCCATCGCCACCTTCATCAACGGCGACATTGAGGAGGCTGACGCTCCAACCAAGTATGTTTGCACTCTGCCCCTCCCCCGCCACAGCGCAGTCTCTAACAAACACGCAGGGCTGTCCAGGTGCTTAAGAAGCAACTCGCCAGCAAGAAGGATGCCGTCGCCCGTGAGCGCGCGCTCGATGCCATCCGTGCTATCGCCCAGCACTCGCACGTCTCCGCCTCGGTCGAGCCCTACCTCGTCTCCCTCCTGCCGGACGTGCTGGCCGCGGTCGGTGACAAGATGAGCGGCGTCAAGGTCGCTGCCCAGACCGCCGCCGAGTCCATCGTCATGGCTGCCAACCCCAACGCCGTCAAGGCCATCATCCCCCACATCATCAACTCGCTCGAGAACGCACAAAAGTGGCCCGAGAAGATGACCGACCTGAAGTGCATTGAGGCCCTCACCAAGAGCGCCCCTGCCCAGATGGCTTTCCGTGTCCCCGACCTGATTCCCGTCATCTCGGGAGCCATGTGGGACACCAAGCCTGAGGTCAAGAAGGCTGCCTACGGCACCATGGAGACTCTCTGCTCCTTGATCTCCAACAAGGATATCGAGCGCTTCATTCCCGAGCTTATCAAGTGTATCGCTAAGCCTGAGAACGTCCCCGAGACCGTTCACTTGCTCGGTGCCACCACTTTCGTCACTGATGTCCACGAGCCCACCCTCGCCATCATGGTTCCCCTGCTTGAGCGTGGTCTCGTCGAGCGCGAGACTGCCATCAAGCGTAAGTCTGCCGTCATTATCGACAACATGTGCAAGCTTGTCGAGGACCCCCAGATTGTCGCCGCTTTCTTGCCCCGTCTCATGCCCGCGCTTGAGAAGAACCACGACAACTTGGCTGACCCCGAGGCCCGTGAGAAGACCCGCCAGGGTCTCGACACCCTCATCCGTGTCGGTCACGTCGAGAACGGCAAGATCCCCGAGATCGAGAAGTCTGGTGACATCTCCACCATTGCCAACCACCTCAAGGCCGCTATCCCCTCCAGCATCAAGATCGATGACCGCTTCACCCCTGTCGTCAACTACGTTGGTGCCATTGGTGGTCAGCTGATCGACGAGAAGGATTACGAGCCTCTCAACTGGCAGGCTAACGCCGGTCCTTTTGTTGCCGTCCTTGTCGGTGACGAGAAGGCCAAGGAGGTTACTGAGGAGACCCGCAAGCGATCTCTCCCCGGTGCCGCCGCTGAGCGCGCCGTCGAGCCTGATGAGGAGGAGGGCGAGGATCTCTGCAACTGCACATTCAACTTGGCCTACGGTGCTAAGATCCTGCTCAACCAGACTCATCTCCGTCTCAAGCGTGGTCAGCGTTACGGTCTCCTCGGACCCAACGGTTCCGGAAAGACCACCCTCATGCGCGCTATCAACAACGAGCAGGTCGAGGGTTTCCCCAAGCAGAACGAGGTCAAGACCGTCTACGTCGAGCACGACTTGGACTCTGCTGACACTGAGATGACCGTTCTTGAGTGGACCATGGGTAAGCTCAAGTCCGTCGGTGTTGAGACCCCTGAGTCAGAGGTCAAGACCACCCTCAACGAGTTCGGTTTCACCGACGCCATGTACAACGGTACCATTGGTGCTCTTTCTGGTGGATGGAAGATGAAGCTCGCGCTTGCCCGTGCTGTCTTCGAGAAGCCCGACATTCTGCTGCTCGACGAGCCCACCAACCACTTGGACGTCAAGAACGTCAAGTGGCTCGAGGACTACCTCACCAGCTCTCCTTGCACATCCATTGTCATCTCCCACGACAGCAAGTTCTTGAACAACGTCATCCAGCACGTCATCCACTACGAGCGCTTCAAGCTTAAGCGCTACCGTGGTAACCTTGACGACTTCGTCAAGCGTGTGCCCTCTGCCAAGTCCTACCACGAGCTTGCTGCCTCCGACATGGAGTTCAAGTTCCCCGAGCCCGGTTTCCTTGAGGGTGTCAAGACCAAGGCCAAGGCCATTCTCCGTGCCACCAACATGAGCTTCCAGTACGAGGGTACCTCCAAGCCCCAGATTGAGGACATTACCTTCCAATGTTCGCTCGGATCCCGTATTGCCGTCATTGGTCCCAACGGTGCCGGAAAGTCCACCCTTGTCAACGTCCTGACTGGTGAGCTTGTCCCCACCAAGGGTGAGATCTACCACCACGAGAACATCCGTATTGCCTACATCAAGCAGCACGCTTTCGCCCATATCGACCACCACCTCGACAAGACTCCTTCCGAGTACATCCAATGGCGTTTCCAGACTGGTGAAGACCGTGAGACCATGGACCGTGCCAACAAGATCGTCACCGAGGAGGACGAGAAGGCCATGGACAAGATCTACAAGATCGAGGGTACCGAGCGTCGCGTCATCGGCATCAACTCCCGCAGGAAGTTCAAGAACTCCTACGAGTACGAGTGTTCGTTCGCTCTCGGAGAGAACGTCGGCATGAAGAACGAGCGCTGGACACCCATGATGTCTGCTGACAACGCCTGGATTCCTCGTTCCGAGATCATGGCTTCCCACGCCAAGATGGTTGCTGAGGTCGACCAGAAGGAGGCTCTTGCCAGCGGTCAGTTCCGTCCCCTTATCCGCAAGGAGATTGAGGCCCACTGCGCCAACTTCGGTCTCGACGCTGAGCTCGTTTCTCACTCCCGCATGCGTGGTCTCTCCGGAGGTCAGCGTGTCAAGGTCGTTCTGTCTGCCTGCTCATGGCAGCGTCCTCACTTGATCGTTCTCGACGAGCCCACTAACTACCTGGACCGTGACTCTCTTGGTGCTCTCTCCAAGGCCATCAAGACCTTCGAGGGTGGTGTCATCATCATCACTCACTCCGCCGAGTTCACTGCCAACCTCACTGAGGAAGTCTGGGCTGTCATGGACGGTCGCATGACTCCTTCCGGTCACAACTGGGTGCAAGGTCAGGGTGCCGGTCCCCGTCTTGCCAAGGACGATGGTGAAGAAGAGGAGAAGGTATGTCATCACTCCACCTACTATGTTGATTGATCTTTGCTAACTTAACGCGCCAGTTTGATGCCATGGTTCGTGCTTTTCCCCGTTCCTGCTTCCTGCTGTCGACCAGATTCGACCCGCCCACTCGCCTGGCGGCCCCTTTGCACCCTACCCTTTCAGGACCTATGCTAACTATGACAACAGGGCAACAAGATTGCCAGGTACGTTTCGACCCGACGTTTGGGAGCATCCTGCCGTCGTCCCGATGAAATTGGACCAAAAACTGACTTTTTACAGCCAAAAGAAGAAGGCCAAGCTCACCTCCTCCGAGATGCGCAAGAAGAAGAAGGACCGCATGGCCCGCCGCAAGCGTGGCGAGGAGGTCTTCTCCGACGAGGACGAGTAAACGTATCGCCGCCCTTTTCGAAAAGTTTCCTTCCTTCGGTTTTGGTTTACGGCAGGAGAGTTCATGGGTTGCATGACAGGCTGAATCGATATCAGTCTATGAGTAATGTGTTCATGGTCGGCGTCACGGTACAAAACTTGCATGGTTGCTCTTCATCTGATTCCATCTCGTACAAGATAGAGAATAGATTCCCCCAACACTTCATACCTTTTGCCTTGATCAATTCGTGACTTCGCATGTGGCTATGACCATCGTTATCATGATCATCATCATCTGTCCAGCTCCGAACGAATTAGAGATACCTAATCCTCACATGAAAATATCGACGATGTCTTCCGCAGCGGCTTCACATACTCGCACGCAACTACGTAATCCGTTGTTGGATAGTAGTGGCTCTGATACCTAGGTACGTCTGCGGCTGTGGCGGCGACCCATGCTTAGTCACTACCGTCAAGGCATGCTTTCTACCAGCTATGTAACAGGTTGATCGCCAACTACAAGCCATCCATCAATTTAAGGCACGCCGCTCCAGAGCACACCACGCTGATATAATATCCAAGCTAGGTACAATGCTAATCGACAGCGAGATATTCAACTCCCAGGTTAAAGAATATGAATGCGACTTCAACGTTGGAGAGCAGGTGTTTACTCATCTGTATACGCCTGGGTGTATCATCACAAGCCCTTGCCACTATCGATGCCATCAAAAGCTTTCGCTATCGGTCGCCATGCTGACTTTGCTATCGGTGAACCAAATGCCCGGGGTGGTTGAAAAGTCTGAAAAAAATGAGATTGCAGCATACATGCTCACTTGGAGCTTCAAACGGATTGTTATCTAGACGCGATGACCTCCCGGGCGTATTACTAGAGACCTCACCGTAAAAGAAGCCATCCAACGCTAGCGCTACTGGTCATTCATCACACACTGTTCAGCCTTGACACAGCTAAAAGGCTCAGCTTTAGAATGTTTACTTTAGATGAAAAATATGTAGTCGACAGCCAAGCGACTGACCCATTCGAGGAGGGCAGGTACAAACGATATATGAGATAAGACCCAAGCGCAATGTATGATTACGCTTCCAGTTTATGACAACAGATTACACCATCCCACACCAAATACACGATAATGCTATTCTTACACCTGGCATTCCACAGGGTACCAGACATACTGTCCATTTTCTCTAGGTGTAAAAGCATTCTCAAATGTTGGGCCGGGGTATCCGAGTGCGAGTGTGCAGATACTGCTTATGGTGTTGATACCATAGACACGGCAAGTACGGCCGGCGAGATTGTAGTTCTGACACTTGGTTCTGCAAGAGGCCGGGGTCTGCTGACCAGCGTTGGTGTAGGTTATTCCTCCCTTTAGGAAACCGTTGACGCCGCAAGTAGGTTGTGGTTCAGGTATCGGGGTAGGTGTGGGGGTGGGAGTAGGCGTAGGCGTAGGTGTAGGGGTGGGGGTTGAAGTCGAAGTACTGGTCTCGGTCGAGGTTGAGGCACTGGACGAAACCGAGGTAGAGCTGACCATAACATCTGTGCTAGTGGGAGGGGTGACAGTTGTCGTTTCAACAGTGGAGGAAGGCGATGGGGTTGAGCTTGACGTTGAACTGCTTGTTTGCGCGGTGTTGGAGACAACGTAGACAGCTTTTGTTGATCAGCAAAAGTTACGCAACTCAGCTCAGTTCACATACCATTAACACCGTCATTCGAAGAACCACCGTTCTTTGTGCTCTTAACATAGCAAGTACCAGCACCCTTGCCACCAACGAAAGAAGCGGCGACGCACTGTGCATCGCCTGCGCAAGCTTGTGTGCAAGCCTGGAGACTTGCTGCGTACTGGTTGGCGAAATCACCTCCATAGAAGTCAACTCCACACGTAAGTGCCAGAGTGCGTGAGCCATCAGTGTACGAGCAGCCATTGTTTTCTGGGCAGGTGAAACTGCCAGGACACTGCGTGGGGGTATCCGGCGCTGGAGTAGGCGTTGTTGTAGCATCTCTGGAGATCACAGCTACCCCGATCACGTTGGCACTAATGACTGAGTTAATTGGAAGTCAATTACAAAGTAGGGATGGCATACTTCGGCTGAGCCGCATTGAGTGTATTTTTGAGGTAGCAGTTACCATCCACGTAGCTTGCAGCATTGCATCCTGTGGTCGTAGAGCATACCCGAATGCAGCTTGCCAGGGATGATGTCTAAGAAACGATGAGCGTTGAGTTCGAGACAGCGTACTGTGGAGTCATGCTTACCTGTGCTAACTGCAAATCGCCACCATAGTAGTCAGTCGCGCAGCTGACTTGAAGAGTGGCTCCATTTAAGGTGAGCGAGCATTGGTCGTCCTGGGGACAGGTGGGTGATGACGGGCAAGTCGACGAGGCGGCTCGCAATGCAAGCGCAATGGCGCGAAGGGCAGGTGCCATTCTGAAGTGTAGTTATCGCGAGGATGAAAAGCGAGTTTGGTTGATCAGAAAAGCAGCGCGCTTGACAGCTTTATACACGCTCACTGTCACTTCTCACGGTCTGGAAGCGAGCGAAAATTGTCCAGCGAGGATGCATGCGCCCATCAACGACGATGAAGTACGCCTCCGACTCGATAGGGCCTGGTCTTGGTCCGGGCTGGTCATTGAGATGGAACTCGAATGCGCCCACGAAAGACCTTTGAAGGACCTCAGCTTCGAATGTTCAGCCTCAAAATACCATTTTAGTCTGTGGCTTAATACTCTTCTCAAAGAAGCACCGGTGATGTGCCGCACCGTGTGTATGAGGCTAGCGCTAAGATCGGGAGGTAGAATCCGGGGTTAGTTCAGGGGATCGGCCGTAGTCCAGACCGATGTCGCGGCTAGAGATGTAGACCACGGACACAAAGACGAACCCAGACAGAGTGATGAAAGTTCTAGCTTGATGAATCTGGATTTGTGGGATACGGAGTCGCCGATGAAGCTTCCAAGGTTTGTTGTTTGGCGGCCGCGCAATAGAGTAGAGCGTTTTGCTGCATACGCGCTATTGAAACTTCATACATTAACACCTTGTAAGAGAATGTATACTTCTTTCGCCTTGAAAACAATGTTTTGAACTTGTCTTGCAGAACACGACACAGATTATAGACACCGCTAGTAAGGTTCACGTACTTGCAGATGCGTGAATCGCATGTTTACGCATGTGCTAGCTGTCTTTTCATCATCAAGCAATCGAGACACCATAAATTCGCACAATATGTGCTTAGAAGATGCGGAAAAAGTCATCTCCCCAGATCAAAGACGAGGCTCGGCGTGAGAAGGGACCAAAAAGACCAACGTTGAACTCTGCAAACCGGGTATCGAAACATCTGCACTACCTGCACCACCTGCACCACCCCTATCTCCTCTCCCTCAGAAAACCGCAACAGCATTAGGCAAACTCCCCACACCCCCCGGCACATCCACCGGTTTACTAACCACCAAAAACTCCCACCTGCCCTTCTCCTTGCACATCCCCGCCAACCCCTCCAGATCCCAAAGCTCGCCAATCGGCATCCCCCACATACTCAACATACACGCATGCAAACTGCCCTCAAAACTTTCCGGCGGCCATACCTCAAAATTCGCGTTATCGGTCGCAGCAGCCACGAAGTAATTGTCGTAAAGAAAGTCTTTCATGGCGTCGTCGGCGGCGAGACCGGCGTAGAAATGTTGGTCGTGGGGGAGGGTGCTGCGGGAAGATTTCTCGGAGGGGGAGAGGGAAGTGTAGGTGGAGAGCCAGCCGGTGCGGATGAGGAGGATGTCGCCGGTTTGGAAATCTGTTCCTTGGGATTGAGCACATGCACGCAAGTCGTCTGCTGTGATACCGTGGTTGGTAAAAGTGTCGTATTCCTTCCCCGTTTTCTGAGACCAGGCGTATACGTCGAGGAGGACGCCCCGGCCAATGATACCCTTCTTGGCCCAGGCATCGATACCGAGTTTACGTGACCGCTCAGGTGCTGCGTCGCCGTCTTCGCCGTCATCATCTACGTCCGCCATGATTTCATCTGAGAGAACGCCGTTGTAGTGGCATTCATATTTTGGATGCGCAAAGTGGCGGAAACCGTCCCATTGCGAACTGCTTTGCGTGTTGAATGCTACTTCATCGTCGAAGGCGCCTGGGGCAATGGTTTTGATGCGGTGTTTGAGGCCTTTTCGTCCGAAGAAGGCTGGGCTGGGGACGTTCAAGGGGAGGTCTAGTGAGACTGATTCTCCTGTTTTGACATTTTCTTGTGTGGCTTTTACTGTTCGCTGGGGTGTGAGGAGGTTCAAGCGTCCGAGTTCGTCGTGGCCGCCCCAGAACCAGGCGTTGTCTTTTGGGGTGCCGGCGATGTGTGGTAAGGCTGAGCGTTTGGGGAAGGTTGATGCGTCGCCGTTGGGATTTAGCCTCATTTTGAATTTTTACGGGATGATTGGTAGGGATGTAAGTTCTTGGGGACGGTGATCTTGTGTTAGGGACTGCTTTAGATGGACATGGTCGTTTTTGAGATGGCGGTCAATGTATTACGAGTGACGTCAAGTAATCGTCGTGCATGCATGCTCGCGTATCCCCGCGCCCCACCCAACTCTTTAACTATATTCAGCTTTTGATAAAAGCTCGAAGGAAATAGTGTAGAGACCGCGAGGAAGTGAAGACGATTAAAGTGTATACACCTCGATTGGATATCTGACGTGCATTTCGTCCCGCCAACTACCAGACCAGCCGAATGCGCATCAGTCGTTTCGCGCACGCTCATTCCGTAGAAAACTTCTTGTGTCGCGTGCTATCGAAACACTGTATTTGCTTCGTCTTCTCTGTCAGCGCCGCTTGGGCCGGTCTTGCCGGTGAACGACCCGTATATGCATAGCTGGTTTCATGACCTATCGCCTGCAGAAGCCAGGAAGCCAGACTTTAGCCATGGTCGGCTTTGATGGTCACCCAACTCTTCCACGCGGCACTCTCATCTCCAGTACCGTCTCTCCTCACGTCTCCCACTACCACATTTCCACCCTGCCCTACGTCGCCTTACAAATCTTCTTATGCCCCTTCCAATCCACCTTCTGACACTCCTGCGAACAATACCTCGCCTTTTTACACTTGCCACAAGCCGAGAAGACCTTGCCATCCTTCGGGCTCCTCCCGCAGTTAGTGCAATCCCCCTCTTTCCTCGGTCCCCTTCCTTTCTTGAGAACCGCAGCCATAGCCGGCACCTTCATGTTCATCATCTCGACCAACGTCTTGATACTCATACCATCCGTGTCCTTGCTGTCGACATCACCGCCATGCTCCACGTACCACTTGAGCATCTGCACGTTCTTGCTCGTGTCGCCGTGGATGTCGGCTTGGGCGATCTCTGAACCTGGGGTAGCACCGAAGCGGTTCTTCGTGTTGACGGAACCGCCAGCGTCGAAGAGGATCTGCGCGAATTCGGGTTGCACGTAGGGTTTTGTGGATATGGCCCAGAAGAGGGCGGTGCTGCCCACGACGTCCTTGCCATCGACTGGCACTTTGAGATCATTGGCTAGATACTCCACGACGCCCAGTAATTCTTGCTTCTTGTTTGGCATCATGTGCAGCGCTGGCAAGAGTACATTGTAGATGGGTGTTTTCGTGGGGCCCCATCGTTTGGCGAAGAGATCCTTCCTGAGCGTCTCGCGAGCTTCCTCGGTGCCGCCGAGCTGTTTGATCATCATCTCCACGTAGTTTTGTAGTGCGTCGAATTCTTGATTGAAGATAGCGAGGAGGGTCTGGCCGACTGGGTCTTTGAGGTCACGACTGGGCACCGTGGGGTTGTTGTGGCTCCAACCGCGAAGTTCCATGCCGTCCATACCAGCGAGCTGGTCATCGGAATTGATCATGTCTTCCACGGTACTTGACATTGCACATTAGCAACTCATTGGAGCTTCAAAGGTGTTGCGCTAAATACCGGCTTGACCGCCCTTGCATATTCTGCAACATTTGCATGAACTGAGCCGACATGTTGTATGTTGTCCAATTGGTAGATTGGAGTAAAGTTTGTGTGGGTGCAGTCGTGTGAGAGTGATGTTGGATGGCAGGATGTTGGAGCGGAGGGGTGACGGCGTGGCCCTTTCGCGCTTGGAGCTATCGATAGCACACGCGACTTCACGTGTTTCATCCACACACGCAGTGGCGGCTGGTCCAACAGCTGAAGCATTTGGAGCGTCTTGTCTGCACCCGGGTCACTACTTCTCAAAGGCAATCAAGTTAGGGCACCAATTTTGACATAGGTATATATTGGGTAACGATGAAGCGTAGCAGCTCCAATGAAACAGACATTCCGATAAACGCCGGTCTCGAACTCCGCATCCAGATGCAAAGTGTGTCCAGCTCGCCAGGGTGGAAGGTATCGTATATCCAAACGCCAATGAACATACAGGTATCACCAGATTCACGTCCTCAGACCCAGTCACATTCCAAGTTCTGATCCAACAAGTATCTACTTCTTCAACGCGGCGTCGTAGAGGCTAACAAGTATGCCAACCAACGAGCCAATTTGCAGCCCGTAGTATCCTCCCGGGACATTGTTTCCTACGCGCGCGACCGCGTACTCGGAGAAGGGGCCCCACGCACTTGGCGCAAATGCCATGTTGACAGTTTCCCGGTAGGCATTGTACGACAGGACTGCCCGCGCAATGTTGAAGATGAGCGGGTCAGCGGGGTATTGGCGCTCGGAAGACTTGCGCGAGGTGTTTGATCGAAGGGTCAAGTTGAAGAAGTAGGAGAACATCAGTGGTAGCACCCAGCTCGTCAGCGACCAGAGGGTAGCTGGTGCCCACCACTCGGCTGAGAGCAGCGCCCAGAAGTTTGGTCCTCGAACGTCTTGGCTGCTCGTGTATGAGCCCAATGCGGCGGGTGTAGCGAATAACGGGGTGGTGTCGAGCGTGTTGTACTGTAGTCCTACAGCTTCGACAAGCAGGATGATAGTTTGGATGGTAGCGACCGAGCTTGCGTTTTCGCGAACGAACTCCTTCAGCTCATCGATCCTGGTCCTGTCCCACAGCTCGACAGCCTTTGTCTGGACCACTTGGAAAGACTGGTCCGCGACCTCAGCGAGTTGGGCAGGCGATGCGGGAATGTCCACTTGATTGTACAGCTCGGAAACGCGACGAGAGACGGCCTTGGGTTCGGCTTGAGCAACCACCTCGGAAACGCGACGGGACATGGTCTTAGGTTCGGCTTCAACGACCATCTCGGAAACACGTCGAGAGACGGATCTCGGCTTGGGTGTACGCGCGACAACGCTGCGGATTTCTGGTGTAATGATGGGGGTGGACTCTGGTCTGCGCGTTCGTTAGCCTCAGCGCGTCGCGTGTCGCGTATCCAAGTTTGACATACGAGGGGTCTTTGTTAAGAGTTCGGCGGCGCGTCGTCTTCGTGATGAAGGGTTCCGGCGAAGACTTTTCGCGCTTTACTGGCGACCCATTGCGCCCGTAGTAGTCGCTAAACTCGGGGAGTTTGGCAAAGGTGCTCTCATTGGAGTTGAGATGGCTCTCAAGCAGGTCCACGAGATCGTCTTTCAAAAGGCCATCTGCACTGCAAATGGCTTGTTAGTATCGCATACACGCGCAGGATCGATTCCAGCCTACTCGGGAAGTCTAGCCTTCTGCGCAAGGTCGATCAAGTCAGCTTTGCGCTTCCTCTGAAGCCAAGAGTGGGACATGGTGAGTGGTATGGATCAAGTCGCGTAAAGCTTGCGATCAAAATGGGTCAAGAATGCAGGCCGAAAAAGCGTCGTGGGCGAAAAAGGTGGGGGCGGTGTGGTGTTGATCGGATGCAGAGAGACTCTGGATGTAAACACGATGGCTGGGGCTCACGTGGGTCATCTGGGCGCTAACTGTTGCAGGGCTTAGTCTACAAAATACATTGATCTGCGGCAACACCACGCTGACTCTGAGCAAGATGCGTTGTCTGCAGTCGTTTTGGTGGCATTCGCGAAGGTATAGCTCAGGTAGCCTTAACTGCATCAAGCCGTCGTCTGGTCCCCGTGCTTCTGATAGCTGATAGCCAGGGCTTGCAGGGATGTGGCTGCGCAGCTCCGGTCTTGGCCGAAATTTTCCAGACGCAACATCATCGCACGGCCGCAGCGGCAGCAACGTCACTCTTTGAAGATACCCTTGCACATATCAAACTTCTCTATACTCGTCTTTCTTCACTACAACACCCACAGATCTAGTCCCAGTGCACCGCTGCCATCGAAGCGCTCATGGTACTTGCCCGCGTGGCCAACTTCTTCACAAACGGAGACTCTACCACCAACCTGACCGACGGTAGCCGGAGACATGGCCCAAGCACAACACATGCAGTGGAACTGCCCATGGAGGATACCAAGCGGGGAGCCATGGAGGACGAGATAGACGAGGAAGCAGCGCGGCCGCCATACCTACATGTGAGGATGCCTAGTCTGCAGAGATGAGGGATGCCAATTGATCACAAACAGGCAATGCTGGCAGGAGGAATAGGAGGCACCACGGGTGACATGTTGATGCATTCGCTGGATACGGTCAAGACGCGACAACAGGGCGACCCGCACATGCCACCCAAGTACACATCCATGGGCAACACATACTACACAATATGGCGGCAAGAGGGCTTCCGGAAAGGATTGTATGGAGGGGTGAAGCCAGCGTTTCTTGGCTCATTCTCGGGCACTGTGTGCTTCTTTGGAGCATACGAGTGGACCAAGCGGACCATGATTGACTATGGGGTTGCGCCCTCGGTCGCATACTTCTCAGCAGGTACACCTCCCTGAGGATCGATACAGTCCCACCATGTACTGACAAACTCCTAGGTCTACTCGCTGATCTTGCTGCTGCCCCCGCATACGTCCCCTCCGAAGTCCTCAAAACTCGATTGCAATTACAAGGCCGCTACAACAATCCCTACTTCAATTCAGGCTACAACTACCGTGGGACCATCGACGCCGCGAGAACAATAGCCAGGGTGGAAGGCTACAGCGCCCTCTTCCACGGCTACAAGGCCACGCTCTGGCGCGACCTCCCCTTCTCAGCACTACAATTCGCCTTTTACGAAGAAGAGCGGGACTGGGCCAAGAAGTACATGGGCTCAAACAACATTGGACTGCCGCTAGAAATCGCAACCGCAGCGACCGCAGGCGGCATGGCAGGCGTCATAACAACCCCTCTCGACGTAGTCAAGACGCGCATCCAAACCCAACACAACGGCCCGTCTCCCGCCTCTCCACCCGCACCCAAAGCACCACTCTCGCCCGCCGCGGCCTCGAAACACTCCACCCCCTCGCAAACAACTAAGACGAAATCGACGCAAAGTAGACCGATCTCCACATCTTCCCCTTCCACAACTCTCAAAGCTCACGGCGCCGCTACCCTTGACACATCCTCCGTCATGACCGGCCTGAGAATAATATACAAAACAGAAGGAATAGCCGGGTGGTTCAGAGGCGTGGGTCCGCGCGCCGTCTGGACAAGTGTGCAATCAGGGACCATGTTGGTACTGTACCAAACGCTACTAAGGTATTTCGAGCAACATCCGCTGTCTGGCGGCGGAGATGTGTGAATAGACGTATTTGTACGATTTGTAAGACTAAAGATAGGGAAAGAGGAGAGCATGAGTGAGAATACGGATTTGGGAGGTTTATAGATAAGATGCATTCAGCGGCGTTTACTTGTAGATATAAGCCTCGTTGTAAGAACAGCGAGTTTTCGAAGCGATAGAATTGTGCTTTATCAAGACATTTACACTCACAGATTACCCAGACTCTTCATGCACTGGCCCTACCCCTCCCCCTCCTCCGCAAAAGGCATTGTCCGATCCATAACTTCATTTAACATCCCCCCGCTACATCTTCTCATATATCCATTACTCCTCTTCGTTCTCCGACATCGCTCTAGCCTCCTCCTCCTCCCTCACCTCCTTCTCCCTCCTCTCATCCTCCCTCTCCCTCCTCTCATCCTCCCTCTCCCTCCTCTTATCCTCCTTCTCTCTCCTCTTATCCTCCTTCTCCCTCCTCTCATTCTCCTTCTCTCTCTTTTTATCCTCCTTCTCCCTCCTATCCAGCTCCTTGTCCCTCCTCTCCGCCTTCTCCACCTGCCACCTCACAAACCCAACGAGGTTAGGATAAGGTACATGCCTCGGCCAATTGCGTCGCAGCACGCTCGTTGCATCCTCAAGCTGCTCAAGTTGTTCTTCATCGAACGTGGCGACGAGGTCGTCCCAGGCGGATAGTGGTATTGAGGGATCGTGTCGCGCGCGGAAGAAGAGGTCGAGGGCGGCTTCGACGGCGTCGCGGGGTGATGCTGTGGGTGTGTTGGCGAGTGGCATGTTGGGGTGTGTGCGGTGTATGGATGCTTGGATACTTAATGCTGAAGCGGATGTTGAAGAAAGTGTAAGAAGCATCGTTAAGGAAGCGGCACGGAAAGGCAGATTTTATACTTACATGCATTCAAGTTCGTCGGTTCAATGCTCGACTTGAAGGTCGGATACGTCGCGCAACGACAGTACCTTGACATGACGACAAATTTGAATATATCCCTTATCACATACCAATCTCCCTCCCCCTTCCATCCACCCCGCAACAAAACCCCATCCTACCTCCCCCTCCTCTCCTCCTCCGCCCCACCAGCACCCCCACCACCCGCAAGCGTCCCCCTCTTAACCCTCCTAAAGCAAGCAAACTGCACCTTCGTCCCCTCCCTCAACCTCTTGAGACTAACCCTCAAGCTCCCCAGTTCCTCCTGCAGCCTCACTCTCGCCGCATTATCCGTCTTTTGGTCCAGCACCTGGTAGATATCCGTCTGGATCTGCGATGCTTTCTCTGTAGTGTACGAAGCGAGCGTCTGTGCCATGAACTCCACGTCGAGGGTTGCTTGCATGAGCTGCGGGAGGGAGATGGTGGGGAGGTTGGCGGATTGGAAGGTCGTTATGAGGGAGGTTGTTGTGGCTTCGAATAGGGAGCGGAGGATGCGTGGGGTTAGGGGTGCGGATGTCGTGGATGACTCGGTGTGCACGATGACGAGGTCCAAGAGGACGGTGAAGACGTAGGGGCTTGGGTCGCGGTCTGCGACGCTTTTGCGGGCGTCGGGGGGAGGTGCCCAGGTGGGGCTGAAGATGCCGGATTCGATTGTGGAGTGGATTTTTGTGGCGTGGGGTTTTGTGTAGGAGCGGAAGAGCTGGGCGTCGAGTTGGGAGAGGACGTCACGGATGCGGTTTGTTTCGTCGGTTAGTTGGACGCTGAAGAGGGTTTCGAAGAGGGTGAGGAGTTGGGGCGTTATTTCGGACTGGAAGGCGGACATGTTGGCGAGGGTTAGGAGGAGGCGGATGGACTGGAAGCTGTCAGTGGAGATAGTCGGAAGCGTGACATGTGTATTTACCTTCTTGTTGGCATCGACCCTACCCCAGTCGTTACCATTCTGATCATCTTGCTCGTCGATGGTCAGATCATCACTCTTGATCTCAAACTCAGCACCCAAGGCCTGTCTACCTCGCTCCGCACATTCGACCATCCCACTGAGCGTTCTGTACAAGCTGGTGACGAACTGACTTCTAACCATCTGCAGCAGCTTATTGCTCGGTGGTACAACAACGTCCACTCTGGTCTTGCTCGATGCCTCAACATACAGTATCTTTTGCAGGTTGTTCAGCAAAAAGCTTTGTACTGCTAGGAAACGTTGAGGTAGATTCGTGGTATCCTTGCGGTCGACATGACGAGTCCAGTCTTCCAACACCTTCAGCTTCTCGGCATCCGTGTTCCAGGCCGCACATACAGCTTGAATGCAACGCTCGCGTACACCGCCAAGGAGCAAGCGCAGTGCTTCGTCAATGCGTCCGCTGCCTCCTGATTCAGGAACTTGAAGCGATGCCAGTTCATTGGCTGCGGTGCCAATAAGGACAAGCATCTTGGACAGATAGTGAGATCCAGAAAGCGCATTCGCGTTAGGAGGCCAGAAAGCGTACTTCTCCCAAGATTCACCGCGACTAGGTGATGGCGGTGGCGCTTTCGCAGGATCGAACCTGGACCTTGATGCAGACATGGGACTCAATGCTGCGCTCAATGGTGTTCCTGGTGTGGTTGGTGTCGGGCTCATAGGCAGTGGTGACATGAGCATGGATACGTCCTCAATGGGAGGATCTGAGAAGAACGAGAACAGATGGTCCCGCAAGATGCTGATGAGCTCGGTCGTGCCTCTCTCGAGCTCAGCTTTGTTCTCACTGCTGAGTCGGTGGTGAACAGACGACTGATTGTGATGGCCTGTTGGTAGATTGCGTTGCGCGCGACCGGAGAGGAACGACTGGACAATCTCCCAGTATTCAACTAGTTCAGCAAGCAACCCGGATTTATTTGAGAGTAGGGTCGTCATGGAGGCATACACGTGTTCCCAGAACTCCGTCACTTTCGGGGTGTCAAGCTTTGAAGGTTCAGCGCTGACGTTGCTGCTAGTAGGGACTGATCGCAGATGCTTTTGCAGCATGCGCATGCTTGGCTTCTCGCCGTTCGCCAGATGACGACGAAGGATCTCGATCTCAACAAGCGAGTGTTGGCACTTGGAGTTGAGCTGGAACTTGAGGTGCTCATAGCGTGAGAGCAACCACACCCAAATGGGGTTCTCCTCCACACCCAGCTCGAGCATGATTGAGATGATGCTCAGATACTCGTCCGACTTGGTGTCCTCGGTTCCAGTCTGTAGATGCGTGAAGTGCGCTGCGGTCAGGCGTTTCCAGGATTCGCGCTTGAAACGCTCGACCTGTCGCTCAACGTCTGACCACATTCTAGCGGTCACGATGACTTGATGTATCTCGGCATCGGTCAGCGGCCTTTGGTTAGACGTTGCCTGTTCCACAATGTATCGGGTTTCGTCTGCGTACTTCCTCGCGCGCTTGTATTCTTCGGTAATTGTTTCGTGGTCCTTGCGGCGTATGGCATCTTGAATGGCTGACCCAACTTCAAACAGACCCCGGTGGTGCTCCACAGACTCCATGATGGACTTCAATGTCTCTTCCCGCTCCCGTCCGTTTAGCGCCGGGCCCCAGACTTCTTCCGCCTTGACAGCGACCTCAGTCAGCGGGACCTTGATACCATGAACACCGTATTCGCTCTCCTTGACGAGCGCATTCTTCCTCTTCTCGGCAGGCACCGCGTCAACCATGCCTGGTGTCAGAGATGCGCTTGTCTTTCGGCCAGAGAAGCTTGATCGAGCCCTGGGTCTGCCGGTGCCAGGTTGTAGGTCCTTGTTGGGCGCTTCCACTTGCTCCTTCCCTTGATCCCGCATCTCATTGTATACACGGTCGATTGTAGCTTTCGCGCCTACGAAGCGATCAAAGTTGGATTCGACGAGGACTTTGAGCGAAGCCGACTTCTTCTCGATCGACCGGGAAAGGAAGTCAAGGCCCGCGAGGAGGGAGTCGGTGGAGGCTTCATTGTGGACTTGGGAGAGGAAGAGGGAGGGCGAGAAGGTGGTGGAGCTCAAGAGGAAGCGATTGCCTGTGTGTCCATTAGACAGGCCTTGTATGTATTGCTATATGACTGGGACGTACGCAGCTTGATGTCATCCTCGACCTGAATGTTCTTCGCCCGCAGCACCTGCACTACACTCGGGTACATGCCCAATGGGTCCTGTTCGTCCTTCTGGACCAACGTCTCCACGCCATCTTTCGAGCGCTCTGCTCCCGGAACCTGCCGCGAGAATCTTGCACTGGGCTCTAACACTGAGTATCGTGATTTGGACCGCCGTATCGATTGTTTCGTGGCTTTGGGTATGGGCTCGTCGAACGTATCCTCTTCGTCGGCTTCGTCCTTCTCCTGCGGCCAGGTTGCGGGGTATAGTGTCGTGAGATTGTACTTGTTCAAAATCTCGGTTTCTATAGAGGAACTCATTGCAGCTGTCGGACGCGCTGTCCGGTCACGATCTCTAGAAACGTGGTGGTGCGACCTCGGAATGCTGCGTGTCGCAAGTGGCCGTTCGCTGAGACGCGATTGCGACCGCCAATCAGGCGCGCCGAGGTCTTGGCGGAAGGTGGGCCACCTACAGTGAGCTTGACCTGCATCTTCCAACATCACGAATCACGCTTTTGACCCCGACTAAGGCCTCATCATCACATCGATTCGTCACTCATATCAACTTTCGCTGTCAACGTCTATTATCACGCTCAGCTTTGAGAATCGGTATAGCCATGCAGCCATTACAGTCCACTGCTCATTATCGTATAGAGATCCATCAACGCAATGTTTTCGTAACCCCAATTTGATCAGCCACCAAAATCAGAGCACTCTATTCTTACATGCCTGCATGATTGTAGATATCTATGTCATCCTCCTCCAGCGTTACTCTCACCTTGGGACACAATGCCGCAGTCTCTTAGATCAAATTGGCCAGGCGTCCCCATCATCTTCTCTTACCGCTGACAAGACCGTTGCCGCCTGCCTTTACCACGCGTCTTTCCCGGTGAGAGATGGGTGTCTTTCATCTGTACTAGTTCCATTGCTGCAACTAATATATAATATGTCTCCTGGTACCCCATAATCGTATTCCATCATCCTTCCACCTCACGTCTTCCTACTACACCTCCCACATTACATACATCAAGCTTCAACACTTCGTTCTTGGATACGATCATGACGTCTCCAACACCCCCAACGTCTCCCAGAGCTTCAAAGTCTCGCAAATCCTCGAAGCGTCACAAGTCCTCAAAGTCTCACAGGTCCTCGAGGTCTTCTCCTGTTCCCACCGTGATCGACCTTGCTGCAGCCGCCATTGCAGAGGCCAGTCTAGAGGGTGATGATGAAGATTCGGACTTCCATGGCCAACTTGCCGAGAACCAACGCAGAGTCATCGAATCGGTACTCCTAGACCCCGTCACGATGTAAGTGTGATCTTTCGTGTCTCTTTGTCGGCTTCACACTTACAAGATCTAGCACATTCGATGACCTAGCAGAACGTCTTCGTAGTCACGGCACGCCGCTACCAGCATATTTCTATAGGACGTTCTATGAGACCTCGGCGACATTGAGTAAATACGTGCCTGTCGATATGCATACGAAGCATCGCACCGATGACAAGCTCAAGATGGAGGCGGGGATGGCGTTCCAGCCTGTAGCGAAGTTCAACGTCCACGGTTATCTGCACAGGGAAGGCATCGAACGACAACTGGTATGGAACCAGAAGAAGGATCCGTCTGCCTTCATATCTGTTTTCAACGAGCTTTGTGAGTATTGTTCTGTCGTTTAACATGTTTATCTACTGACACTTTCGAGGTCATGCCAAGAGAAGGGCTGGGTTTCATCACGACGAGAGTCAGCGCATCGGTCAACGTGTCAGCATCGCCCGCATCAGCTCAGAAGGATTGGAACCAGTAACAGTCCACGCCCAGGTTGAGTCCAAGATCTGCATCTACACAAAAGAGGTGGGCCATGCCGAAGTCAAGAAGTGGAAGAAGGTCTGGCGAGATGTCGATATCCCTGCGTGGGTCCACAAGAAAGCACGAGAGAAGTATGGCAACACCATCGACCCGGAGCAGTTGACGGAATCTGGCGCCGACATGTGGGTATCCATTACAGAAATCCGCCTCTCCAATCTGAAGAACAGCGGACCATCTGGCAGCATCAAGCGCGACTCCATTTGCGCGAAGGGTCATGACTACGAGTGGCTGTCTTGCGGGTCCATTTCCGATGACAGGATCTTGAATGTCTGGCCTTGGGATGGCAGGAAACTGCACACCCGTGACCCCGGTCGTCCGATCCGAAGTGTCGCCAACAGCGGGCAGCCCTGGGTCTGGGACATGCCGAAGACGATGTGGGTGCCTGACTGGATTCGGAAGTCAGATGTTCCCGAGCAAGCTCAAGACACTGGCAAGAAGCGAAAGCGCAACGATGACGATGATGACGAGGTTAGCAACGATGAAGATGATGAGCAGACGGCCGCCATCCTCACAGACATCATCATGGCTCATCTGAAGCGTACCAGACGTTCCAACTCTGATGCTGCGGATGACTCGGACGACGAAGCGACTCCTGCACCCGACAGCATGTCAGTGGAGCTTTTGATCTCTTCCCCTTCGCATGCACCGCAGAAGCTGGTGATTCGGCCTGAAGATTACGCCTGATGAGCTCTAGAGCAACCTCATCGCCTTGACAAGGCCTGTCAGATACGGACGGTTGCATGGGACGCTGGCTGGTCCTCAGTGCATGCATTCTTCATCATTCTTCCATTTCTTCATTCCCTTCCTTCACATCTTCTTTCGAAAAGTCTTGTTTGCATCTTTCCTACATTCCAGTCGAACGGTCTAGCTTGATGGGGCAAGCTGTCTGGCATGACGCTGATGATCGAAGTCATGCGTCTGAGCTCATGCTTCTGATGGTTTACCATGGGTTTCGAAAACTGGGTATTGTCCAAACACAGAATTGGTCTTGGGGCTAGATTCAGGTTGAGGACTACACATGGGCAGTTGGTGCTTAGCGTGTCTCTTATTCTTGCGCTCCTGCATACAGTTAAAACCACCTGACTATTCTAATTGATACTTTCTGCGTGTAATCTTCAAAGTTGACCCAAAGTTTTCGTGCAGTGACTTGCCAACATGAGGTAGACGTGTAGACCTTGGTGATACTCAGCCCACTTTATAATGACTCCATCGAATCTCCAGATATGCGCAGCTATGAGTGAATTATGCTGTTCCAGGGGCCTAGTTGTGAAGTTAGTCCAACGGGTGCGGGGCGATGTGCAGCAAGATTGGCGGCAGGCGACCCCACCAAAAGCCGCCCGGAGCCCCCAGCTCCACGGGCCCTGCATGTGCGGCTGTGCAAGTGGCGAAGGACCGGACGAACCACGATTGCTCACAGCCCTCGAACCTTCTCTCCTTACACGCTTCTTCCAAGGTCAAAAACCTTTGAATCTCCTCCCTATTATCATTTCCCACCTCACTACCAGGGAATCTTTTTAAGTAGCAGGACTGACCCGCTGCTACAAAGTCCGCAGAGATGCCTGCGCCACTGGCCAAAGGTGAGTACGGATAACTCCACTTATGCATGTCGCTGCGGTGTCCCCAGCATATCCAACGTTATTTCTCTTGTCGCGTATTCCTCTACTGTCTACTGTACTTTCCTATGCCAACCTGCTTGCAGGCACCGGCCCGCGCTTCGCATCTCCGCAAGGCAACACTCAAACCCCGCCGCACCGTCCTAACCACCCCTTCACATCAGGCCTCATAATCGCCGCGTCCGTTATCGTCGCCGCCGGTATCGCCATCTACGAATCCCCTCAGGTCAGACAATGGGCCGACCAAACCCGCCGCAAGATCGCCATCGCGCTGCATAACCTTGGCGATGACATTCAGCCTCGCCGCCCGAGCGAATCGTCCGATGACTTCGAAGCCAGGAAGCAACGGAGGGAGGAGTTGATCAGGAGGAATAGGAATGAGCTGATCAGACGGGCGAGGGAAGAGGGTATCGCCGTCGACCTGGACGAGCTGGCTAGGATCGGCGCTGAGACGGCTGAGGTGGCTGCCAGGCGGTCCAGGGCTGATCGGACGAGAAGCTTCGACGACATGGTTGGCAGCGATGGCATGCTCAGGGACAACGCGACGGCAACTGGCAAGGACAACTCGAATGGTAACCTCAAGAAGCGCGGTGCTGCTGGTTTTGCCGCCGGCTCTGCTGCCGCTGCTGCCATGGCCAACCCCTTCTCCGACGACCAAGTACTCTTCGACCACGACGAAGACGAAGCGCCCTCACCCAAGCCATTCACCTACGAAGAACCCGCCGCCCGCGAAAGCTCCGCTACAATCGTAGCCGACGTCCCCTCCACACCCACCACCGGCACACTCGTCGACCTAACACCCGACCCCGAGCACTCCCTCCCCGAGACCCCATCGCCCGCGCAGCCCGCCCAAGAAGACGCGGATCAGGCCGCCCAATCCTTCTACTCCTTCACCTCCTCGCAAGCAGGCGAACCCACTCCCTCCCACCCCTTCTTCGACGACAACGACGCCGAGCACCTCTCCACCGGCACCCTAACCCCGCGCTCCGAGCGCTCCATGACCATGAGCGGCTCCGTCGCCTCCGCCCCCGCCAACGACATCGCCATCCTCAGCATGCCCAACAGCGAACAAAACGACACAGACCACGACGCGCGTTCAGAAAGCGGGTTCACAGATGCCTTTTCCGAAGGCGGCTTCAGCGAGTTCGAAAACGACAGGCAGGGCATTATGACGCCTACGAGTTGGACGGATGTGGGTAGTGATGATGATAGTGAGTGGGGTGGTGCTGGACAGGCGGGGCATGTGAGTCAGATACATCAGTAGATGTAGATTTGTTGGAAAGCGGAAGAAGGGGTTTCACTTGTTGGCTTCAAAATGATACTATAGGGCACGGCGTTTGTGGGTATACATCGGACTAGGGTAACCCGGCGTTTTGATTTAGATGGGAATGGGGTCATGGATCTCTAGGCATCTATTTTCGCTATCAAATTCTTAACATATATCTTCGCTAACAACATCATTCAGTGACCAATCCTGAGCTTTCGTGCTGAACTGTTTGACAAAGCCATATTCAACACCACACATCTAACGCGTGGTAACCAACACCACACGCGCAAGCATGGCGCAACAAGAGCAGCAGGCCAAGGCTTTGGGGAATAGCGATCTCACGTTGAGGATTGTGTGTAATGCGGAGCGCAAACTGGGAATTTGGTGCAGCTCTTGCCATTCCATGGTAAGCGTATCGTTCTCAGAACATATGGTGGGACGGCCAGCTCAACAGGGTCCAGAGAGAAGCGAGCACGTGAGAGCTACTGCCTGAGCTCCTGCCTGAAATATCGAGTTTCTGTCGCTCTCTCTCTCTTCATGTCTTTACACTTTCGCCTCGGCACTGCTCCTTCTTGTCCTAGACGAGTCATCTCCAGTTCATCTCTCAGATGGCGAATACTGTCGCTTCCGGCCTTTCAAATAACGTACCGACCCAAGACCATATTGACTGCTCTGTCGCCAAGAACTACTTCATGTATCGACGCAGCCTCGATCGCGCCATAAGAGACCGATGCTACGATTACCACAACCCCGATGACGATGGAACATGGTGCAACAACCACAACAAACCCGATCCCGAATTCGTCTTCATGCCGCCACAAGTAAACGGCAAGAATCAGGTCAGCAACACATTCAATCTACCCGGGTTGCCAGCAGAGCTAATTTTGAATATCGCAGATCGCCTAGCACCAATCGACTTACTCAGCTTCCGCACGACATGCAAGTATATGCGGAGTCTGACGTGCACGAGGGATGCTCGATCGCGCTTACTACAACTAGGTGCTGAAGATCTTGAAGAACACGCATGGCAGCATCGCAAGGACTGCTTCAACAGGATGGCGGAGTATGAGGACTCTAATAACGCTCTTTACAGATACACTCCACGTGGCAAGCTCCTCTGCAGCTACTGCATGGACCTACACCCGGTTTTCTCCTTCGAAGCAGCTGGAACATCCACACATGGCATTGGAGGCACAAACCGAAGACGCTGTACAGCGTCGATGGCGAAAGTGTATCTGTGTCCGCACATACAACTAAGCTTTGAAGATTTGCACCAACTCCACGAAAGCCCCGCCAATAGTCTTGCGTGCAAGATTTGCGCCGCAAGCTGCACGTCAGGGACCAAGTCGACTACTTCGAGAGACTACTGCTCGCTAACTCAAAGAATGTTCCTATCTTTAGGAAGCAACCGCTACATGTGGCCAACGCCAGGCTGTCTCCCCATCAGAGGCGGTACACTTCACTGCGACTCCTTCTCCGCCAAATCCGCGATACTGTCCACCCTCCGCAAAGTCATCCAGAACGCTAACATGTACGTCTGTCCACATGTAGATAGCAAAGAAAAGGTCTGCGACATGCTCGGATCTATGATAGAGGATGCGCTTTTCCGCCGCCGCAAGCGAAAGCATAGTTTCTATGATTCCGCGCCGTACAAGGCATCTCAGTTTTCGAGTTGTGCCAAGCCGGGCTGTATAGCTGGGGTTGTGGTTCGTCTGGAAGAGGCTGGGATTACTGTTGAGACTTCTAGGGAGGTGAAGATTACGACGGTTAGAGGGGAGAGTTGGATGGTGAGTACGCAGCGTCCGGTGGTTGATGCGCGGAAGTAGGAGACTGCTAAAGGTGTTTCAAGACTCGGCTGCGCGAAACATTGGTTCATTGTATTGAGAAGATGCAGGGAAGCGACTTGGGCTGAACAGACAGCTATGCCCCGATGAACCAATTCACCCATTACACCTGGGCATACAAGCACATCTCCTCTTCACTTGTTCTGCTCCCTGACAAAATATACCAGTGAACAGATGCGCGGGTAGATGTCTTCCCATTGCAAGTAAGCCCATGGATTAATCATCGTCATTCCACGGTACTGCGATAAATAAAAGGCGACCCAGAGATGACGAGCCAACTACACCTCCCGCATTTCATACAACTTATACGCGAGGAGACACTCTACGAAAGAAAGAAGTATCGCATCTCTAGGAACCTCTACTTTTGATAAGATGACCCAACCAAAGGGGTTAAATCAAACCATGGGCGTATCTGCGCACGTGATCATCAGCGCACACTGCTGCCTCGCCTCTTGTACTTATAACCAACAAACCTCAACCGAGCACTGTTCATCCACCATATGACCATCTTCCTTTTCTCTACCCACAGAGAAATTCCGCTCTAGCCTCAAACTCACAGAATGACGACAACCGGTCGCCCCAAGATCGTGTACAGTGCACCGGCACGCCCACTTGAACACAATGTTGCTGCCGCAAAAGACTACTTTATGCACCGACGCACGCATAACAATACTCATGGGCCATCTCGCAGCGCATGTAGCAGGGCAGATCCCAACTTCATATTGATGCCACTGAAAGCACCCAGCGAGACGTGTCACGCCGACAGTGCGAACCCCCTGGCGAAACTTCCCGCAGAGCTCATCCTGGACATTTTTGAGCTGCTGCCGCCCGTCGATGCACTCAGCTTCCGGACAGCATCGAAATACATCTATAATTTGTCCCTCAATAAGACTGTGCAGGAGACCTTCAGAGAGCTCCAGGGCGATGAAGTTCATGAATACGCATACCGACGACGCAAAGATTGCTTCAACCGGCTCGCTGAGTACGAAATGGCCAACGACGAGTCCAAACGGTATACCCCGCGTGGGAAGCTTCTATGCAGCTACTGTCTCGACTTCCACCCATTATCGGCTTTTGGACCACGGGAAAGGGAATCCACGGCTATC
Source organism: Alternaria triticimaculans (assembly GCF_023758025.1). NCBI lineage: Eukaryota > Fungi > Ascomycota > Dothideomycetes > Pleosporales > Pleosporaceae > Alternaria > Alternaria triticimaculans. Next base: position 746,905 of record NW_026055967.1, read on the forward strand.
TCCGCCAGCGAAAGACACTGCACAGCTTCCAAGGCCACCGTCTACTTCTGCCCACACAAACAGATGGCGTTTCGAGCCTTCCTTCGGTTATTCAAAGCCTGTCGTACACCTGACCTTCGTGAATGGACAGCATGTACGCAAACATGTAATCCTTGGATCAGAGCCGATCCGATGCGGAGTACCTTTGCCCTGCATCAAGACATTCCTCTATACATGGCAGACCTAAGCGGCCCTTGGGGCACACAAGAGTACCCCGCACTCACACGCTGCAGGAGATGCAGCGTTGCTTGTTTCCCCGGAAGCGTCGCCTCTGCCGACATTCTCGAAGCGATAAAAGACATGGACGTATACATCTGTCCTCATACGCAGGGAAAAGAGAAAGAGAAAGTTGCACATCTCCTGGAGAAGATCGCAGCCGAGTCTACCTGCCAGCGTTTCCGAGGCTGTTACTATGGCGGTGAACATACAGTCAACGACCCCAATGTCAAACTGACGACTGGGGGGGAGACAACGTGGCACTGCGAAGAAAGTGGATGCGGAGCAGCGTTGTACGTTACATTAGACGGGATCAAATCGCGGGTCAATACTCACAGATATCTGAACATGACGACTGTTACGTCGAAAAACTGGTTAGCGAATGCTGAGTCTCCAGGACTCTGGAGACTGAGATCTCGGTTGGAATAGGTTGGCTTGCGCTGAAGGATGCGCTTGGTTGAGACTTTGTCTGCTGAACTGGCAGTGCACGAGCTTGAGAAGGGGACGTGCAATCGATGGAGCACGAAACGCCTGATCAGCGGTTAGGAACACATCACATACACACACATCTCTTGCCCCTCCTCCTCTTCCCCTCTCCATCCACACTACTTCTCCCCCTTTTTACTTCCCCATCCTCCCTCCCCCTCATCAAAACCTCATCACACACCTCCCTCACACCCCCAACATACTCACCCCTTAGCATCATCTCAACCTCCTCAGTCAACCTTTCAATACCCGCTACCGTCCCTAGCCCAACATGTTCTAAATGTCCTTGCTCGATAGGTGCGGAAAGACCTTGCACAATGGCGTTGTACCTGTTTATGTAGGGTTCAAAGGTGGGGGAGTTGCGTCGCTGGGCTATGTTGATGATGATGGAGCAGCGGCGGAGGGCGCGCGTTAGACGGGGGTTTGTGGGCGGTAAGCTAGGGGTACTGGACGGGGAACTCGTTGAGCTTTCGGGTGATGATTGTGGCAACATTGTCGGTAGTGCGCAGAAAAGAAGTAGGACTGTGTAAACGATTTGTGAGGAGGCATTGGGAGTACTAAATCAAAACCAAAATGTCAGTAAGCTCATCACTGATGAACAACTGCGTCATCACAGCTGTCACAAGCCGTCATTGATAGCTGGTCGTAAGCTGGCAAAGTGTCTTCAGCGATACCTGGAAGCAAAACGTACCATAGATCTCTCAAGCACAAAACGTCATATATCTTTGCAACACAGCGGCTGGAACATACATACTCACCACGTGGCATACCCTCACATATCCTCCACTCAATCCACACATACACCCTCTGCGCTTCTTCCTCCACAGCCACAAACTCGCCACCATGAAACACCCACACATATTTCCCCGTCGAAACTCCTTACCAACAGAACACTCAGCTCTCCTCCCACCACCAAACACCCCGTTCACGCTCTCCCTCCTCACACCGCCCCGTCAACCCTCTCCCGTCAACCCACAAAAGCTCCTCTTCACACGCTACGAGCACACTGCATATCTCGCAAACACCCTGTTAGCGGCGATGCAAGAGGTATTTTACCGTGTCGTACCGTACCCGTTCGACAAGAAGCTGTTAAGGAGTATACATAAATTTAAACCACTTCTGTTGGGGGCCGTCAAGAGGTTTAGGGAGATGGAAGTAATGTATAGGAAGGCGGTGGAGCTAGGAGTGGAGATTGGAAGGGGTGGGGGGTTTGAGATGAGTATGGAGAGAGGGGTGGATGAGTTGGAGGAGTTGCTGGGGAGGGCGAAGGGGGTGTTTGGTGGGGGGTTGGGGATGTAGTTGGTGGTATGTTTGTTTAGGGGGAGACTGTGAAGCATGTATGGGATACAGCCTGAAGAATTCAAGCTTGTGATCATCTTGGTTCTTGAAGCGTGGTAAGCGGATGGTGATCTAACGGAGTGGGATTAAGGCTCGGACTCCGAAAGGTGAACGCCTCACACTGCACGTTTGCCATGCAAACAACCATCATGCCACGAAACAGTGACAGCCCAACATTCCATGCACACACCACCTCTACACCTCGTCTCCCCTCCCTCCTCGTCATGCCCGATATCCATCTTCAACAACACCTCTCAACCCACACACCAGCATCCCCCCGCACCGCCAGCGCGACATCAACTCCACCCACCATCTTCCCATTGCACAAAACATTCCACCACACAACACCCATCACGCCCTTCAAATCATAAATCATCATGCCAACAGACCCCCACGGGCAAGCCCACACCGGCACCTACGGCCTCTTCGACGACCCAGACGAAACCGCACAAACAACCGCGCGCGAAGAAGCCCACGAGATACACCGCCTTGAAGGCCAGATCCGGCGCCAAGAACGGCGGGACAGGCGTCTCGATCGGAAAGAGGAGAAGAAAGCTGCGAAGAGAGCTGCAGCGGGGAAAGCGGCGGGGTTGAAACCACAGTCGAAGATCGTTGGATTACTTGGCAGAGTTTTTGGAGGTCGGATTCCGACTACCAGCATCGGGGGATCTGCGGTCTCAGTGGAGGGGAATGTGGGTGGTGGTGATGATAGTGATGGAGAGGAAGGGGTGAAGAAAGTGGAAAGGGTAAAGAGGCCGGGGTATAAGATTGTGAGGAGACCGGCGACACCGGAGCAGGTGTATCATGCTGAGGATGTGGATGCTAGTGTGGATAGTCCTTGGTTGAGGGAGTGTGGGATGGTCAGGGTTAAGAGTGAGGGGAAGGGGGGCTGTCATATTGTTTCTAAGACGGATATTGAGAAGAGTGAGTAGGGACTTGAGGTGTCTGGGAGAGGCTTGATCGGTTTGCGATGATACCCTTGTATATCTGGAGGAAGGAGCTGCTACCGAATGAGGTTTAATGTCGCTTTGGTCGATGGTCTTTATGGGCTTGTCAATCTTTCAAATTTGACTTTCCAAGCCTCTGTTGCTGCTCGTTGGAGCGTCAAGTTATTGTGTAAACTGCTTTCGCTACCAGCCCCGCAGGACTTTTTTGAAGCTTTAGCAGTGCGCTACTAGATGCGGGGTCGGGACATGGCCTGCTTCACAAAGAATCGTTCTGTGCCTGCGAAACCGTCATCGTGAAGTTGCTTCCCAGATCAAGTGCGCGTCCATCGATTGCGACGGATAGTAGATGATGACAGCGAATAGATGGGGTTGACAGATGTCGATGGTCTGGCCACGCGCGCTAATGTTTGCTATTTGCTGTTTCGAGCAAGCGTTGGCCAGGGGATCGGCGAACTAAGCCCCTTGCAGCAAGCCGCAAGGAAAGGAATAGATGGACAGGGCTTCACCTCGACTTCTTGTTCTACACCGCTGCCGCAAACAAACAACACGCCAACCTCTCAATCGCACCCAAACCCCGTCGCACTCACCACCGCGACCCCCAAACCCCTCGCACACACAACAACGACCCCACACCATGTCGGCCCAGCCAGAGAACCAACAGATGGAGGGCGTCCAGGACCCCGCTACCGACGTCAAGGGCAAGGGCAAGGCCCAGGAGGGCGAGACAGTAGAAGAGTCCATGGACGACGACTCGAGCGACGAGTCTGGCGTTGAGGACCAGGTACGTTCTCCGCGCGCTCACCGCCACAACTTCACGCGCAACCCAGCTAACATGAGCGCGTAACAGGCCGGCGAACGTAAGCTACCCTTTCCGCGCACTACAACACGCCTGAACGTGTCGAGCTAACACTCAAACAGCCGAGGAGCCTGATGAGGACAACATGGAGGAGATTGACACGTCCAACGTCCTGAGCAGCCGCACGCGCGGTAAGAACATCGACTTCGCCAAGGCCAACCAGGAGCTTGGTGATGAGGATGAGGAGGACGACGATGACGACTTTGTCGACCCTGATGACCAGATGAAGGACTAGATGTGTTGCAGTTGCGACATCCGTCTTGAGGTATGTTGGCAACCAGTCCGCCCTTGCTCAATGGACCCCGCTAACAAAGTAACTTCTCAGGACTTCTCCGGCGCGTTCGATAACATCTTCGTCAGCTCCGTACTTTGGCTAGGGTTATGTGATACATATACAAAAGGCATTTGGGTAGCGGGGAATGGAACTCTTACCGACGTACTGGAGTCTCGGCGCGACTTTGCAGGCATAGCGGGACATTAGGTTGTGTGGATACTTTGATGTGTCGCATGGACAATGGACTGCGTCTTGAGCGCGTACATGGCACCAGCGTGCGTTTATGAAATGGAAATGATGAATACCCATGGACTTGGCTTGGCTACTCGCGTGCATGTGAGACTGAATTGTTAGGCTACACTCGTCGTGTTTATTGCAAGCGATGGACATATTCAACGATGAACTTGCGGGCTGCTGGACAACACAAGACGGAACTTCGCGGTTTGGACAAAGAATGTTGGTTCTCAAACACGCTTACCCCGCCTTTCCTTGGTACCTCACGTCCTTCCAACGCGTGGGCACGGTACTACCACCGTGTCCAGCCCCAGTCTGAACCAACAGCACGAGTGAGTTACCATTACCCTACCTATACGTTAGATTCCAGGGTCCAATGAGCTAGTCAAGTTGCAGTTGCAAGCAAGGCAGTTACTGTTACAATTCTTCCCAGAAGACGGTGCTTCAGAACCGCCGACAGATTTCAAGGGCAGATGTTATGTGATGTGGAGCGTATATATGCATTAATTCATACGCGGGATCAGGTGATGCCCATGCTGTTACTCGCTATTACTAAGATTGTACGTAAGGTTACTGCGAGGAGGGCGACTTGTTGTGTCAGGATATCGTCTGGACTGAGGGCAAAGGGAAATGGAAAGAAAGGCGAGAGTCGGGATCGTGTGATGGGTGTTTATCTTCAAGTCGGGAAGAACAGTACGTTGCGGTCACGACTTCGCGACTTCTGGTTTCGCCAGAAGGACAGCGAGAAGGCACACCCTGACTAGATGACAAAGACCATATACCTCAGACTGCACGATTAGTAACGGATGGATGCGACAGAATGGCCCGGGATATCCAGCAATGTCACGAGACCAAATCCCAGGAAGATCATCCTCTTACGTATACACCTGTGGCAAGATTGACTGCACCGACCCCATGGCACAGTATCGAGACCCTGGAGATTGACCCACGTAACACGTTGTATGTTAATCCCGGAAAAACCTCGCTGCCTCCCACTCTTGCCCTTCCTGACCCAAAGCGGAAAGCATTAGGTACACGAATCCTACGGAAAGTTTTTTGTTGCCTGCAGGCTGAGTTGACGCGCTAGCTCAGGGTCCTGATGAGCTGCCTGGAGTATCCGCCGCGGACTCGTTCAGCAGCGCCAGACAGCGTCCGAGGCGACATCGGCCAGGTTGAAAGGCAACGGGCTCGGCTGCACTGGCTGCGCGACACGGATTTGCCTGTTCTCGTGACTCGTCTCCCGCTACGTACTGCCGCCAGCTAAGGCAAACTGTCTTCCGGTCTGTTCCGAACATGATGAGGACATTGATGTGTGCTCGCCAGCCGTTACGTGGCGACGGGATGGCCAGAGTCGCCCAATGTCCAAAACTCCAAGGACGGACCTGCGGACGGTACAGTAAGATGAATTTGTTTTTGAGTTTGCGGCTAGGCAGAAGGATAATCACTGCACGCTGGGCGAGCGATGATGTCGACGAGTGCGCACAAAGAGAGGTTCATCGACGCTCCGCTGCGAAATGGCGGGGTTATATTGATCTCCCGTCCAACGAGCGTCGACACGACGTCTTCCGTCGCGCGACAGTCCGCCCTGGGTCGCGCTTGGGGAGAGATAAGGCCTGAGATGACCCTCTCGAATTACGACAGACAAGTCGTGGGCTGCCGAGGCGAGGCCGCCGGGCCAATGGCAGCCGCCGCTTTTCAGATGATGCGGCGTGGGCTGCAGCGGCAATCTAGCCGGTGGAGCAGAGGCAGAGCGGAAACACATGCAAGTCCTGGTCATCAGATGTCAAACCGACCTTCGGAGCCCAGGATGCGGCGCACGGCCAAACTGCTGCAGGGCGGTCGCGCCTGCCTGGCCACTCACATCCTGCCCTTTGGTCATGGAGTGGCAGAAAAACCGTGGGGTAGGCCAATTTTCGAGACGCAATACGCCGCGAGGGCATGATGGTAGACGGACGTTGGAGGCAGTGTAGTATTCTATAGGGCGAGTTCATGGAGAATGTAGCGACTTCACGATGGAATATTTTGTATGTAGTGGCATACCTAGGTATCGTCTAAAGTGATACGCGATCACAGTCCGAGGTCGGGTCCGCTCCAACTTTCCATGCGATATTCACTCGTAAAGTACCAAGACCACCTCCAAGACCAGGCAGTTCCCAGTTCGCATCGGCACACACGCGGAGATGGCCTAAGTGACAGTACGAACGCCTCCCTCGACACGCTTCCAGCCCGGTAATTGGACAACGTTGAAGTCAAGTTGTTAGCGCATTGGGAAAATATCCACCCCACCAGGAGCCCTCCGCTCTCTTATTCATAAGCACGCCCGCCCAATCTCCCGCGACCCTCTGTCTCTTCACGTACCTGCTCGACACACAATCGCTACACTTTGCTTGCCGGAACGCCGCGAGCCCACCACCAGGCCTGTTCCACCAGCCCTGCTAGCAAGTAAGTCGCCCGCCTCCCACATGTACACCCGCTGCACCCATCCACCACCCGCGCCCAAACATTGTGCTTTTCCACCACCCGTCCTGCGTGAACAACACAGACAGTCGTTTTACTGGTCTACGCGTGCCACCCCGCGTTAGCCCATTCGCTATTCCCTTATCAGCGCACTCGTGCTTCCAACAGCTATCAGTCGCCGCTGGGTACGGGGGAACGTCGTAGCCCTCAATCGCTATATCCGGCGGGTGAAGCTGGTGACGAATCCAGCCCATCTTTCTGCTGCCTTTGGGGGTGATAGACACCAGCGACCCCGTCCTTGCAGCGACTGATCCCCACCCACATTCGTTGCTTTTGAGCTAGAGCTCTAGGCGCATCCGTACCAAACATCCTCGATCCTCGGCTCGCACTCACCGACAAACTCTTCTCCGAATTGACAACTAACATCCGCCTCAGACTTCACCTAGACACTATTACCAGAGCAGCAGCTCCCACTTGACGCGTCGAGCGACCCCGCCACACTCCCATATCGATACCGCAGCCCCGCTACCCACACCAACGAACCCAGAACTTCGGCCTTTCGCCGATATAATGGGTCGGGTCTCGTTCGCCGAAGATACAAAATTGCCCCAGGAACCCCAGATTGAAGAGTATCAGAGCTCCGTTTTCGAGTATCAAGATGGCCCCGAGAACAAGTCGTGGGCAGGTGCGCTGCCCTTGAAGCAGGGTCTCTACGACCCGGAGCTCGAGAAGGATGCTTGCGGTGTCGGTTTCGCTGCGTGAGTGACGGAATTGCGCTTTTTGTGGAGTGTGAGTGCTGACTTCTGCGTAGCCACATCAAGGGCAAGGCCAGCCACAAGATTGTCTCCGATGGTAAGAGCGAACAACGCAAGAGTGGAGCAGGGTAGAGTGCTAACAAATCCCAGCACGGTCGTTGCTATGCAACATGACACATCGAGGAGCCGTGGGCTCAGACGCACGCGACGGTGACGGTGCAGGTGTAATGACCTCCATCCCCCACCGCTTCTTCCTCAAGGAGTTCGAGCGCGAGCAAGGCTACAAGCTACCAAGCCTTGGCCAGTACGCCACTGGTAACCTGTTCTTCAAGCCCGACGCCACCATCTTGGAGGAGACCAAGGCCATGTTCGAGGACGTTGCAGACCAACTCGACTTGAGGGTGCTCGGATGGCGGACGGTGCCCCGCGATTCCACACTTCTTGGACCCGCGGCGCTGTCACGAGAGCCCATCATTCTCCAGCCATTCGTGGTTTTGAAGACTGCCTACGGCGACGCCCGCGAGCCTAAGGCGGACTTCCAGGAAAAGTACGACAACGCGTACTTTGAGCGACAACTGTATGTCATGCGAAAGCGGGCTACACACGTCATTGGCCTGCACAACTGGTTCTACGTGTGCTCTCTGAGCAACAAGAACATTGTTTACAAGGGTCAACTATCTCCCGTTCAGGTCTACGAGTACTACCACGATCTGCTCAACGTCGACTACGAGGGTCACTTTGCACTAGTGCACTCCCGTTTCTCTACCAACACATTCCCCAGTTGGGACCGTGCTCAGCCTCTGCGATGGGCGGCTCACAACGGTGAAATCAACACCCTGCGAGGAAACAAGAACTGGATGCGCGCCCGCGAGGGTGTCATGAAGTCCAGCCTTTTCGGCGAGGAGCTTGACCTCCTCTACCCCATTGTCGAGGATGGTGGTTCCGACTCTGCGGCTTTCGACAACGTTCTTGAGCTGCTCACCATCAACGGTGTTCTGTCACTCCCAGAAGCAGTCATGCTGATGGTTCCAGAGGCATGGCAGGGCAACAACACAATGGACCCCGCCAAGCAGGCCTTCTACGAGTGGGCTGCCTGCATGATGGAGCCTTGGGATGGTCCCGCTCTCTTCACATTCTCGGATGGACGATACTGTGGTGCCAACCTCGACCGTAACGGTCTTCGTCCTTGCCGTTACTACGTTACCGATGACGACCGCATCATCTGCGCGTCTGAAGTTGGTACAATCTCCATCGAGCCCGAGCGAGTTGTACAGAAGGGTCGTCTGCAGCCCGGTAGGATGTTGCTCGTCGACACTGTCGCTGGACGAATTGTCGATGACGCCGAGCTGAAGAAGAGCGTCTCAGAGCGCGTCGACTTCCGTTCTTGGATCCAGAAGAACCTTCTCACTCTTCCCAAGATCTTGGAGGCAGTCCCTGCAAAGGGCGTTGACCTATCATACCAGCTCACCGAGACTAAGCTACACGAGGACCCTCGTCTAAGAGCATTCGGTTACTCGCTTGAGCAAGTCAGCTTGCTTCTTGGTCCCATGGCCGCTGACTCTAAGGAGGCTCTTGGATCTATGGGTAACGATGCTCCTCTTGCTTGCTTGGCTACTCAGCCTCGCCTGCTGTACGAGTACTTCCGTCAGCTCTTCGCCCAGGTCACCAACCCTCCCATCGACCCTATCCGTGAGGCGATTGTCATGTCGTTGGAGACCTACGTCGGTCCCCAGGGTAACCTTCTTGAGATGGACGAGTCACAGTGTGGTCGTCTTCTCCTCCCATCGCCCATACTGACTCTTGAGGAGTTCACCGCGTTGACCAACACTCACAAGCTGTACTCTGACTGGACCGTTAAGAACATTGACATTACCTTCCCCAAGAGCGATGGCATTGAGGGCTACATGGCTGCTCTCGACCGCATCTGCGAGGCTGCCACCGAGGGTATCCAGGCTGGCGACAATATCCTTGTGCTGACCGACCGCGCTGCATCCGCTGACCGCGTTGCCGTGTCTGCTTGCCTGGCTACTGGTATGGTCCACCACCATCTCGTCCGCAACAAGTGGCGGTCGAACGCTGCTCTCGTTGTCGAGACCGGTGAGGCCCGTGAGGTGCACCACATGTGCGTGCTCGTCGGATATGGTGCTGATGCCATCTGCCCGTACCTCGCCATTGAGTGTATCCTGAAGATGCACCGCGAGGGTGTCATCCGGAAGAAGCTCAGCCCTGAGCAGCTCATCGACAACTACAAGCACTCCTGCGACGGTGGTATCTTGAAGGTCATGAGTAAGATGGGTATCTCTACCCTCTCATCCTACAAGGGTGCTCAGATTTTCGAGGCTCTTGGTCTTGACGACTCTGTCGTTGACCGATGCTTCACTGGAACTGCCTCTCGTATCAAGGGTATGACCTTTGAGCTGATCGCTTCCGATGCCTTTGCTCTCCACGAGAAGGGCTACCCATCGCGCGCCATTGTCGAGGTACCTGGTCTTGCTGAGACTGGTGAATACCATTGGCGTGACGGAGGCGAGCCTCACGTCAACGACCCGACTGCCATGGCCAACATCCAGGACGCCGTCCGCACCAAGAACGACAAGTCCTACGAGGCCTACTCTATCGCTGAGTACGAGCGCATCAAGGACTGCACCCTCCGTGGTCTCCTTGACTTCAACTTCGATGACCGTGCACCCATCCCCATCGACCAGGTCGAGCCCTGGACTGACATTGTGCGCCGCTTCGTTACCGGTGCCATGTCCTACGGATCCATCTCCATGGAGTCTCACTCTACGCTTGCTGTCGCCATGAATCGTCTTGGCGGTAAGTCAAACACTGGTGAGGGTGGTGAGGACCCCGAGCGCAGCTTGCGCATGGAGAACGGTGACACTATGCGCTCCGCTATCAAGCAGATCGCCTCCGGACGTTTCGGTGTCACCTCCAACTACCTCGCCGATGCCGATGAGCTCCAGATTAAGATGGCTCAGGGTGCCAAGCCTGGTGAGGGTGGTGAGCTTCCTGGCCACAAGGTCTCTGGCTCCATCGCTAAGACCCGTCACTCCACTCCCGGTGTCGGTTTGATCAGTCCTCCTCCCCACCACGACATTTACTCCATTGAGGATCTCAAGCAATTGATCTACGATCTCAAGTGCTCCAACCCCCGCGCTCGTGTCTCCGTCAAGCTCGTTTCCGAGACTGGTGTTGGTATCGTCGCTTCCGGTGTCGCCAAGGCCAAGGCTGACCACATCCTCATCTCCGGTCACGATGGTGGTACCGGTGCTTCTCGATGGACTGGTATCAAGTATGCTGGTCTGCCCTGGGAGTTGGGTCTTGCCGAGACTCACCAGACTCTTGTCCTCAACGATCTCCGTGGTCGTGTCATTGTTCAGACTGATGGTCAATTGAGAACTGGACGTGATGTTGCCATTGCTTGTTTGCTTGGTGCTGAGGAGTGGGGTTTCGCTACCACACCTCTTATTGCCATGGGTTGCATCATGATGCGCAAGTGCCATCTCAACACCTGCCCTGTCGGTATCGCCACCCAGGACCCTGAGCTCCGAAAGAAGTTCCAAGGTACACCCGAGCATGTCATCAACTTCTTCTACTACATCGCCAACGAGCTCCGTGCGATCATGGCCAAGCTTGGTTTCCGTACCATCAACGACATGGTTGGTCGCTGCGAGGCTCTACGCATTCGCGATGATCTCCGCACCGCGAAGACTGAGAACATTGACTTGTCTCTCATCCTGACTCCTGCTCACACCCTTCGCCCAGGCGTTGCCACCTTCAACGTTCGCAAGCAGGACCACCGTCTCCACGTTCGTCTGGACAACAAGCTCATTGCTGAGTCCGAGCTTGCTCTTGAGAAGGGTCTTCCCGCCCGCATCGAGTGCGATGTCGTCAACACCGACCGTGCTCTTGGTGCTACCCTCTCATACCACATCAGCAAGCGCTACGGAGAGGCTGGTCTGCCTCAAGACACCATTCACGTTAACATCCGTGGTTCTGCTGGCCAGTCGTTCGGTGCTTACCTGGCACCTGGTGTCACTCTTGAACTTGAGGGTGATGCTAACGACTACGTTGGTAAGGGTCTTTCCGGTGGTCGCCTGATCATCTACCCTCCTCGCAACGCCGTATACCGCGCTGAGGAGAACGTCCTCATCGGTAACGTCTGCTTGTACGGTGCCACTCGCGGTACCTGCTTCTTCCGCGGTATCGCCGCCGAGCGCTTCTGTGTCCGTAACTCCGGTGCCACAGCAGTCGTTGAGGGTGTTGGTGACCACGGTTGCGAGTACATGACTGGTGGTCGTGTTCTTGTCCTTGGCTCTACTGGACGTAACTTCGCCGCCGGTATGTCTGGTGGTATTGCATACGTTCTTGACATCCACAAGGACTTCGAGCAGAAGGTCAACCAGGAGATGGTTGAGCTTTCCGGCATTGAGGAGCCAGAGGAGATCGCTTTCGTGCGTGGACTCATCGAGGACCACCACCACTACACTGGCTCCGAGCTCGCCGCACGCATCCTGCTCGACTTCACCCGCGCACTGCCCCGCTTCGTCAAGGTCATGCCCGTTGACTACAAGCGCGTCCTCCTCGAGGAGAAGGCCAAGGCTGCCGAGAAGAAGAAGAACGAATACCCTCTTCCCCTCCTTCCTGGCAACTCCGTCCGTGCCAGCCACGAAGAGTCCCGCAACAAGGAAGCCGAGGCCGAAGCCAAGGAGAAGAAGAAGAGCGACCTTCTCGACATCGAGGAGAGTGTCACTGACGCAAAGGCCGAGAAGAAGAAGGCGCTCGTCCTTGACAAGACTCGCGGTTTCATGAAGTACCAGCGCCGATCTGAGAAGTACCGCAACCCCAAGACACGTACTCGTGATTGGGCCGAGCTGAACCAGCGTCTCAACGAGGATGAGCTCAAGTACCAGACTGCTCGTTGCATGGACTGCGGTGTGCCTTTCTGTCAGTCTGACACTGGCTGCCCGATCAGTAACATTATTCCCAAGTGGAATGAGCTTGTTTTCCAGGGACAATGGCGCGACGCCCTCAACCGTCTTCTTATGGTAAGTCTTGGCACTTTAAAGTATATCCGAGACAAATACTGACTTTTTCGGGTGCACAGACCAACAATTTCCCTGAGTTTACTGGACGTGTTTGCCCGGCTCCTTGCGAGGGTGCTTGTGTTCTCGGCATTAACGAGGACCCCGTCGGCATTAAGTCCATTGAGTGCGCCATCATCGATCGCGGTTTCGAGAAGGGTTGGATGGTCCCCTCGCCACCTCAGGTCCGCTCTGGCAAGACTGTTGCCATTATCGGTTCCGGCCCTGCTGGTCTTGCTTGCGCTGATCAGCTCAACAAGGCTGGCCACACCGTCACCGTCTATGAGCGTGCTGACCGTGTTGGTGGTCTCCTCATGTACGGTATCCCCAACATGAAGCTTGACAAGAAGGTTGTTCAGCGCCGTGTCGACTTCATGGCTGCTGAGGGTGTGAACTTCAAGACTGGTGTCACTGTTGGCGAGGATGGTCAGACCAACCTCGATGCTCTCCGCAAGGAGTACGACGCCGTTGTCTTCGCCACTGGAGCAACTGTCGCCCGTGACTTGCCTATCCCCAACCGCAACCTGGAGGGTATTCACTACGCCATGCAGTTCTTGCACAAGAACACCAAGTCTCTCCTTGACTCTGAGTTGGCTGACGATGCCTACATCTCGGCCAAGGACAAGCACGTTGTTGTCATCGGAGGTGGTGACACTGGTAACGACTGCATTGGTACGTCCGTTCGTCACGGTGCCAAGTCAGTCGTCAACTTCGAGCTTCTGCCCCAGCCTCCCGCTGAGCGTGCTCGCGACAACCCATGGCCACAGTGGCCCCGCATCTTCCGTACTGACTACGGTCACAACGAAGTCAAGACTCACATGGGCAAGGACCCTCGTGAGTACTGTGTCATGTCCAAGGACTTCGTGGACGACGGTAGCGGCAAGGTCAAGGGTATCAATACTGTCCGTGTTGAATGGACCAAGTCTGCCTCTGGTGGCTGGGACATGAAGCACGTCGAGGGCAGCGAGCAGTTCTTCCCCGCCGACCTCGTCCTGCTTTCCATGGGTTTCTTGGGTCCCGAGCAGCGTGTCATGAGCGACGTCATCGAGCTCGATGGCCGCAAGAACATCAAGACTCCTCCTGGTCACTACAACACCAATCTTGCCGGTGTTTTCGCCGCCGGTGACTGCCGTCGCGGACAGTCCCTCATCGTCTGGGGTATCAACGAGGGTCGCCAGTGCGCTCGCGACGTCGACACCTTCCTCACCGGCTACGGCACTTCCCTGCCCGTCACCGGTGGTATCGTCAAGCGCCCACCTTACGAGGCCATGCACAAGCACACCGCCGCTCCCACGGAGAAGCTGGTCACTGTCGCCGCTTAGACGCGAACATGATTATAACGATTACTTTATGAAGTAAAAAAGATGCATGGGAAAAGAAGGTTAGGCTCATGATAAAAGATGGGGGGTTTCGGGTTATATTCACGATTTGTTTGGCGTTTGATGTTTTGTGTACAAGCATTTTCCCTCGTTTACCTGCACGATACCTTTTCAGTATGCGGAGTCAGCTGGGTGGCACCTGCAGTGTACAATGTTTTCTTGCTTTGGTTGTTGGTTTTTGGTTTACTCATTTCGCACTCAATTTGTATATATATGCGAATACTATGTTAAAATGATTATTTGATGACTTCCTGTGGCATGCATGTGAGGTTATTTACTATATTAAATATCGAAGATGCGTGGTGCGATCATAATGAGTACAGGCGTTGCGATGACGATTGCGACTGAAATTTTGAGATTTTTGTTTATGAGCGCTGGGAGTTTGGCATCAGTGACAATCCGTCGCCGTTGCTTCGCTTCGCCAGGCCGCGAATGCACAAAGCCAAGATTCAGGTTTAGTGACGTCACGCACCTCCAACTCCAGATTCGCCATCAACAAACCACACCCTAGGCAGCAAACATCGCTCGAGCGATCAACTCACTCTACATGTCGCCATGCCACGGTGACAATTAGATACTGAGGATGATACCCCGTACCGGCTGGCATCAAGCCTGCCGTCGCCCTGTGCAAGGGCCATTAAGGCACGTTCACGAAGCCGATCCTGGTTGCCGATCATGAAAAGTGTACTAACAAATCATCAGGCATATTCATCCGACACTTGCTGCAACATTGAAACCAAGTAATCTGGGTTGCCGCAGACCGTGGGCCGTCCCCGCTCGGTATGTAACCGGACTGCAGGCAGGCGAAGACAAGACCGGCCACATCAGCGCCGGACCCAACGAAGGAATTCTGTTCTTCAACAATGTGTTCCCCATTCAGATCCGCAAGGTACTAGGGCTCCCTCTCCCTGGGCTCTTCGACCGCCTCATCAGTCCTACTATCTCTGGCACCGACCCCAAAGCCGTTATTGAGCGAGCAAGTGCAAAACGAAATCTCCAGATTACTGGCACTGAGGTACTTCCGCGGACGAGGGAAGGAGGCGCGTTCGTCAAATTCACGCATGATGGCAATGCGTCTGCTTCCGAGATCGAGAAAGTGCTGCAGCAGTACCTGAGAGATGAGCCAGTGAAGCCGTGGTGGAGTCCGTGGAAGAGGATGCGGGCTAAGATGGTGAAGGGAAAGCCTTGGGTGGAAGATCTCATGCGTCTACCCGCTTCACGCCTGCGAGTCGAATTTGTGTCTGCTGAGCCAGGCGTGCCAGCTTCCGAGGCCGTTGAGATGAGTCAGGAGCAGCTCTTCCAGTTCTTCAGGCCTTATGGTAAATTGGGGGATATTGTTATGCAACCTCCGGATTCGAAGGTTCTTCCCAAATTCGCGTATCTGGATTACACTAGTATTGGCAAAGCTATTATGGCGCGGAACTGCATGCATGGCTATGTGGTTTCGGAAGCTGAGGGTGGGGGCAAGTTGGGTACGGTCTTGAGGTTGAAGTACGAGCAGAAGATCAAGCCGAGGTATATCAGGGATTGGATCTTTGGCCATCCGAGGATTATCATTCCCATCGTGGCTGCGCTGATTGCTGCTCTTGTCGCGATTATCTTCGACCCGTAAGTCAGTCATGCACGTTTACGACCCAAACTGACAGGTACACAGCATCCGCACATTCTTCGTCAAGGCCCATATCACGCGCAACTTCCATATCGAGGACAACAAGTGGTACCAATGGATCAAGGGCTATGCCACAGATATCATTCACGGCGGCAAGCACGATGACGACGACGGCATGGATGCCATCTGGGATGACAGGAAAGACAATATCGAACAGATCCAAACCTGGTTGATGGAGACTGCTGAAACCTTCATCATCGTTCAAGGACCACGCGGTTCCGGGAAGCGCGAGCTTGTCGTAGACCAGGCCTTGGAGGATAAGAAACTCAAGCTTGTGATCGACTGCAAACCCATCCAGGAAGCCCGTGGCGAAAGCGCTACCATCAACGCTGCTGCGCTTTCTGTTGGATACAGACCGGTATTCAGTTGGATGAACAGCATATCTGGAATGATCGACATGGCCGCTCAAGGTGCTACAGGCGTCAAGACTGGCTTCTCGGAGACTCTCGACTCTCAACTCAGCAAGATCTGGAATACGACTACATCGGCTTTACGACAAATCGCTTTGGATACACGACACAAGAACGACAAAGATGCGCACCTTGGAGACGACGAGTGGCTTGAGGCACACCCGGAACGCAGGCCGATTGTCGTGATTGACAACTTTCTTCACAAAAGCCAGGAAGGCGGTATTGTCTATGATAAGATTGCTGAATGGGCTGCGCGTCTCACAACGACGAACGTGGCTCATGTGATCTTCTTGACCAACGATGTCGCATTCAGCAAGTCGCTCTCGAAAGCGATGCCAGACCGTATGTTCCGTCAGATCTCGCTATCAGACTGCAGCCCCGAGGTAGCGAAGCGATTCGTAATCACCCATCTCGACGCCGACGTAGAAGACGACCCAGCACCAAAAGACGGTTCACCCAAGAAACTCCCCTCTCAACACCGCGAAGATCTTGACGAGCTTGACACCTGTATCGACCTCCTGGGCGGCCGCCTCACTGACCTCGAATTCCTCTCCCGCCGAATCAAGACAGGTGAAACACCCACCAAAGCCGTCCACGAAATCATCGACCAGTCCGCCTCGGAGATTCTCAAAATGTTCATCTTCGGCGCAGAAGACGAAGGCGGGAACCGGCACTGGAACGCCGAACAAGCCTGGTTCCTCATCAAAGAACTCGCCCAGAAGGAAAGCCTTCGCTACAACGAAGTTCTCATCGACGATATTCTCAAAACGGGCGGTGAATCCGTTCTCCGTGCTCTCGAACAAGCAGAACTCATATCCATTGTTTCTGGTGCAAATGGCCGGCCTTCTATCATTAAGCCAGGCAAACCCGTTTACCATCCTGCGTTCAAGCGCCTGACTGAGGATAAGGTGTTGAAGTCAAGATTGGATTTGGCGATTCTGACGCATCTTACTAAGATCGAGAGTGCGACGATTGACAAGTGTGAGAATGAGTTGTTGCTGCTGAGTAAGTTGAGGAATCAGCCTGCGCAGACGGCGGGACGGGTGAATTATCTGCTGAGTAAGTTGATGGTTAGCCAGGGGAAGGTGGAGAGGTATGAGGGGGAGATGAAGGGATTGAAGAGGGTGCTGGGGAAGGAGTATTAGGATTTGGGGACATAGATAATGATGCCATCTCCCTTCAGTGCGATTGCTATAATGCTTGTGCTGGTGCTGGAATGTAGACACAACGCCATCGAGTAGCACTAAATGTGATCGAAATGTAGGGTATTCCTTGAACACCCTGTGCATACTATATGCAGCTGCATAAATCCAATTCGATCCCTCCAATTCGATATATAGATGCAGTTACTATTACTGCACTTATCCCAGCCCGCGCTGACCTCTATGGCTGAGTATGCAGGCCGTAGATGCTGTGCGCGCATGCGTCTGAAATTACTATGACCCCACCTGTTCAATGCTTATGATGCACTGGCCGCCGAAACAAAACTGCGTACTGGAGCGCGCATGGCACAATCAACAGCGCAACACGACGGTGAATATACCGCTACACAGTGCCCAGCAAAGTCCGCGGCGCATTTTGCTCTGACATCACCGCGCCAATACCAGGGTGAGACCGAGGATCGGGCAGAAGGGACGCATTTTCCCGCCGCAGCAGCCGAGTTGAAAGCAGGGACGTGCACAACCGAGCAAGCAACTCGACCGTGAGCTCCACCTCATCCACAACGCGACCTTGCCCACTGCCATTGCGCAACCGTCCTTAATCCCCTCCCAGCGGTCCGCGCATCATCTTACTCTGCTCATCGTATTCTACTTCTTCCATCCACTTTTATCCCCGCCCACCGAACTTATCTTCCTCACAACTTCGGCGCAATGGCACCTTTAACAGATGCTTCGGTCGATGACCTCAAGAGCACCGTCACCAGCCTTGAGAAGCGCATCGCTGACCTGGAAAAGAGACTCGCGGGTCAGAATGGGGGTGCGCCTGCGTCTGCGGAGAGCGTCAGGATGATCTTGATGGGCCCGCCCGGTGCTGGTATGTTGTTCCCGGTTGGAGAGAGGGTAAAAAAGGTGCTTTTGCTTACATGGCATGTTAGGCAAGGGTACTCAGGCGCCCAAGATCAAGGAGAAGTTCTGCGCTTGCCATCTTGTAGGTTTTTCAGAGCGAGTGGGATAAGGGATTGGGGGCTGACAGATTGCAGGCTACCGGAGACATGTTGCGCGCGCAAGTCGCGGCAAAGACTGCGCTCGGCCGGGAAGCAAAGAAGATCATGGACGCGGGTGGTCTGGTTAGCGACGAGATCATGATCAACATGATCAAGACGGAGCTCGAGAACAACGCCGAGTGCTCCAAGGGGTGCGTCTCCTCTTTTACACAGATTTGAAAGACATGCTAACACAACCCCACCCCCAGATTCATCCTCGACGGCTTCCCCCGCACAGTAACCCAAGCCGAGAAGCTCGACGGCATGCTCAGCATAACCAAGAAGCCCCTCCAACACGCCGTAGAACTGCAAATCGACGACGGCCTCCTCGTCTCGCGTATCACCGGCCGCCTCGTGCACCCCGCCTCCGGCCGCTCCTACCACAAGATCTTCAACCCGCCCAAGGCGCCCATGACGGACGACGTAACAGGCGAGCCGCTCATCCAGCGCTCCGACGACAACGAGGACACGCTTAAGAAGCGCCTGTCAACATACCATGCCCAGACTGCGCCGGTCGTCGCATACTACCAGAAGACGGGTATCTGGAAGCCGGTCGATGCGAGCCAAGAGCCTGGCCAGGTGTGGAAGAGTCTGCTTAAGATTTTCGACGATAAGGCTATGGTTGCTGGACGGACAGGTAGTCTGCTCAACAAGGTCGGGCTTAAGAACTAGGTGGCCTCCCACGATGTGAGCAGGGAATGTGGTACCGGATTAGCGAAGATACTACTACGGGTCACGCCTACGCTTTCATACCGCCAGGCAGACGCGTAGAGTCTCACGGCAGTCGGCTGATCATATTTTAAAGCCACGTTACGAGAAAAGTTCACTTTTACGCTTTGGAATGAAAGAATGCACATATGGTTTGGATGGGTTCCTTGTACTTGTACAGATGCATACGCGTGGTGTGGGTGGTCTGTGGGGATACATCTAGTGTATTTCAGATGGCTCTTGCGGACTGGTTTTCTGGTAGTTTACCGAGATCGGGAATGCTAGAGATGTTCATGATTGATGCTTATGTGGTCGCGAATGTGGCCTTTTTGCGAACCGGAGTTTTATGACCACACCCAGAAGTCTATGAGGATGCCTTGTCCTGGTGATTGAAACATATATACTGCACACTGCTCGCAAGTCACTACCTTTAATGTTCCTTGCGCCACAAACACACGTGCTCCCTCCCGCCGCCGCCCGCCGTCCCAACAACGTGTTCCCTAGTCCCAAGTCGCGAACCCGTGGCCTCGGCGTTAGCACAACCCAGCTTCTCCTAACCTCCGGGACGACTTGTCACTCCCGCGAAAAAGTGTCCTCAGCGCAATTACTCCACATAACACGATTACGCTCTCGTATCCTATACGCGCATTCACCACAGTCGCAATCGCAATCGCATACCTACCTCAACGGACAGCGTGCGCCACGCTCCAAACCTCAGACCCCAGGCCTCGAGCACAACGCGCCGAAGACGAAGACGAACCTCAGCCCATAACGCTTCACCCGCACCCTAGAAAGGTGCCACAGCACACCTGCCATCCCGCCCTAAACCACACATCGCAGACCGCACATCCGCAAACATGTCAAGTAGATTCACGCGCGCGGACCCCCGCGACGACCTCTTCTCCTCCTACAACCGCAGCGCCTCGCCCTCGAAAA
Organism: Alternaria triticimaculans; assembly: GCF_023758025.1. NCBI lineage: Eukaryota > Fungi > Ascomycota > Dothideomycetes > Pleosporales > Pleosporaceae > Alternaria > Alternaria triticimaculans. The sequence continues at coordinate 766,899 of NW_026055967.1, forward strand.
CAAAAAACAAAACGCGCGCTTCCCCCTACAATGCTAGTATAAGCCAGGGGTATGGGTATCCAGGTTCCTCTGCGGATGCGTATCCAGGGAGTGGTGGTGGTGGGAGTGGGAGTGGAAATGGGGGAGGGTTGTATCCTGGGGGTAGCGCGGGGGGAAGTGCGTATGGGGGTGGTGGGTATGGGGGGTATGGTGTAGGAGGTGGGAGTGGGAGTGGAAGGGGAGGAGGAGGTGGTGGTTATGGAGGAGGAAGTGAAGATGGCATTTACAGATCCGCGACACCGAATTCAAGAGGGCAGTACTCGGCGGCTGTGTTGGATGAGTTGGAGAGTCAGAATGATGAGCATGTTGGTGTTTTGACGGGGAAGGTTAAGATGTTGAAGGATGTATGTTTTCTCCCATTTCCTCCACCCCATTCCCTCCCTTCCCACTATCTCCCCTCTCTATTCATTCCCTCTTTTTATCTACCCATCCTATGGAACATCTCGCTAACGCTCGCCTAGTTAACTCACCTCATTGGCGACGAAATCCGCGACTCCACCACCCTCGCCGAGAAGATGAACGACCAGTTTGAGAACTCGAGACATAAGATAAAGGGCACTATGAACCGCATGTTGCGGATGGCGCAGAAGACGGGTGTGGGGTGGAAGGTTTGGGTTGGGTTCTTTGCGGCGGTTATTTTGCTGTTTTGGTGGGTGTGGTTGGGGTGATTGGGGGATTGGACATAGAACAGGAGGGACAGGGAAGAGATGGGTCGCATTATGTTGCATATGGCATGGTGTTGTGGCGTTTGGGAGCTCACCGAAGCGTTTGTACGGCAGAGATGCATGCGCAGATTACAATAGAGAGTGTGGCATCAATTTAAACTACATTATTCATTCTGAGATCTCCCGATGTCGTCCCTAACATATTTGCCATTGCTACCGCTCAGATAATCTTCACCGCCACGTTGTGTTGGATGGCATGCTCTGGCGATTCTTCCTCAAAGTTCTTCGGGTGAAATTCATCCTTTTCAAGTTGGGACTCCATGAGACCTAATCTCTCGAACTCACATTCGCCTGTCCTACCATTGCACTCCCAAGGTGTTGAGTTTCTCTTCGACAGTACCAAGTACGAAACATGCTTTCTGTCAGTCCATGTTGCCTGAAGCAGTTTCAGACAATGCACCGTTGCTCCTTGTTCCAGTTCATGGTAGAAGTCGGGCGCGAACGTGAACGCATCGCGGTTTCGACGTCTGATGACAGACATGTCTGAGGATGGGATGTCATCTGTTTCAGGACTCGTGAGTGGTTCGGAGCTCTGCGTTGAAGACGCCAGGGGCTTGATCCACCACTGATCAACAGTGGCCTGTATGATGGTCCCTGACAAGATGATGTATCCACTTTCCAACTGACCCGTAGGGTCGGCGCCTTTTGGACAACATTTGGCTTCCACGACTGTAGCCAAATCTTGAATGTCGTGCATGTGCTCGTATGCAATGCAATCCGAATAAAAGTCATCTTTTAGAAATATCAGAGAAGCCCACGAGAAAGTAGGCGCTCTCCATACTTTGCATCGAAACGCCGGCGGGCTCGTGTACCACGAGAGGTGTTGCATCAACCCTTCTTTCCACATGCCAGCAATGTATTCCCAGCCGGTGGCCTCCCCAAAGCTTTTCGCAATGCCAGAGATAGCTGGAAATATGTCGTTTGACTTTGACAGCTCCAGCTGGCTGTAGTTTCTGATGAGTCTTGACCATATGCCCACAATCCTTTCGCGGTTGTCTTTGAGTAACCACCACCGTATTGGATGACAATGACTCTTGGTAGCCGGCCATTCTCCGTCTATAGTCTTTTGAAAATATCCTCCTGTATATTCTCCTGGACTTTTGAGGGAATCCAGTCGCATGGCCCCACATTCGCAGTCTTCGTATTCCATACACTCCCAGATGAGCTCATGCTCTGCAAAATGAAGAACACGGGGACTCAAGATACGCTCTTGAAAGGCCCAGCCTCGCTGAAAAAGTGGTAAATCACGGCCTCCATGCCCCAGTGGATATCTCACGTGGAAGCTAGGAGCATTTGTCATAGGTCTGCCGACATATTTCGAATCTGTGATCCGGAAGAGACCCATGTCTGGACTTGTAGATGCTGACGCCGCGATCGTTATCGTAGAGTTTGCATATATATCAGCCATTTGAGCAGACTGATTCTGCCAATCCGCCTCATCGTCTTGGATTATCTGACCATCTAGTCAGTACCTAGATTGAATGACATCCCATTCACGGGAATGCCAAAGTGACTTACGCATAATGAGTCTATCCAGATGTAGTGGATTCCAAGCTCAAGAATAACCGTAATAGCATCTCGAAACGTTCGCGGTATGGCTATCTCTGGGATGTGTTGCAGATGGAAAGACAGTGTGTCTGGCTTCCGAGTTGTCTGCAATGGCTGCTTACCGCCCCAACAGTGACTGAGACATGCATATTGCCCTTCTAGTCCTTTCGTTTCGATCAAGCGAATTCGACGTGGTGTATCGACGCTCACCTCTACCACTCGGTCAGGTAGTTTGATGCGGTCAGGTAGTTTGATGTGGCCAGGTAGTTTGATGTGGTCAGGTACTTTGATGTGGTCAGGTACTTTGATGCGGTCGTGAGTTTCGTGTGACAGTGAGCACAATCTATGCGTGTTCAGACATGTATTGAGCCAGCGCTTGATGTTCTCAAAGCTCTGTCTCGATGCAGTATTGCCTGGAAGGTCTGTCCAGACGGGAAGAATAGGGTCTTCCTGAGCTGCGCCGTCATTAGTCAAGCTAACATTACCACCATCTACTGACTTACCGTCCAGGACGAACAGCTTCGTCCTCACTGTGTCTTGGGATTTTCCATCTCTCCTAAATGCATCGAATGTAACACTCAAGGTATCCTTCCAGTAACCGATTCTGATATCACGCCCAATAGACTCCGTTGTGATCTCACACACAGCACCGCAGTAGCGGCATCCACACCGGATTGTCTCTTCCAAGGCCGCACTGTGATAGGCAGAGCCAGCAAACCCAGGCTTCCCCTGCATGCATTGCTTGATAGCAAAACACGCAGGCTGTTGAGGGTCATCGATCGGTATGTCTTTGGCAAACTCGGGAATCGCTTCAAGAAGGAATCTAGACGTCCAGTTACTTGGATCATCGGCATGGGTTTGTACTATCCCACCGCTCAATGACCATACCTCCGAGCCGCGCCCAGAGTCTTGCCTTGGATCTGAGATTGCTTTAACCACAAATTGAGGGGCCATAAGAACCTTCTCTCCGTAATGTGCTGGCTCAGGTGTGATTTTGTCGATATAAATTGGGTTGAGCTTCGTAAGAGCTTGCATCTCTTCTTTAAGTGCAGTTCAGCCCCGCAGCACGTGGGAACCTTTGTGTGAGGTAGGCGACTGCGCCGCAATACTGCATTGCAGCATGTTGATCGACGTGGGTATGTCAATTTTCCCAGCGCAAGGCTGCCTTGTAGCCTATTGACCGGCGAGGCTATGTCGATATCCGTAGCGAATCAACTTGTTAGCCAACGCCTTATCTGCTCTCAGATCCCACACTTTCAAGTACTACCCCTCAGCCGTATTTGCTCCGGCCCTATGATACGGTCGTGAATAGCTGTAGCCGCCGGGGACGTCACAAATGTACAGCCCACTCACTCGCGGATCTCGGCGCTCAGCAGCGCCTTGCAGCAACGCATCGCAGGGTACGACATGCATGACGTTCGAGTGGCAATGCTCGTGCAGTGTCAAAGGCTTCCCCGCCTGTATGGCACATGATTGCAGTTGAAGTTCCGAGATTGGATGGTGTGATACAGTGGCTGTAGAGAAGAAAGTGTCAGGCTCCTGCTTGGGCAGGTACCTACGTAAGCTAGGGGCGATTCGATAGCCGCGTTCCCGAATGCGGCGGCGACGACGCTTTCGACCCCGCAACAACAGGAACATGCCAAGAGCATCATTGAATCGACATCAGCTTTGCATGCGCACAATCATATCTCAGATCTTGCAACTAGCCTCGGGGCATTGAGAACGGGTTTTACATGTTGCAGTCCCGCTCCCACCACAGGCATAGGACACACTGCGCTGTGATGACGTAGGTCTTGAGGCATCTACACGGACCGTTACGAACAAAAAGGTAACTGGACTACGATGGGTCTACCGACATTAACCTCACAAACTTCTCCCACCCACATAGGTCCTGGGATAAACTCAAACCTTTGCAAAAAGCTCGATCTGCCCATCGAACCTACCCGTACTGCGCAACGACCTCCGCGCACTTTGAATGCGCAGCAGAAAGAAGTTCGAGTCAGGCCGTTGATCCTCGTCGACATCAAGACACATCTCAATATACATGCGCAACTCAGGCGAATACCCCTTGTAGCCCTTAAGACAGTCCCGTGATAAGTTACCCGCTTCGACAAGATCTCGCAAAGGGCTATCCGTCATGCAATACATGAGCGACATGACCAACCCAATTTGATACATATCCGTCGCTTCAGTCGCTTGCGCTCCTTCTGGAGGCCTGTACTGATCAGCCACGAGGGGAAGATCACGGACGGTATATTTTTGAGCTTCCATCTCGCTATCGGTGATGGCGCAGCCGAAATCCGCTAGCTTGATGCTGATGGGGTAGTCGAATTCGTTGACCTTTGGGCTACTTTTCAGCAAGATGTTGGATGGTATGACGTCGCGGTGGGTGATGGGATCCCAATTGTAAGCCGCCTCGTTGTAGGGATAGGGTCCGTGGTGTAGGTACTGGACGGCTGTTACTAGGGCTTCGAAGACTTGCCACACGAAGCTTTCGGGAATGAGCTTGCCGCGCGTGTTCCAGGTTTTGATCAAATCGGCTAGAGTATCTTTGTCGCAGTACTCTGTTACGAGATAGGGTGAGGCGTGACGTTCTGTTACTGGGCTGGGGAGATGCGCGTCGTAGAGGGTGATGATGTTGCGATGATGTAGGCGGCTCAAGATATTCATCTCTCGAGCTTGGAAGCCAGGATACATGGCTTCTGAAGGTAACACCTTCATGATGCGTATGTCTTCCTGGATATTATCGCGCACGAAGAGGATACCTTGATTGAAAGTTCCGTCAACACCTCCCAGTTCGGATTCGATAGCCCATCGTCCACCGACGACTTTTCCAACAGCGAAGATATCGCGATTACATGCTCGGTTTGCTCGATCTAGCAGTAGATTCTTAACAGTACGCTCATTCTCAGCCCGGTTCTCGGCCCAACTTCCAGATTCGTTATTTGACACAAGCTGTATACAATGAGCCAGACCCGGTGCATCAGCAGGGTCAGAGGGCGATGTGATCAGCTGGGTACGGTCCAAGAATCTAGTAACAATGTAGTTAGTGTTGTGTGAAATCTGGTAGATTCGCCTGAAGTAACGTAGAGTAAGCTGATCGGGCTTGTTGAGTTTGGGGTCTTCTTCGATCAGGTAGTCGGAAAGGTCCAGCATTGTTTCGCAAAAGATTTCGTCTTCATCTTTACATGTGAAGGTGCCGCTGTCGGCTCGGTTGCGACGCTTGTAAGTCTCCTTTGACATATCGTGGTTAGCACGTATGATACTAAAGGCCTCCTCGCGAGACGTTGATGCTATCGACAATTCAGCAGCATCACGATCAAGGTATATACGCAGTGGACAGATACGCCGTGCATTTACCTCTGGGTGTACTTTGTTAACGGCATGCAGATGATTCATAGCGGCACAGTGTTGTGTACGCGAATCATGATATCGTTCTCCACAACGTCATACGCTGTCGATACACCATGTGATACTGTTTTGGAGCAGAACTATTAACGAAACGGTATATAGCATTCCATAATTTTCTTTTTTTACGTCACTAGTTCGGCTTAAACAATTGCCAGAGACATACATCGCGTAGCTCTTGCGTTGCAGATTTCACCATGGCCTCGAAGAGCTCAAGTACAACGGAAACGACGAATTTCAGCAACGACAGCGTGGCACCGCATTCAACACCCCAATGGCTCAATGAGCTAGAACCGGAAGGTCCGGAATGCTCAGACTACTTCAACGAGTTCAAGCGCTGGTGTATTTCAAAGGATATCTCCTGGTTGTACCCCCCTAATAGAGCTCCGTTCACAGGGTTTATAAAAGAGATGAATCTGCGAACTTACCCCGAGGATCCAGAGGGATATCCAGGCTTTCACCACGCATTCGGCCTCTTTGTCCGCTATTATAAAGCCAGGAATGGCAACCCCCCTGGAAAGCTGACGATGATGGACATGTGTACGCTGCTTGATATGCTGAATAGCAAGTTTGCCTCCACGATAGCAGACGAGCGGTTTGCGATCGATGGGAAGGTCACCGGCGATAAAGCTGGTGAAAAATGGCGCATCGCCTCGAAGCTGCAAGACGTTGACGGAAGCTTCAACCGTGGTATTTACTTAGTCCACAACGAGAACAACCCTGATAATTCCGCACAGATCATGAAGACTCTTCCCCTACCCAGAGATTATCTCGGCTTCGCTGAGCGAGAGCTCGATATTCTCGGGACTTTGCAGCACGACAAAGTCATCAAGTTCTTCGACGGTACCGCACCAAAGAGCATACACGATACGGCATGGATGATCACGGAGTACTGCAACAAAGGTACGTTGTTTGACTTCCTCGCAAAATATGCCTATGAGGCGAAACTTCCAGTACCTGAGCTCTTCGTTTGGAACATCTTGGAGAGCCTGGTACACGCGGCTGTTTATCTGCACTATGGTCCGAATGTACTCGAAAAGTTTGAGCAACAGGAGCCTGAAGATGGATGCCTGGAGGTTAAAGAAGACGCCTCTTGGGATGTCGTATATCATCGCGACATCATTCTGTCGAACGTCTTCATCACTTCTAGTACCGGCGACAAGACTGAGTATCCGATCGTCAAGTTAGGCGACTTTGGCTGCGCCATGCGGCAATCAGAAATTAGTACTTTGGACCAAGACAAATATCCAAAGGCCGAGGAAACACCGCGTATGGACCCTGCATACGTGCCACCGGAGGGTCAATATGGCACCAAAGCCGTCGATGTGTATCAGATCGGCCGACTAACGTGGTGTGTTGTGCAGAACGTCGTGTCTCCTACCTGTCTGGACGAGAAGGCAATGCTGCCTGAGAATTTCGAAACTTCAGAGGATGCGCCTTACTCACGGGAGCTACGCCGCATCCTCTATTCCTGCACGAGGGCCCGCGCTGACCTTCGAATCGATTCTCTGCCTCTATTACGCCTTGTCCGGGATACGAGGAAACGATTGATATCTGAGAACCGCTTGCCGTTTGTCGAGCTCTACGTATCTTTTGTTGAGCGCCTTTCTGAGTTCCTTGGATTCGCCCATTGAGCGATGAAAGGGATGAGAAAGAGGTCTGAGTAGCTTGGGAGTTAGATGTAATCTACTCAAATTTGTTTTATACGTTCTATAAGCTGTGATCTAGCGGGCGCAGATCTTTGGAAGAGCGTATTGTGGTGGCCTTTGGAACCAGCTCTTGGTAGAAATGCAGTGAAATATGTCAGCTAATGAATAGTTCGACCATCCTTCAGATAGGGCTGGGTATAATCCCAGCAATCAAGACAGCTCAACCTCGGGCGTCGTTCTCATCGTTACGCTCACTGACTTTGCACAATGTACGATTGTATTACAAATATGTCTTGCTCGCCTTACTCCACCATTCCGCTGGCCAAGATCTGGGTTGGCCAATTCGGCGACGTGGGAGGACCGAACTAGCACCGAGCCTGAAATGGATTGCTTGTTAACATATGAATGATCGCAAGATGTCCCATTTCGGGATACAGTGTTCTCCAGGCCCCAAAGAACGCGCGTAGGTGGGTAGATGCGCGTGCATCGGCGTTTCTTTCACGTAGATCAGGCGGGCCGCGTGGGTCCGCTCCCCAGACTCCTGCTACCGGCCCGTCGAAGGATTGCATGCCGCGAAATCCCGCATCCTCTGATCTGACGGATAGCGGATATCGGTGTAGTATCTGTTGTCGTACGTAGTCTTGATGGGCTGCTATCATTTCTTGATATGTCATGATGATTGAAAGCATGTTACTTCAACGACCAAAGAGATAGTATCGAGTTGAAGAGGTAAGGTGATGAGCCAAGCTGCCCAGATATCTATATGTTTACATACCGCCTTGGTTTGCGGGACAAATGTGGAAGTGCGATCTTGGCTGTGGATAGACCGAAGTTACTCCAGCGAATTGATCTTGGATGGTGGCCTAAGGCAAGCGAAACCGCTGTATGAGCGGGTGGAAGCTTCCTGCCCGTCTCTGATGCGCAGCGGTGAGGATTGAAGAAGTGCCCTGTGTCGTCGTCGGATCGTGGCTGGCGTCGCCATGAGTGGGTTAGTTGTTGACGATCGTAATCATAAGAAAGAGTGGTGAGAGCAGCTGGGTCGGGCTTGGAACATCTTTAGGGCTTCGAGTCTCCTTGGCTTTGCTGATCGTGGTACGTGTACATGGGTGTAACAAGTACCGGTGGTGTAAGGCCTGCCATCGCCAAGCGTTTAAACGTTCGTTGCTCATCAATCATCGCATGCGCGGCGAAAGTGTTACCCAAAGATGACGAACAATGATGTCTATAGCGCCTCATCTATCGATGGACAGCCTTTTAGCATAGGGGTGGAGCGGCGGCCGCTGAGGAGGAAACACTGGAATTAGAAGTTATGCTCACGGATGCGATACCGTCTTGAACGTCAGCGTGCCACGAATGGTCTTACCAAAGCAGGACCAAGCTACACTCTGCTCATTGACGTTACTGATCAAGAGCCATAATGCTGCCAGCAGCCCGCGTACTCTTGAGAGATGTGCCTTGTTGGTCCTCGGTGCATAACGATTCGTCAATCTGCGTGTGCCAACGATCATTTCGCCTCAGTCACTGGATGCCTAAAGACATTCGCAGTGACCTGTCGCACTCAATATGCGGTGACGTTTAGGCTTCCGAGGTTTAGCCACTTCGATATGGCATAGCGACCCCGATTAGAGAGTCCACTGTTGGACGCCTGGAGCGTTGATCGCAAGCCTCGATATCGTGCTGTGAAGGCGTCTTGGGTTGTCGAAATCGTGCTTTCCCAGCCTGGCATGTCGAGCCTAGATGAGGTATAAGTATCAGGCTGTCGTCCCTTCAAGAGCTCATCATCCAACACAATCCTCAAACCTCAAGCAACTCACTCCCGCTTCTACCTCAACCACTCCATCAGTGTGTCTCGTCGAACTCTTGCTATTTCTTCCCGCTGACCCTTCCTCCCAGAACTTCAAGATGCAGTTCACTCTTGTCTCCGTCATTGCCATTGCTGCCGCTCTCACTCCCGCGGTCAGCGCCTTCTCCGTTAGCGTAAGTCATATCCCGATGTCAGCCTCAACGAGGCGATCCTCATCATGAATACCAGCTGACTTGTATCTCTCCCTCCAGAACTGCGAGACCGGCCAGTACAAGAACTTCGGAGAAGGTGGTAACAACAAGTGTCAAGGCTTCAACACTGGCAAGAGCGTTGCATTCGACAGCAACAAGGGCCTGTCTCTCCGCGTCTTCGCTTCGACCAACTGCCAGGCTGGTGACGAGATTCTCATTACCGAGCAGAACAAGTGCCAGGAGGTTCCTTTCACCGGACTATCCGTGCTGGCGGAGTAAGGGCGATCGCATACATCTTGGCAAGCAACAAACGCTTTGAGCATTTCGAGGAGCGAAGGAACTTGGAGGCGATGCTATCCAACATAGCGTAGCCACCCACTGTGTGTCTTAGTCACCTACACTCGTCGCGCAGAATATAATCGTCAAAATATTGATATTTCAAGATGCATGGTCTATCAGTGATGCGTCTGTTGACGATGAGTATCATCTGGTGCTCTGTGGAGAGACGAGGCGGTCGGTGGGCGGATCCCTTCATCCGTGCAGCGAGAAAGGCGATGACGATTTTAGGCAGGATTTCGAAGTCTTTAGAATTGATCCCGGCAGTCGATGGATAGACGTGGCATTTGCCGAACGCATGGTGTTGGTGTCGGATAGGATCGTGCTCCGACGATGGCGTTCCTGACAGCTCACCGACACGTGATAGCACGCAACCGCAACATCGTCGGTCCGATTCGTCCGGTTCCTGAACGATTTGTAACGCGAGAATGACGCCACGCACTCCGGTGCTCCAGCGCGACATTTCAACCCCACAACCCTCTCTTCCACCATACAGCCTAACGCGATCTTCTGGCATCCCGCAAGAGGCGCGTCTAGATCACGGTGCTTTGCCTACATCTGCCGAGGTGTCGCAGCCGGGCCCTAGCCTATAGCGTACCTCTATGACGTGGCTATGGATCAATCTCGGACGAGTCCGTCATTGTTTGGCGACATACTCGTGGAAAAGCTTAGAAATGCAAAACTGATGAAGCACTAACGAAACACTTATAGACCGCCATTGACCGCACGCCAAGTTCGTATCTCACTCACAACACACCACTTCCAAACATCAGTTTTATAATACTATACTTTTGTCTTTTTTGTTAGATACCCATTCACATTTCCGCAAACATGGCACCAAGAAGATATGAAGCCGAGAAGAAGGACCCTGCTCCTTTGGCAAAACCTCTCGACTTTGCTTTCTCCAAGAAGACTGCGCAGAACCGATTCCTCAAGGGTGCTATGACCGAGCGTCTATCATCATGGGATGCTCAGAACCTCGAAGCTCGTGGTGTTCCTTCCAAGAACCTCGTCAACGTCTACCGACGATGGGGCGAGGGCGAGTTCGGCGTCATCCTAACCGGTAACATCATGATCGAATACGACCACCTGGAGGCTGCCGGCAACCCCATCATTCCCCGCGGCTCTAAGTACGAAGGCGAGCGATTTGAGATGTTCAAGGAGCTTGCGACCCAGTCAAAGAAGCATGGCTCTTTGATCGTCGGACAGGTCAGCCACCCAGGTCGCCAGGTAACCGAGAGCATCCAAAAGAACCCCATCTCCGCATCCGACGTACAATTAGAGGGCAATGTCATGGGCATGACCTTCGCCAAGCCACGCGCCGCTACCGACGAGGATATCAAGAACGTCATCGAGGGCTTTGCTCACGCAGCTGAGTACCTTGAGAAGGCCGGTTACGACGGTATCCAGCTTCACGGAGCCCACGGCTACCTGCTCGCACAGTTCCTCGCCCCAAGCACCAACAAGCGTACCGACAAGTACGGTGGATCGCTCGAGAACCGCGCACGCATCATCACCGAGATCGGTCAGGAAGTACGCAAGCGCACCTCCTCCAACTTCGTTCTTGGCATCAAGCTCAACTCCGTTGAGTTCCAAGACAAGGGTTTCGGTACCGAAGAGGCTGCCACTCTCTGCAAGTTGCTTGAGGACAACAGCTTCGACTTTGTTGAGCTCTCCGGTGGTACCTACGAGCAGCTTGCTTTCGGCCACAAGCGCGAGTCCACCAAGAAGCGCGAAGCTTTCTTCCTCGACTTCGCCGAGAAGATCACTCCTTCGCTCTCTAAGACCAAGACCTACGTCACTGGTGGCTTCAAGAGCGCCGCCGCCATGGTCGACGCCCTCAACACCGTCGACGGTGTTGGTCTCGCTCGTCCAGTCACCCAGGAGCCCGAGCTTCCTCGCCAGATCATCAACGGCGAGGTTCACGCCGCGATCAACCAATTAACCGACGACAACGATTTCGGCATCACCAACGTTGCAGCAGGAACACAGATTAGGCAGCTGGGCAAGGACCAGCAGCCTATCGACCTGAGCGACGAGAAGAACTTCGAGGCTTTCCAGAAAGACATGGGTACCTGGGCTCAAGGCTTTTCCGACGACAAGACCGGAAGCAAGTACGGTTACGTCGACATTGAGAGCGCCAAGGCGGTCCCATACGGTACCGCTGCTCCTGCTTCGTAGATATTTCGTATCAACAACATGTGTATATAAATGGAATGAATAGAAACGAATTCTACGATTGAATGCATCAAGTCGATATCTCCATACACAGCCCTCTCCCTCCTGTGGCGTAGCAGGCCTATCATAAAACTCATCCTCACTAATCTCCCTAATAACCTCAATCCTCCACCTCTGCGTCTTAGCCCCCTCATCCTTCTCCCTCAACACAACCCTCCTCCCATCCTCCACACCCACATTCATAACCTTCAGTACACCGCTCGCTTCATTCCCAATCCACCACGTCCCATCACCCCACTCGCCCACCTTCCAATCCAGCGCATGCGACGTGTCGTCCGCCCGCCTCAACACCGCTTTCGACGTATCATCTGCGTAGACATCGAGGAGTCGGTTTGGGCCTAGCCACCATGTGCGGAGGCGGTAAGTGTTTGGGGTTGAGGATGAGGGTGAGGGGATGAAAGCCCAGTATTGGCCTGAGTAGTAGCCTTCGCGGGTTAATTTGAGGAGGCCGGTGCTGTTTTGGGTGCCGTGGTCGTTGACGATGTCGAGGGTGGGGTTGGAGGGGTTAGTGGTGTTGGTTATGCGGTGGAAGTGGGAGGGGGAGAGGGTGGGTTGGGGGTTGGCCATTTGGGGTGGTTGCGATAGTTGATGGGAAGTATTGGGCAATGATTGGAACTGTGAAGCTGTATGGATGATACGGTTATGTGAGTTCAGTAGTGAGATTCTTATACTTCTACCATCACGAAGGATTAATGTTTCTGTTGAATGAAGATGACACTTCAGTGTCGCCGGTGAACAGCCATGCCGTGTGGCGCAAAGCACGAGACTGTCAAAACGGATAGCTGGCCAACCTATCACGACCACGAAAATGGAGTTTCGACTCTAGGCCTGAAATCGAGGTTCAGGCAGTGATGAATGAATTAGAGGAACATGTCGATCACTTGACCAGCTGACAGTCAGCCACCATGCAGGGCCGTTGCTAGCGACCCTATTACGACTATGTAGACGTTTTGTTGGGATATGCGCAAATTTTGGCAAGTCACGATCAGAATCTGTTGAGGTTGAAAAGATCGGAAAAGAAGAGGAGACGAAGATAAAGATGATTGAGAGAAGGGCTGATGACGTCATATCGTCATTTGGAGGCATAGTGGCAATTTTGATCACGACAAACATGGCCCTCTCGAATCAGCATAATGATGCATTAGCATACCAGAAAATGACTGTGAGAGAAAGTATAACAAGCGGCATTCAAATCATCAATTGAAGTATGCAAACATCGACCAGTACCTCCTCGACACCCTAAACAGAGTTCAACACTAATGTTCACTTCTTCTCATCCTTCAACTTTGCAATTCTTCCACTCTTCCGCGTCCCGGTCGTTGGCGGAGCCTTTTGCTTCGCAGGTGTCTTCGCAGGTGTCTTCGCAGGTGTCTTCGCAGGTGTCTTCGCAGGCGTCTTTGCAGGTTTCTTCGCAGGTGTCTTCGCAGGCGTCTTTGCAGGTTTCTTCGCAGGTGTCTTCGCAGGTGTCTTAGCCTGCGCCTTTGCTGCTGGCCTTTTCGCCGCTTTCTTCGTAGTCCTCTCCGGTGGACTTGGAGCCGCCGACCTTCGCGATTGGCTTTTGGTCGCTGCCGGAGGTGATGGCCTTGATCTTGACGAGGAGGATTGAGTCGCAGCAGCAGGTAATGGGTTGTCGTGGCGGACCGCTGGTGAAGCGGCTGCAATAAGTCCTGCTGACGTGGAATGTTTGGCGGCGTCTTCGAAATGCACCATATCATCATCTTCATCAACTTCTGGATCGATCGATGCGAATCTGGATGGTATCTCACTTTGACTGGGCTCAGGAGGTGCTTCATGCCTTCGCGGCTCCACTGCCTCAGCGAGTGGCTCTTCTTCATCCTCACGCGGCTGATCACCAATCGGCGGTATATGCTTCCTGAACTGGCGACGCTCGTTCCTCTCGTCCTGAAGCTGTCTATCAAGCTTGCGACTTTCTGCAACACGGTATTGTGTAGCGTCTACCGCAGGACTCACGTGCGGAGATAGGCCTTCTCGTATGGAGGGAAGCCAGTGCCCGGGAACTTTCCCTTGGGTTCTCACAGCCATTGCGCTGGGCGGCTGCTGTAGTGGAATAGTGTTACGGGGCCTTTGAGTCGTCTTCACGGCATTTGACGCACGTTCCTTTTCGCGACGCTCACGGATGTCCCTGGTGGTGATGAGCGGTCGAGGTGATCCATGCACTGGTACATCGTCGTTTTGAGAGACAACAGGAGTATGAATGTCATGACTGTTCAGATCCAGGTCGGATCTGTTCCCACGCGCAGTCTTCGGCCGTGGCGTGTCGACTTGTACATATGTAGAACCTTGGGCACGGCGAGGTGTAGGATTGAATGGACGGCCCACTGGCTGTTCGTCTTCTCCAGAAGGCATGTCTTCACTAGAAAGGTCTATGGGGCCCAGGCGTTGTGGCGAAGGCGTATCGTCGCTGCTGTAAGGACCGCCTCGACCACGACGAGGCGTCGGATTCGACGGCCGCGCCAGTGGTGAAGAGGAGTAATTGTTCAAAAAGCCTAGACTGGATGGACTTCCGCGACTCCCCCTACTCTGTTCCGATGACGGTAGTCTGAAGTCCTCGAAGTTGAGAGCGATATCGGGAGAAGTGGGCGAGGGCCGCTCTCGTACTGGGCTCATGTGCGTTGCTGTCGGGTTGTAGCCTAGCATGGCCATATCCGGCTCACCCTCTTGTTGTACTTCTTCCTCGTGAACGGGACTTTCCTCGGGCAGACTTCCAGAAGACGGAGATTGAATGACAATTTCAGGAACGTCCATCCTCCTTCTTACTCTCCTTCCAGCCACTCTTTCTCTCTCAAATGCTTCGTAATCATCCAAAAGCTTACGTTTAGCCATCCTAAAGGTAGTTTCACTCTCTGACAGAGTCAAATAAGTGCCGATCATCCGATCGACCTCACGGGCAATCTCCTTATAAAGATCCTCTGGCATCTCCTCCATCCGTTCTTCTAGGTCAGGCATGATCTGAAGTGTGCGAACAACATGGTAGACCGCCAGCCTGATCCTTTTGCGATTACATTCATTATGTTGGAAGAACCAACATAGGCCCGATGCTGCAGCTGCGCCTCCCGTGATTGCCAGCAAGATATCGCCGTAGCGCTGAAGAAACGATGGGAGTGTGGTCTCGCCAAAGAGGTATTGGGTCAGTGTCTTTGCGACCACATATGGCGGGGGTGTTGGACGAGGCATGTGAACTTGTCCAGGTAGCAACATAGTCGTAGTATCTGTAATCAGCGTGGACTTGGGCAATCGCGTGGCGCGCAAGGTCTGTGACGCTAAAGTGTAGTATCGCCTTCCAGCTGCCATTTGGACTACTTTCACTTTGAAGGTGGGAGCAAACAGTGAAGTTGGACAGAGTACGCAGGTTCCATTTCGTTGTTTAGAGAGGAAAGGCTCTTCAAACAAGAAGGCTCTCGGTCTTTGTATAAGCGACGAAGATGTACTCGCGGCGTCGTTGTTCAAGCTGAGAAGACAATGAACAAAGGACGTAATGATTCGAACAGTGTCGAAAGACTGCGTGTATTCGATGCGGATGGCGACGCTGAGTTTCTATATGGTCAACCTAGCGGTTCGGTCGAAGCGGCCAGTTTGAGCATATAGAAGCTCAATCTCGGCATCCGCACCGAACACACGCGCTGGCGATGGTGGCGTGAAGTGCGTAGTAGTTGCGTGCGAACAAAAAGGCTCACTGGACCCATCTGCTAACAACACCCAACGCTATGCGAAAGCCAGCTCACAACAGATGGGAAGATGTTCAGCTTCATCTTCTGGAGTAGTTAAGCCTCAGTGCCGCGGTCGATAGATTGCAAAAGCGTTGACGGTCAGTCTGCGGGATGTCAGCCGTGAACCGTCACCAGATAGGACGTATTGTCTTACCAATCCCTCATCTATTTACACCTCACCGTGTTCACCCGTCTCTATTGTTCATTTCTTTCTATCTCGCCTTCCACTATCCTCCCTCCTCCATCATCCTAAAACCCCTTAACCCTCCCCACCCCCGTCAGCGGAACCCCAACACCTCTCTCCCTGCCACCCTGCCCCTTCCCTTGACTCGACGGTCCCCCAAGCCCAATATCGCGCCCATACCCAGAGCCACCGCCATAAAGCTCGCGACTATCCCAATCCCTTCCTTTGAACGGCCTCGCATGACCAGATTGTTTGAGCCATTTCGCAAGCAAGATGCCGACAGTTGCCCAGGCTGCGGCGATGAGGAGGGCGAAGATGACGAAATACATCGTGAGAGGAGTAGACGGCGGCCGGAATGAGGACCTCGGGATGGTTGGTGTCTTGGTATCGATGGCGAGGCGGCGATCTGGTGAACTAGTAGTCTAGGCTGGACAGTTGGAATCAAAGGTAGGAGAAAGCTTCACGATCAAAGCATACCTATGTGTTGTCAAGAGAAAGGAAGCTGCGATGCCAACGCAGAAGCGGAGGTCATCGGCTGCACCTACTGGCGGCAGCGCTAAAGGTTGGGGTAAAGATGGGGTAAACAAAGCTTGTAGCTTCCTCCTATCCGAAGGCATGGATCGACATTTCAGCCCTCCTGGGTGCGCCATTGGCTGCGTGAGACAATATAAACCCCAAGACCCGAAATTAGGGAATAACGAAATCTAGGTGTTCAGATATGGACATGTAAAGACGTGGTAATGCAATGTATGGAGCGGAATGATGATAAAAACTGCTTCTTCTATCCACAAGTGCAGAATGCGCAATCAAAAGGGTATACACGCACATCGACTGCCCTCCCGCTCGCTGCACAGCAATCAAGCTCCACTACTTCCACTCCCACCAGTCCCCTCCTCCGCCTTCTTCTCCACCTCCTTCGTCTTCTTAAACCTTTCCTCCGCAGCCTTAGCCAGCACCTCCCTCCTACTCAACCCACCCGTCGCACTACTAACAACCGTCTCCCCCGTATCTTTCCCACCACTCCCCAGCGTAAACTCACCCCCAGTCCACCCCCCATGATCATGCACCTCCTCGGCCCCCTCATCCCCAGGATTATAAAACTCGTCGTTCCCCACACTCCTCCCACCACTCTTCCAATCATCGCGCGCAACCTCTCGTTCAATCTGCTTGCACAAGTTCCAGAAGTTGCGGTCGTGAGGGCCCCAGACATTATGCGCCAGCTCATGGCACAGCGTGTTCCTTATCGTCTTGTAATCGCGGTACCCGTCATAAGCATCTGTGCGGAGCCGCAACTCGATGACCTCGCCTTGGTTGCGGTTGAGGCCCAGTGTCCGACTCTCCATTGTGGTGTGCATGGCTGGATCCATCTCCGTGAGCAGCGGCACACTGAACTTGTGCGTGCGCATTGCTGCTTTGATCCCCGCGTCGTCTCGAAGTCGTTGAAGGAAACGCAACGAACGGTCTGGGTTCGGTAGATACGGTAGCGGCCGTAGTGTATGAAATGTGTATTTGGCCTCCTCTTGTATCTTCTTGTAATCGCGGTTGCGCGCTGGCAGGGCGGCTTTGATGGGACCGGGGCGCCGAGGCGCTGAGGCGGCGGATATGGTGTTGTTAAGGGAGGAGACGGCTTCGGTTGTGCTGCCCATGAGGGTAATCTTCTTTGCGACGAGCTCGGTGAGCGGTAGGGAGGGGTTCTTGAAGGGTGGCTTTTGGAGTCCGATCTTCCCTCCTACGAGGAACTTTTGGTTTGACGGCGGTATTGACAGGTCGTTTGCGACGCGTTCGGAGAGGTCGGAGATTGTGGCATCTTGGGCGAAGGTTAGGGCAATTGCTTTGCCGTGGTGTGTGAGGTTTATTTCGATGCCGGAGCTGGAGGGTGGAGGCGCAGATGTAGTGTCGGCTTCTGTCATCGTGGAAGCGCTGTAGGTGGTGGCGAGAGGGTGTCGAGTCGGTGCAGAGGGTTGGATGATTCCTAGGCGCGATCTAGTATACGGAGTGAGTGATGAGGTTAGTGGTGATTAAGATATAAAGCTTCGCAGCATGTGGCCGAGCTCTAGCCATGCGTTGTTTCGGTGACGTTCTGCAAGGCTTCCACGAGATGATGGGGTCGCCATCGGAATTTGTCATCACTAAACTCCGATGCTCAGCCATGCTGTTGACTATTCACCACCATCGCCATCGGGCCGTTGAGCACATTCGCAGATCTTGGTAACCAGGGAATCTCACCTGGGCACTCGCTTGTTCCCGTGCTCACTGATCAATAATCGTTACATCTGCTACTTAAATTCAACGTCGCCGGGTATCAATAAAGCGTGTACTAGAAACATACGCTGGCAATGCCTGGGCTATAACCCAGTATAAGCCATCGACACCACCTGCATTACGGCCAACTGGAATACTAATCCAGTTTTGACTCTTCCTCCACCTTCTTCTTCTCCTCTTCTTCCTTCTTCTTGCGCTCTTCTTCTTCCTTCTTCAGCGTTTCCTCATTCTTGACCCATTCTTTGACATCAGGATCCCAGCGGTGTCTACGCGTCGTTAGTCATGACTTGCCCATGTATGAAAGTAAACCCTCTTACCCGTGGAAGTTCGTCTCTATCAGGGCCTTCTCCTTGTACTCGTCCACGAGTATCTTGTCGTAGTTGTACGGCACTTTTGCCGGGACGCCCTCAAACATAGTCTCCCGCATGGGATACAGCTCCGATGTGTCATACCGGTGGTAGTTCTTGCAAACCCACTGCCCCGGGTTCTTGTCTGGATGTGTCTCGCTCAATCCGGTGATGTCGATGAACAGGCCGTTGCGCAGGTCGATCCATCGCGCATCGATAATGTTCATGCCATCGCCACGCTCGCGCTCCCAGATCCACGGGTTGACGTCGAGGAGGTATTCGCGCTGGACGGCGCCGTCGTAGGAAGTGTAATGGTATCGGGTCTGGTTGTGTACTGCGCCGAGGTGTTGGAGTGTGCTGTCGGACACCTGAGTGTCGAGATCGAAGTCCCATGGAAGACGCTGCACATGCATTAGACTTGTCGCCAATATTTGGAGGAGAAGACTCACCTTTCCATTCCACCACCAACCGAGCAACGTCCCGTGTGCTATCCAGGTATCGAGTTCGTTTTCGCGGAAGAAGTTCAGGTAAGCGCGGACCATGTGCGATTGCGTATCCGTTCGCTCTTCGTCGGAGACGATGCCCTTGAAAAAGCGCTTGTCATAGTGGCCGAGCGTAATACTGCCTCTGGAGGGGTGTCAGCGAACATGCTACAGGCTGCAATGACATCGCAAGGTGCAAGGCTATGATGACTTACCCGGGCTCATGAAAGTACTTGGTATCAGGCTTCTTCTTACCTTTCCTGCTTTCAATACGATCGGCCAAGTTGTCTCCTCCTTGATGTCTGTTGAGTGGCGTCGGTGTGGCTAGTGAAGAGGCGAAGAGTGTCGCGGTTGCAAAGGCGGCAGCGCATTTCAGTAACCGCATGGCTGAGGCGAGGACTCCACTTCAGGCTTCCAATCCAGATAGGTATACCGTCTCAAAGACGACGAGACGAAAGGGCGCCAACAGTAACGAACACTTGCCGTATGATGTTATTATGATCGTCCAAAACTCCAAGGTAAAACCGAGCAAAGGTAAGCGCAGCGTTTCGGGAAGGTGATCGCGTGCTCAAAGTTCCGATCGACAGCCGTGGGGCAGGGAAGGCGCGTATAACGTCAGTGAAGAAGAAGCAACCGCAGGCGGGACAGAGAAGATAAGAGAAGCGCAATGGGGGCCAACCATGCGGTCACAGCGTGCGGGAGGGGAGTCAAAAGGCTTCATGACGCGCACGCGACAGGTTGCCAGCCTGAGCCTGTGCCTGGAGCCGCCCACTTGCTCCTCCACAGTAGCCTTGTGCTACGTAAACTCATTCGCGCTCGCATTCCCCTTGCTGGTTACAGGTGTGCCGCTTTTCCGGGGTATCATGGGTATCTGGCGAGCTTGACAGGAGACGTCGTCCAGTGACACGCGGCGTTGCGTGGTTAAGCTTTCCAAGTTTTGGCTTTGGGCGGGTTTCGGATGGCGGCTGCAGTTTGCCGGCCGTTGTCGCCGTTGGTATGGCGTGGC
The DNA here is from genome assembly GCF_023758025.1 of Alternaria triticimaculans. Lineage (NCBI taxonomy): Eukaryota > Fungi > Ascomycota > Dothideomycetes > Pleosporales > Pleosporaceae > Alternaria > Alternaria triticimaculans. The sequence continues at coordinate 786,846 of NW_026055967.1, forward strand.
GGCGGCAGCTGTGGCTGGTGAGTCTTTGCGCCGAACAAATTAGATGGCCTGGCGACTCCATTTCGCGAAGATCCTTCGTCACTGTCCTTTCTGACAACTGAAGCCGTCGTGCAGGACCTACGTATGCCAATAACGAAGTCGCATGCGCAGTTACTGGAAGCGGGAAAGCATTCTTCGCTAGGCGCATTTACACAGGTGGCCTCGTCAGCATCTGCGCTTTAAATACGATTGTACGAATCCTTCGCGAACTACCTGCAGACATGGGTAAACATAGTTCCCTAGGCTCGTACATTGTTCCACCAACGCGTACACGTTTGACGCCACAGTTTCGTAGGCGCGTACAATCTCCCCAGGTGCGAGGATACATGGTCCGGAAGTGCGGTTCGCCAATCTGCTTTACCCCGAAATGCAAGGCTGCGGTACGATGTAAATTGAGATGACACACGGGCCATCCGTATGACTATAATAGAAGACTGTGCCGCTCCAACTAGGCTATGGTTGTACTTCCATCGTTATACTCACAGTCACTTGCAGCATGGTTCAGCGCACGATGACAGACTATGCACGCATGTGTGTTATTACATTTCCAGACTTTTCGCTATGCCTACAGCAACTCGCTGACCCTTGAGCAAACGCTGGACCCATTCGAACCTTTGTACGCCGTGAGATTGTATAACATCCGTCTATGAGACATCCATCGCTTCCGCGCCGTTGGGGATCGCAAAGGAGACGGCGCCCGCATCGCCGATCAAACGCTGTTCCGAGTCGGAGACGAACTATTCGTGGTATTAGCAAGGTTTGATAGGTCGTAGTATGAGAACTGACCTTGACACTTCTTGTGGGGTCGTAGAAGAGCGCAAAGCTTCGCTGCACGTCTTCGATAGTGACCTCTGGCCCGTTCCTCTTCTTGCGTATTAGGTCAGAAGTCGTGATGAGATTGCTCGCGTATCGCAATCCGGTCTCCTGCCCAATCTTTGTGAGCAGCGCCAAAGCATCCGGAGACACGTCGACCTCCTCCTCTTGCGCTCGTATCGAAATAATCTGCTGCATCTCCTCCGCATTATATGCGTGGGTGCTGACAATGACCACACGATCTAAGAAGTCGAGTGGCAGTCCGTGCGGTGACCTGTAGTCTGTTCCCCGTATCTGTGTGTTTCCTCTGTTGCTAGCCATGATGACAATCGGTGCCAGCTCGTCCTCAAGCGCGCGGTTGACAAACGAGAAGCATTCAATGTCGAGCATGTGGACCTCGTCGATGAACAGAACACCCGGCACGATGGTCGCCTTGCCCTCCTCTTTCCACTCTGCGACCTTGGTGTTGATCTGGTCTCGCACCTCGCTGCGGATCTCGCCTGTGTCACCAGAGAAGAGCGCTAGGAAGCCCTGGGTCCGCGAGTTGATCACATCAATCTCGTGCAAGCTGACCGTGTGTACCACCTCGCGCCGTTGTTGCAGCTCGCCTTCGGGACATTGTACGAATTTGGTGTCGATGCCCATCGCGTCGTAGTCTCGGGAGCGCGTGTACGAGCGGCCGAGCTTGGTGATCTTGCCCGAGGCCTTGTCGATGGAGATGATGTCGCCGGCCATGACCTTTTCCTTGGTCATTGCGTCGATCATCTTGGTGCCCATGTCGTAGACGGTCTCCATGTCGGTCGTCTTGATGGTGAGTTTACCCTGCTTGTTGCTCTAATCACAGTCAGCATCGTTCCGTTGCGCAATCAAACTCGTACTCACGCCTGTGACGCTGCGGTCAATCTGTATCTCGACCACCTCGCCCTCAATGACCTCGCTCTCCTCTGTTATCCGCACGCCAATCGACTTTCGGAAGGCCTGTGTGAGCGCCTCGGTCTTGGACATCTCCAGCGAGAAGATCTCGGACGAGGCGAGCATGGTGAAGGGCACGTCGGGGCCCAGCGACTGCGCCATTCCCATTGCGATGGCCGTCTTTCCTGTGCTGGGCGGGCCTGCAATCAGAACTGCGCGACCGGCAATCTTGCCATCTCGTGCCATCTTGAGTATAACGGCTGCCGCCTTACGTGCCTTCTCCTGGCCGACGAGGCCCTGCGACGACACCTTGGGCTCGAGCGTGTCATCATCGACGCCGAGACCGCGGATGTGAGAATGCGCCGCGATGAGATTGAGGCCGCGGAGCTCCTTGCTCTCGGCGATGGTGGTGATGGGCTACGTGTCGTTAGTCACATGATCTTCAAGTCACGTCCTTCACTTACCATGGCCATGATGATGTGCGGTGTGGTAATTTAGGCGGCGGTATGCGACAGCGACATTTCGCGGACGCGCAGAGGAAGCTCCAGTTAAGACGCACGGGCCCGCTTATCGGCCGTTTGCTATTTAGTTCCATTGGGCGCGTCGACGCGACTGCCCCCTCGACCCTTGGAACGACCGCCTCCCCGACCTATCACTTGCCAGCTGGCCGTAATCCCCAAGGCAGCTAGCAAATTCCCTACGCACTATTTAAACTCTCCAATTTTCCTTCTTTATCCTGTTTCTCCTTTTCCTCAAGCCATCGCGCTGCTCCTGCCCTCAATCTCATTGGTTGCGTGCAGTAGCGGCTCCCGCGCTCGACCCTCCCACCTCACCTCGTACACCGCGAGATGTCCGGCCGACCCCAAGTCCCCAGCATCTCAACAAGTGTTGGCAATCGCGCCTTCACTGACAGGTATGTTGTCCCCTGCCCCTCACTCCCATCCGTCTACGCAGTCTTGCCACTGCCCCTCTCACCCACGGTCCGTCATTCTAGCTCAGAGGACAAAAAGCAAGCACTTGAGCTGGCTACATTCATTACCCCACCAAGAGTGCACTTCGCATAGCGCGTTGAAATCACAGACATCAGGCTCTCGCCGTCTTATCTCCTGCGCTTGCTATCTGAGACACGCTACGATGAAGCTCGCGTTCTCTCAGTTGCACTCAAAATATCAAGATAGTCCTGGAGGCATTTGTTACTCCTGTCTTAAAGCTGCAACACTCACTGTCTCTAACTCCAGGACATATTCTGGTATTTGGAGGACAATGTAGCAACACGAACTTCATCGTAGGGGGACCGTGCAGAGGCACCTTCACCTGCCAAGACCCCAGTCCGGTGTAGTGTATATACTAACATATGGTATAGTCCACGTACTCAAACCCCAACTGCATACTCGCCCGCGCTCAGCGATTCAATGAGCTCGCGCGTTTGGAAACGTCCGCTGGAGCCTCAAGCCCGTGGCGAGAGCCCTCCAGACAAGCGAAGTCGTCCGCCAGACTCGCGGTCGGCGTTACAAGATAGGGTCAGATATAATTCCCTCCCTCCAATAATGTTTGCTGACATATAATAGTACGCCAACTCAGCAGTCTCCAGGATCCCGAGCCCTCCAGCATCTAGAAAGAACTCTTTTGCTGGATTAATCAATGTACCTACCGGCCCGAGACTAGCTTCTGACTACCGCAGGCCGCGTCAGAATGTGCGAGTTCTTTCACCCAGTAGTTTAAGCAGTGGAGCATCGACGCCTACGCATCATGCCCCTCCTGCACCTTCGATGCTGCCAACACCAGATCCAAGTGTCCTTCACCAACAGGATGTGACTAGTGCCCCCACGAGCAATACCCCCTTCACCATGCACTCTTTACGCAAGCTGAAAGATAGGAAGAGAGCTCTTGCGCAGCAGACTACCATCACTGTCAGCACGTCTGTTGACGTTAAGCTCAAGACTCAGGCATTGGACATTGCGAACCTTAAGAAGGAGCGTGATGATATCAAGAGGGAGCTACTTGAACTTAACAAGACGCGAGAGGAGGAGCATAATGGTCTCACGAACCGGCTGGTGCAGGTGGAGGGATTGTCTACACGCGTTGATAGCCTCACGAACAAAACAGAGACCCTCAACATTGTCAACGCAGCCGCCAAGCCTTTAGCAACACGATTAGAAGCACTAGAGGTTTCGGCTGCCGAACTTCCAAGCTTACGGCAGGAGTTGCAGGACCTGAAAACTGTGCCAGAACGCCTAGCTGCAGTAGAGAGCAAGCGAACTACTCATCAGGCGGGACCAGAGTCAAACGGTTCTGACACCCTAGGGAACTTGCAGCTAAAGCCGCTATCCGATAGGCTCGAAGGTCTTAGAACTACGTCTTCACAGCAGGCGAATCTTATTACGGAGCTGAAGATGGCGACAGCACTACAGAAGACTGAGATTGAAAGTCTAAAGACGTGGAAAAACGCGCAGCCTACACCACTATCCGAACACACTGTCAGAGAGCTTATCACGGCCGAGACCAGAGCAACAGCCAAGAACCTAAACGACAAAATCAAGGATGTGAACAGTCGGCTTTCCGAACGCATCACCAACCACCAGGACTTGATTCACGCCTTCCAGACTTTCAAAGAGACCGTTGAGAGTAAGAACCTCTCTGATCAACTCAACGCTTTGAGCGACAAGATCAAGGATGTTGAGGGAAACGGCGACAGAACGTACGCAAAGGCCAACCGTTTGCAGAAGCAGATAGAGGACCTAGAAGACGAGTTCAACCCAGACCGTGTCGACAGACTGAAGGAGTTGGCAGAGAAGGTAGAGAAGCTCAGAAACAGAGTGGATAAATACCGCGATGCGCTCAGCGAAGACAGAGAGGAAGTGGAGATTGTGCGAGAGGGCCTGAAGGACCTCCGGGAAGAATCAAGGGGCCTGAAGGAAAAGACAAAGAGTACACAAAAGGATCTCAGCAGCCTCCAAGGAGATTTCGACGATCTTGAGAAAGACATCCTTGAGTACATTGGACCTATCAAGGGGGACTACGAGAAGACAAACTTTACCCTGTCGCAAAGGATCGCGAACCTGCAGGGCACTGTAACCCAAGCCGAGTTGGGAAGGCTCCCTGCTCGCCTCAGTGAGCTGGATAAATCTGCACGTCTGTCAGAGAAGCTTCTGGGCCGCGTCGATGAACTGGAAAAAGCTCCACGGGGTCCTCACTTTAAGAAGGTCGGGACAACTGTTGCGACTTATTCTCCTGCTCCAATCACCCCACCTGTGACCAATGCAGACACCGAGGTCTCAAATCTCAAGAAATCGCTGCAAGAGCTTCGCAAAGTTGTGGAAGGCACCGGTGGCTTGACGACCCAGGCTCAGGCAATCTTCGAGCGACTGAACAACATGGAAGCCACTCTGGCCAGCGCTCGACCGCTCGACAGTGTGGAGCAGAGTGTGGAGACAATAGAGACGACCATGGACAAGACCTCAGTCAAGACGCTGGAAAAGGCGGCGGAAAAGAAGGTCAAATCTCTGATAACGAGCGAGCGCAAGGCTATAGAGAGGAATGTCGAGGAAGTGGACACCCGACTCTCCCAAGAGATCCAGGATCTTCGCAAACTAACGGAAACTCGTATGGAAGCGATGCAAGCTCTCCGCAATCGATCGCGTGAACCCGATTTCGCGGCGTCGTCAGCTGATGCGAGAACAGCGCCGTCCGAGATGAGCGATCTCAACACCATCACAGAGGATATTGAAACGCTGTTCAAGGAACTCGAGACTGCAAATGCCACTATCTCGGCTGTACAGGACGTCGCCCCCACCCTCTTCAACGAACAATTCGACCCACTCAAGCGCAAGGTTGAAGAGCAGCTCAGTACCGTCACTGCTACAATGGAAACCCATGCCCGCAATCTATCAGCTTTGATGGAACAAGTATCGAAGTCGCCTACACAACAGAATGGCTTAGGCCAAGCCCAACAAGCCCAGCTCAATACCATGTTGGCAGAAGTAGCGTCATTGAAGACGGACTTTGCGACTCTGCGATCGTCTCTGTCGACCAAGGCCGACTCTGCATCGGTGGAGAAAGACCTGGATACTTTCACCTCCGCAATACGCAACATAGAGAGCCGATACGAGAACATCAGCACCGACACCATGTATCAGGGCATGGTCCGCTGGTTTACCGAAATGTACCCCGGTCTGCCACGACTCCAGGAAGACATCCACCGAGTGCAGAACTGGATAGCGAATCGCGCGAACGTTCTCGACCGCTTGGACCAAGACGCTACTCAACTGCATGGTCTTGTGAACATCGCTCCGCACTTGCACGAGATTGCCAACATGAGTCCGCAATTGAAACAAGTGGCCACCGATGCTGCTCAACTCCAGTCGGCTATCCAGGCTCATGGCGAGATGTCGAGTGCGTTGACCAGAATTGACCAAGCTAGCTCTGATGCCAGCCTGGCAATCTCCAAGGCTGAGGAGGCAATGCGTGCAGCTAGTAAGGCTGAGCAAGCCAGCTCTGATGCACAAACCGCGAGCGACAAGGCCGATCAAGCCAGCTCTGATGCAAGAGCCGCGAGCGACAAGGCTGAGGAGGCCATGCGTGCAGCTAGCAAGGCCGAGCAAGCCAGTTCTGATGCAAGAACCGCGAGCGACAAGGCTGAGGAGGTTATGCGTGCAGCTAGCAAGGCTGAGCAAGCCAGCTCTGATGCACAAACTGCGAGCGACAAGGCCGATCAAGCCAGCTCTGACGCAAAAGCCGCGAGCGACAGGGCCGACCAGATTGAGCAACAGCTTAATGAGCAGATCAAGACGATCGAGAACATCAAGGGCTCAGTGTCTGGATTACAAAATTCTTTGCGGAATCTGCACTCGGCCACATCACCCTTCGTCAAAGCGGAGGCTCTTGACGCCCTGCAGGCAACTGTCAAGACACTGCAGACCCAAATAGGTCAGGAAAAGCAAGAACGCTTGACCAGCACAGGAGAGCTTCGCACTGCCATCGACGCTGAACGTACCACACGCGTTGACGAGCAGGCTAAGACCAGAAAGTCCATCCAAGACCTGAGGCAAGCGATCGATGTGGGCAAGATCAGGAAGTCTATTCAAGACCTGAAGCAAGCAATGGATGTGGACAGGGCCACTTTCGCAAAAGCTGACGTAGTGACTGCATTGGAGGGTACACTGCGAGCCTTCCAATCCGAGATCAGCGACACTCAAACGGCGAATTCCGAGGCCATTCAAAACTTGCGTTCAGCATTCGACACCGACTGCAGCAAGCGCGACACCACGGAGGGCTATCTCCAAAAGTCCATCAAGGAGCTGGCTCAGACGCCTGCCCGAGCGCCTACCCCAGACAATGTCCCCTTCGATAACTTCAAGCGTGTCGTGGTGGGCAAGCTTGCCTCTGAGAAGAAAGCACGTACAGATTTCGAGGAGAACTTGAAATCATCTTTCGGCATGGTTGAGGGCAAGATCACAGCTCTACGGCAGGATACAGCGAAGTACAACAACGAGGTGAAACGAGTCTCAAGCGACCATGACACCGCAAAGCAAGGGATCTATGACCAGCTCGCCGACATCAACACGGCGGCCGCCGAGCTGCGGGAAGCTTACGACAACACGGTGAAGACGTACATTGAGCCTAACAGCGAGTTCTTCGGCTTGATCGGTACAGCTTTCGTGGTTCTCTCGCAACTTCAACAAGTCGTCGAGAGCCTCAACCAGAACCTTCCAGTCGCTCCGTTGAGGCTGGAATGGGACTACTATCTCCCCAGCCATGGCCAGCCCTCCACCAACGGCGAACCCAGCAACTCCAAAGGAAAGGGCAAGAGCAAGCAGTAAGCTGCCCCCTTATCGCTCGACCAACGTACACAAAGTCCGACAACATTCTTTTCCTGGGCCCTGTCCCCTTGTCAACCCTTTTACTACTGTGTTACCACCCCCGGCCCGAACAAAAGTGCGCATCGACCTGGCGTTTTTTATCGGCGGATACTGTGAGCATTTTCATGCATGATACCCCTCTATAGCCTGTGGCGGCTCATTTCTTTGTGTCTCGATCTTTGCGTATTGCGAGTTTGATGAAGTGTGTTCTTTTACCTTCTCGTTCTCAGCGGTGTCCAAATACTACTGTGTTTATGTATGTAAGTCCCATTGAAGTTGGGCGTTTCGATTGTGTAAAAGTCCTAGTTATCTGGGCGATTTGGTGGATATGGGGGTTTGATGTTAGGTCGTGAACCTGATCGGATGTGTGGAAGGTGCGGATGGTGGAAATTCTGATGGAGAGAGCTGGTGGTGGGCGTGGATGTGGAAAAGGAGAGGATTTGGCGTTTGTACTGGTAATGCGAGTGTACGATAAAATGCGGAAAGGTTTAAAGATTGTTGTGCCAGTGCTACGATTACGCTTGTTTCGTTGTATATTATACTCCAGCCCGAAGGCATGCACCTGCCATGTCGCGTTTTGTGTTAATATAGGCTGCGGAGTACAACTTGCACAGAAAGCAAAAGCAGAGCGCCTTCGCATGCTTTATACGTGGTGCTGTGCCCCAGGACCGCCCCTTGTGGCGCTTTCTAACCAAGGGACTAGTCTCTTTCTCATCCCTTCCAATTTTTAATGAGCGGATCCAGTCACCGTGTATGTCGTGTGTATTGCGGGCGTCGTGAGTGGCTCGTCATTTATGGGTCATCGTGGTACCATGGAATGGTCTGGGCTACCATACTTGAGTATGAAGACGGCCATTCCGACGAACAGCCCTGGCAAACCATTGTTATCGACTTACCAACCCACCAACGTACACACCCAAAGTCCGTCGCGAAAAGACTTCGAATTCGAGCGCGAGCCCACAAGATCACCATGGGATGGGATGGGACCAGATTTCGTCTAACGGACTGGCCTTGGCTATAAGTACCAGAGCGTTGATCATCTACTACACATATCCCGCAGTCATCTATATCTCTCTAAAAGCCATCGTTCCACAAATCACTCTGCCTCCTTCACACGCGCACATTCAAAACTAGGTTATCATGACATTATCGATTTTGGCTTCATGAATTCATACAATACAGTACGAATGATACTTTTCCTCGTCTCATCCCCTTAGCTCCTTCGTTTAGCAACTCCAGTACGCCCAACAGTCCCCCTATCCAATTATGTATACAGAATCCCAATCCAGTAACAAGAAGGAAGAAGGAAAAGGAACAAGAGTCCAGTCCAACCTCATGGGGTATCAGAATTTGCTTTCAAATCAACCAAATGAAAACCACCCGCTAATGTAGACAAATGATAAACGCCAACAAGGAATTGGTGTATGTCGCCATCCCACGCACATGTCAACCCCCAACTTTTTCTCTTCTTACTCGGGCCTCTCAAGATTAACCCTCAACCCATACTTCAACCCCTCAATCTCGCAATACTCGGCCAAGAACCTCAGTCCAAATCGTACAGCTTGGATAGGCGTGGTATCGGCGCCCAGCGGCAAAAAGTACGGGCCTGACATCTTTGCGCCGCTCAGTTTCTCCGGTTCGCGGGCTAGTCTCGCATTCGACTCGCGGGCTGCATACGTCTTCTTGTATATCGATTGCAGATCCTCAATCGGCAGCGCAATCCGCGCGTCTTGATAATGGCGATGCATTTTAATCGTGTGATCAGAAAGAAGTGCAAAGTTCTCCGCGAGCGAGTTATGCTGGCGGGACGCTTCAGCCGTATTACCACCACTATGACCCATGCCATCTTGCGGTGAGTCGTGCGTTTTAGGGTTGTTGCAGCGCTGGGAGACGTGTGTGCAGATTGCGGCGGCGATTACGGAGCTGAGGTAAGAGCGGAGGCCGTCGAGGTGTTGAAGGTCTTTTGTACTGCGCGAGTAGGAGAGGCAGAGGGGGAGGAGCGTTTTCCAGGTTTGTTCTACTTCGCCGGGGCGGCCGCGCATGTGGAGGGAGAGGTCTTGGGCGAAGTAGGCGGCCATGTAGGCGCTGGGGGGTGTTAGTGGGGTTCGTAATGTAGAGTTGAGTGCTGGGTCTTGGACTTACAGGATACACTCAAGGTTAGTAACTGCAGCCCTTTTCTCGTCCTGTTTCGAAATCTTGCCGCTGGTGAGGATCTTGGTGGCTTCGTGCTTAAGGGCTCTACCCATTTGATTCCACCTTGCCGACGTATGCCCAAGCAGCGAGATGTCTGCCTGCTTCTTATTGTTAAGAGGAGCAGATGTAGGCTTCACGCCGGCTGGGGTTGCGCCAGACCGACCGGGCGTTGCGTCGTTGCTCTCGGAAGACTGAGTTCGTAACATGTTGACTGACTTGAGGTCCTTCTTAGGGGTTGCGTATTGTGCCTGACTGTTTTGGAGAGGGGTAATGGGCCGGTCTTGAGTTGAGCCTGCTCTGGGTCGCTTAGTGGGCGGTACCGCCAATGTCGACTCCTCTTCCGCGCGCGGCCGCTTCTCTGGTACTTTTGATGGCGTTGTAGTCTGTCGTGCAGCGACCTTGGGAATTGCCTTCTTCTTAATGACAGGCGGATCCGTGACCTTGGGCTGCGTGTCTGCCATTTGAGTCGCCTTGGAAGTATCGTTGCGCTCCTTCTTCTCGGCATTCGCTCGTTTCGATGGTAGGCGGAGAATCTGGCCAACGACAGGCGCCTTGGTCTTTGAGAATTTCAGCTTAACTACCATACTAGAATCTGTTTGTTCGACTTGACTGACTGGTTCGGGGTTGGGCGATTTGCCGTTGCCGTTGATGGAAACTGAGCGCGCTCGGTTCTCTGACTTTGGTGTACCGTTGGACTGTTGAGATCCGCTGGGTGGCACAGCAAGTGTCTGACTCTTGCGATCTGAAGATGACACAGATGCGTCGGAATCTGTGCGCTTCCGCTGTACTTCCATTCTGTCGAGCTCGGCCTGTATGTTTGATGGGAGGGTGGGGGATAAAATGTTCGGAAGGCCGTATGGGTTGCCCATTGGTTCGTGTACTGGCGAGAGCAGCGGAGGTAGGCCGTGTGGTGTTGAGTTGGAAGGGTCCGACTTCTCAATCTTGCCCTTGGAACTCGTAGTCTCGCTCTTGGTTGTGGAAGGGGCTCGCGGCCGATTTGAAGAAGGGGCGCCTCTGTCGGCTTTCCGGACGGGATGCTCGTCGCGTGTAGTACCAGAGGATCTGTTACTGTCAGTAATTGAACAAAATATAGAGCGGCGTACCCACGACTTCGGCGACTTGGGCTCGGTCTTTTGGGACGGCGCAGACAGTTTTTCAGACTTGCTAGCCCCATTCGCCTGTTTCTTGTCTGACACAGAACTGGGCGAGCTGATCTTGACGCTGGGAGTGGTGGGACCGTTCGCTTGCTTGACCTTGAAGGCTGAGAGGTTGGGTTTCTTCTTCGCTGGCTGGCCATTCGCGGCCTGGGAGCGTGGCGGTTCAGGCTCGGGCTCGTCGTCTTCTCCCGCCTGCAGCTCGAAGCAATCCTGACACGGCTCCCGATATAGATATGTCCTGTACTGCAGGTGCTCCTCCTCCGACTTGAACAGCCTTCCCAGCTTCCAGGCGTTGGCTTGTTGTTGTGAGTAGTACCGGTACGGATGTAAGGATGGGGTGGAAAGTATATATGGTGTGCGCGGGACCGCCGTCTTTATGCGCTTGAAGATGCTGTCGAGGGCGTCGAGCTCGCCTTGGTCGTCGGCGGAAAGCTGCTTGCGCTTGAGGGATCGCGTCGTATCCACGATGGGCTCAGGTTGGTCTGGGCCCGACATGGCGTGTTACCTCAGGGTCTCGAGGGTGCAGTCGGTCGCGTATAGCAGCGGTGTCGCGGGCCGACGGCGGTAGGTGCAGTGGAACGACGTGTGGAGGTGGAGGAGCATTAGGTGAGGCGCTCGAGCGGGGATGGGGTTATGGCAGCGCCGTGGACGCGGTGTGAGGGCGGAATCGAGTCGGGACGCGCGTGGACAATAGCAGGGCGACAATCGCTTTCTCTTCACATGTCGTCAGTACAATAGACCCACGTGAGCGCGCATGTGGATAGCGCGGGCTCTCCTCTCTCACTCACCCAGACTACGGGCGCTGCTACCTCTGGTTGCTCGGGCGGGAATGGGACATCGCTCGCGCGCCGTATCTATGATAGCGCAGCGACTCGGTGCGTGAGGCCAGAAAAACGGCAATCTCGTGTTTGCGACAGCGCTGCGGTCAAGGGCGACATGTCGAGGTGGACATGGCTTGGCGGGAGGCTTCTCCCGCGCGCTTCAGCCCTGGCTGCCGCCGGAGAGGCCTGCATCGTCCATTGGCTGCTCTTTGCTCCGATGGCACCACATCACTGGAATACGCACATCGCCCTGACTATGATCTAGCTTGGGCAGCGTTCTTCCATCGCGTTCATCACGCGGGAACTCGAGTTATGTTCACTCTAAGGGTTGATTTGTTTCCACACGGCTGCTCGGGACGTCCCTGTTATTCAGTGGTCCCGAATGATCGGCATGGATGACATCAACGCGATCCGACTCCACGCATCCATGTGTGCATCGCATCACATATATCACCACCGGGCTGCTACCGGGACAACCTACAAAGGGTCCAGCCATGTCTTACTTCTCACTGTCATGACAGATACACGTCGCGCATTATGTCAAGATTAGTACTATTGATGTTTGGACTAAGGAGGTTGCAGATCCCGTTTCACACCATCACCTGCACCACCGGCAGAAGGAAGCACGTGTCGGCGATAATTCCAAAGTCTGATTCCCGAACCAAATGTACTTCATGGCATTAATTAGAGTTTCTCGATGCAGGTCGTCTCCCGAAGTCTCGCCAAAAGGAACACGGGAACCACGCGGCGGCTTTCGAGGAGTTTGGTAGAGATGGTTTCACCCAAACTAATGCAGTGAAACACAGTCAGCTTCCGTCCTACAATTCCTCGTCGTCCGTCTCGTCATCGTCGTCGTCGTCCGCTGCTGTTGCCGCTGTTGCTGCCGCTGGAGAGGGCTGTTTCTGTACAGTTTCACTTCGCGTCGTTCTCTTCTGGAAGGGAAGTGCTCGAGGTGGTGGTACACCCTTGCTTGCCGTGGCTTCACTTCTAGAACTCTGTGCAACAGAAGTTGCTCTCAGCGTCTCGGATGACCTGCCTCTGGGGTGTGGTGCAGGTTCATCCTCCTCGTCTGTTTCATTGTCGGACTGCTCTGGGGTCATGGGTTCGGGCATTTCTTCGTCATCCTGCTCTTCGACCTTGGCCTGATCGATTTCCATCTGGTCACTGTCTGCATCTGGTGTTGCCTCTGGTTCTGCTGCTTGTGCAGGAGCTTTGCGCTTCGACGTTCGTGATGCGCCTGCCTTGCGAGTCTTGGTGTCTGCTCGGGTCGACTGTACGGCCGCCGCTAGATATTGTCAATATATGACTACGTCACAACGACGTCTTACTAACCTGTGGACTTGTCGACTTTTACGCCAGCTAGCAGACGACTCTGGTCCCGGATCTTCCGCTTCTTCTCGTTTAGCAATTGCATGAACTGCTGGAGCATGGCAGTCTCGGTGTCATTCTTAGTTTTGATGAAGTCATCCAGCTGCGCATTGAGTTTGGCGAGGGTGTGCTGCTCGCTCTTGACTTGGTCTTTCAAGTTGACCACCTGCTGCAACGTTTTGGCGTGCGCCATGGCTGATGCCTGCGCCCACTCGAACGGGTTGAACTCAAACTCATCGTCTTCTGGAAGGACAATCTCACCCAGCGTGACCTACACACATCAGACAAATCTATCTTGGAGAGCACAATGCTGCCCACCTTGATGTTCCCAACGTCCTGGCGAAAAGAAAGTTCTAGGTTCTTGTTTTTCAGCGTGTAGACAATGCGAACACCGTCCAAGATGTCGGTCTGGCCGATTTCGGGCTGTTGCTGGAGCAGAAAATGAGACACGACGGCGGCCCACTCGTCGTCGCTGCCCTTGAATTTGTGCTTGAGACTGGCGAGATTGCGGTGCGTGACTGGGGCGCGTCAGATGGCGAAACACAGACGCGCTGTGGATGATGTCTTACTCGAAGTCACATATGGGGTTTCGCCCTCGCAGCCCACCAGTCTGACATCCAGCGGGTGGCTGCCCTGCTGCAACACTTCGATGACGACGGTCTCGCCGCGGCCATCCGCAGGCTCGACTGGCAAAATATAGCGGCTCGCCATCGCTGCGATGGTGTGCACAAGCTAGGCGGAACTGCGGGAGGGAGCCCAAGTGGGAAGGTTTGTGATGGTGTGGCCAGGGAGGCTAGTCGCGATAGTGAGAGCGGCCAGGAACAGGTACCGGGCGTTTCACGTGGTAGGGAATCTATTGAAACCGTAACCTGAACCACGTCTACCTGAGACGGCAGGCACGGGAGGTTATATTTGTATGTAGATAGTAATGTCACTTGCGTGGTGGTGGTGCCCAGGTGGGTGGTGCCGTCGCAGGCAGCACCCGCTGGGGTGAAGGACCACTGAAGGTTAGTGTTTGTTGATGTCCAGGCATCCGCCCGGGACGCGAATCGAGCGCGATCCGCACCAGTCGCGCTGATGGGGGCAGAAACAAACATGGGTGCTATACAGGGCGCGGTATGTGGCGTGGTATATACATAGGCAGTCTCTGGTTGCATTGTTCCTGCATATGTAGGCTCCCACGACAGCTGTACTTCCAGACTCATCGCCGTCATCGTCGCCCTTGCTGCAGGGGTGCCGAGTGTGTTATTCGTACCGACACGCGTGGCCTAGCGTGCGGGCCAGCCTGCAGACCGGCCTTTGTCTACTTACCGCCTTTGTGCTTCGCGTAGCCCTGCAGGAACCTGCAAGCGGTGCCAGACGACCCTCCAAGGCCCACAGCCCAACCACCTCAGTACCTCGCGCGAAGATCCTGCACACCCACCTTACACCGCACCTGCGATATCCGCGCGACAGCTCCACCGAGCATGGCGGCCAACAACCGCTCCTTCGCGGCGCGCATCGCCTCCATCACCTCGCAGTCGACCCAGATGGAGACATGGGACGACGGCGACTTCGACGACCGCTCCGACGGCCTCCTGTTCAAGAACTCGACGGTCCATTCACTCTCTTCGCGCATGAGCGTCCGCTCCGAGACCGAATCCAATGACGACTGGCAGATTCTGATTACGCCAGGCGACCAAGCAACCAACACATCCGCCATCAAGACCGCCGCGAAGCAGGCCGGCATCCCCATCCCCACGAGCGTGCCGTCGTCGGCGCTCCTCGGCGGCTCAATCAAGAGGCTGGGCAAGAAAAAGTCGACCAAGAAGATCGAGGTCGACGACGACTGGGGCAACGACCTCGAGCTGCCCACCAACGCGAAGGAAGGACTGAAGCTGAAGGCGCCCAAGCCACGCACGCCGGCGGAAGAGGACGATGACTTCGACTGGGGCGAGGGCTCGCTCGGCATCCGCTTCGCAGGCACGCGACAGGGCACCCGCGGGGCACGCAGCTCGTCCGTGTCCGCCATGAGCCCCAGCCTGGGCAGCATCATGACCATGGAAAGCGAAGACGACGACCTGGGCGGCCTTGTGCTGCCCACCGAACCCATGGACTTCAGCGCGCGTCTCGACAAGCTCAAGAAGGCCGAGCAACCACCAGCACCACTAGCCGCAGAGCCATCGCTCCTTCCACCGCTGCCATTGCGCGAGCAGTCCCTCACGCCGACGCAACCAACACAAACCACGTCGATCCCTACCCAGAGGCCGTTCCAATCGCCGCCCCAATCGCCCATCGCTGCACCACTATCTCCTTCCCCCTTCAGCAGCCCCACGCCTATGAGCCCCAAGGCACTGGCACCATCGCCCAAAGCCAAGCCCGTGGTCCAAGAGGAGGACTTCGAGGATGGCTTCGATTTTGGCAATGGCGAGATCCTGGACCGCCAGAAGCTGACGCTCAACAAGAACATTGTCGTCAAGAAGCCCGCGACCAAGACCACCGCCCCACACGCTGCTCGTCCCGCTACTACCATCACCTTCACCGACAGACCCACTACCTCGCGGATACCCAGGCCCCTGCCCTCCATCGCGAGTCGGACCAGGCTAACCCCTGTGTACGAAAGCGGCGCGTCCACTTCCAACTCGACTCGGACCATGCCTACTACTACCAGCGCACAGCTGCTCCGCGCGAAGCGCTCTGCTCCTGTCCTCCGCAACAACAACACGAGCCAAGCACCACGCATGCCATTCCTCCCTGCTGGCGGGGCCTCTTCCCAATCGCACCACGTCATGTCCAAGAGCACTTCGCAAGCCCACCTTCGCCGCGACTCTGACCCTCGCCGACCCCAGTCTCCCTCGATGCGCTCCTACTCGCGCCTGTCTGGCGGTGGCCACAACGAGACGCCTAGTCGTGCTGGGGTGAGACGTGATCAGGCTCCCTCTGCCCTTGCACGTCATCCACCCCCAAAGAAGCTGACACAGCCTCAGCGCAAGCGAAACTTTGGCGACGGCCATGAGCTCGACCTGTTCGATGACTTGCCTACTTCAGCTTCCAAAGAGAAGCAATTCGAAAAGGTGCCGCGCAATGTCGCCAGCAACAAGTCGCTGCGCCACCAGCCGAGCAACTCACGTCTGCCGATGCCTGATCGCATGGCGACGCCTCTGCCCCAGACTCCGCGTAGTCCTCCCAAGATGGACCACACTCCTCGCTTTGCTCGCGACACCGCAGCAAGCAGGAACGCACGTGAGCAGCGCTTGGCAGGTACGAGGTCTCGAGCAGAAGGTCCCATTTCCTCCAGGCCCGTTAGCTGGGCTGCCCAAGTGGCCGCTCGTAGCCCTCATACCAGTCCATCTGCTCACAGGAAGAAAGGCTCAGGACAGAAGCCGCAGTTGATCAGGCAGATGACGCAGCCCTACACACAAAGTACAACACCCCTCTATTACTTCCCAGCACCTACTGACCACTATGTAGACGAGAAAGGTATGATTTACAACCCAACTTTGCAACGTTGGGAAGGAAACGAGGAAGCCCTTGTTTCGTTCTCACACCCTAATACTTCCACTACGACCCTCGCCCTGACCACGGCGAGCACGCCTACCTTTGCCCCGCCCGGAAACCAGATGAGCCGCAGCCATGATCGTTCACAATCGATCTCGCACATTGCCCTTTCGTCCATTCATGCCGGCCAAGAAAAGAGGAGCTTCTCGTCGCGAGCGGCCAAGCTGGCCCAGCCCCCAGCGCCCGCCCCAGTACCGTCTCCACCACGCCCTGCTTTGATCTCCCAAATCTCTGTCCCACGCCAAGTCCAATATGAGGGCCGCATGGTGTTCGATCCTGTCAAGATGACCTGGCTCAAGGCGCCTCGACCATCGAACGACATTGGATCACCTTCGGAAGTGGATGAAGATGAGGACCCATTCGCCGGCCTCGACGACCTCAAAGATAATGAGAGTGTCGCCGGTGGCAATGGCATGGGCGGTACCGGCACACCGAACCCCGATGATCCAACCTTTGTGGGCGAGGAGTTCGATGTCGGCCCTGGCTTCATCCGGCGACAGAAAGACGAAGAAGCCATCTGGCGACGACGCGTCGAAGGCTGGGTCGGCGGCCTTCGCGACAACGGCGAACACCGAGGCGGCTGGCGATGGGCGATACGCGACTTCGCCGCCAGTGCCTCTGCTGGCCACCCAACCTTTTAACGACCACGACACTACGACACCACGACCTTGTACTATATGTGCACGCACACCCATACTCACGCTCACGATTTTATGATTGCATCGCAGATGATTTGGTCTTTCGGCGCATTTTGCTGGACTATGATCCACAAAAGTAATGAGACGTGCCTTGGAATGTCTTTTTGAGATATCCCCTGCTTTGAGTGTTATGATGGGCGTGTTTTGGATAACCGCCTCACTCTTACGAACAACGCATTTAACGACCTTTACGATTGCATTACACATGCTTTTACAGAAAGAGCTTCGCTGCTCGACACACGACGACACATACATGACTACACACGATTTCCTTTGTTTATGATCTACGGCGTTTTTGGGTATTGTCTTCAGTACATACGAGAGCATCTAATACTATATCCTTGCTCGCTACGAGACGAAATGAATTCTATTATGTTATCAATGTCCCTGTGTGCTTCTTGGTGATGAGACTGGTCTGCTAGAAGCTGGGAAGGCTACGTCATCCGTTCAGGGGCATGAGTTAATCATCCGCCCAAAATAAACGACCTAGGAGTCTATTGAATGTCCAAATTTCGAGTAGCTTCCTTCCATCGAATCTGGTACGGTGATTTCGGTTCCATCCCAACAATGAGCTCGAGCGATCACGTGTTGGAGACGAAGATGCTGCCTAGGTGCTGCCTTAGGCATGGTCAGAGTCGTAAGAATTTACAATGCGTTGTAACTGTGTCGAGTTTCATCTTGCTACCAACGTGTACTGCCACCTGCTTAGTTTCGCCCTTGCATGAGGTAGCTCGGTGATGTGGCCGCTACTGGAGGCTTCTTTCGGCCCACGGACGGAGTCATAATAGCGGGGTCGCTGGTCACACGCCCAACGTGACCCACTGCCCGTCACACAATCCTGCCGGCGGTCACCGCTCCTCCCACCCTATATCATGTCGCGCTCCAACGATCCAGGTCACTACTTCCAGACGACGTATGGGCTTCCATCCATCTTCATCCATCTTCCTTTACTTTAGCTGATAGCATGTAGCTCCTCTCTCGAGGAGACAGCTCGCAAGGCTGCCAAGTCCAAGAACACCAAGGGCAACCCCCTCAAGCTCCCCTCCAAGATCCTCGCACTCACCGCGGACCCGCACGATGAGAACAACATCTACGTTGCCGAAGCAGCCGGCAACGTGAAGCGCATCAACATTGAAGTCGGTCAGACCTCCGTTTCTCAGCCGCCTCGTGGCTTCACTCCAGCTATGAGGTCATCGCTGACAGCTCCCCTTGTAGACTAATAAGGTCGCTGCTACCTTCACAGGGCCCGTAGCCCCTCTCACGTCCGTTGCCGTTTCCTCAAAATCCGACACGCTATTTGCGGGGTGCTGGGACAAGTCGATCTGGTCATGGACCCTCTCCACGCGCAAGCCCGCCAAGCGCTTCCAAGGCCATAGCGACTTCGTCAAGGCCGTCATAGCATTCACGCTACACGGCAAAGAGGTCATGGTGTCGGCTTCACAGGATGCCAGCATCATCGTTTGGGACGTCGCCACGGGCTCGAAGCTACATACACTGAAGGGACACACACGAGGGATTCTCGCTCTTGCGCTAGACCCGGCCGACTACGAGCCCAGCAAAGACACTGCTACAGTCTTCAGCGCTGGAAGTGACCGAGAGATCAGACGGTGGACCATCGGGCTGACGTCAGCCTCTGAGGTTGAACCGTCGCCCATCATCGCTCACGAGACAAGCATCGACGCCCTACACTTTGATTCAGACGGCGATCTATGGACAGCTTCAGCAGACAAGACGGCCAAGTGTCTCTCTAGAGGCCGTGAGTGGGCAGAGGATTCGACATTCGAGCACCCTGATTTCGTCCGCGATGTCGCCATCGAAGAGGACGGCGGTTGGCTGGTCACCGTATGCAGAGACGAAGAGGTTCGCGTATGGGACAAGAGCAGCGGTAAGCTGCATCACACTTTCAGTGGGCATTTTGAAGAGGTCACTGGCCTTCTTCTGCTAGGCCAACGCGTGATCAGCGTGAGCATTGAC
Source organism: Alternaria triticimaculans (assembly GCF_023758025.1). Classification (NCBI taxonomy): domain Eukaryota; kingdom Fungi; phylum Ascomycota; class Dothideomycetes; order Pleosporales; family Pleosporaceae; genus Alternaria; species Alternaria triticimaculans. The sequence continues at coordinate 806,216 of NW_026055967.1, forward strand.
GCTACAGTCAGACAGTGGAGCCTCAAGCCTCAAGAGCTTGCCAAGGCCATCCAAGAGGCCGAAGACGAGCGTCTCGGTAAGGAAGAGGACAAGGAACCCGAGCGCAAAGAGGGCATGATGACAGCGGAAGAAGAAGCGGAGCTCGCTGAGCTTCTAGGAGATAGCGATTAGTTTTCGACGAGCGGACCACCGACCGGACTTGTGCTACACCGGATTTCCTGGAATTCGTCGAATGAGCTTGTCCGGTTCAACCGTCCCTCCACCTAGGTAAATTCGAAACGAGACTATAGGCCAAGACAGTCATGATGTACTCCACCACCATCCGGCCAACGGCTTCCAAGGACGAACACGCCTGGCTTTGCGACTACATGGCCTCCGAGCTTCACGGTGATACGAGAAGTACTACGGAGACTGGCCATGCTCACAGCTCAGTTCTAGCAACACTGTTCGTCTGGCCCTGAAACGGGTCGTCCTATGCCGGATGTGGCTTCGGTACCATGGTTGGCTTTCCGCACATTCTCTACACAGAGTAGCTTGGTATTCCCCATTTTCTCCTTTTATGATTGATACGTGGTGCTATTTACTGGTGTCTAGCGTCGTGCCAGGCAACCACCACAGGCATACATACACACCTCGATACGTGACACACCTTCCTTCCAGCAACAGTTTCCTGGCCTTGTTACCCTCACTTCACCGTCTGAGGGATTCTCACACTTCTTTTCCTCCATGCATCACTTTTTTTCGTCGAGCGGCGCTTGCGTTCACCCTTTTATTACGCCATCTCATGTCATCCCGACCACATCGCCGCACCATCGACCGCAGTTGCCAGCCGACACCACGATCGATGCCGCGCGATGAGTTCCTCCTTCTCCACTACCTCCTCCGAGTCCTACGAGTCTTGCAAACACCATTGGTGTAGCGGACAGACAGCCATGAGGGGGACGCACAACCTCACGCCAGGGAGTACTCCCCGCCACCGGTGTCGCCTTCTCAGGTTGTCGCGCGTGGAAGATACCAACAGATGGTAGCGTTCGCGCTACAACAGACGTCAACCGTCCATGGTTCATTGACGCGAGCGCATGCGTCCTCCTCACGGCAGTCCAAGCATATGTAGGAAGTCAAGGCTTCTCTTACTGTTTCTTGTGCGCGTTGTCGACGAGGACAACCGATGACAGGTCCTTCTTGTTGCTGGCAGGGCATGAGCAACCTTACAGAGACTGTCGAGATACCGGTTGGTAAGCTCCTGATGAGCTGAGGCGAGCAGCTTCTGCTCTGGCATGTTTACGGCGACTGCAGTCGACCGCGATTACTATCACCTTTGGTGTCACACGGACAGAGGAGTCTGTTAGTCAAAGGGAGTATTCCCCGCCGCCAGTGTCGTCTTTTCAGATGTACGAGTGTGGAAGAAGCCTGCGATATCGATGCTTCCTTGGAAGTCTCCGACAGGCCTTACGGTCCATGGCGTTCTTTTGGCTACAGTCACTTCCTCTCTTCAGGCCTAAACATGTGCGCATGTCATGGCCGAGTCGCCCTCAACCGTAAGCTGGTCTGGGATATGGGTGGGTGGGGGAGGTGGAGGGGAGGCAACGGGGAGGAGATGGGGAGGAGGTGGAAACACCCCCTCTCTTCCTTCTTCTGGTTCCCTCTTCTTCTGCGTCCTCGCATCTACCCACTTCCCAGACTAGCATGACGGGAGGGTGTACGACTGCGATTGCACCTAAGCTCTCCCTTCACGGACAGCCATGGCTTGCTTCGCGCTTTTGTGTTAAACTCTTCGGAGTACTTTTGGTCTACCTCATTTTGTGTTCCCGGGTTTGAGACTGGTTTGCTCCTTGTCCTCCTTCCGTTCCTGTTGGCTCGAGTTTGGCTCCCCTACCGATTCGCTCGCCTTACTGGTTTCAGGTAGAGTATCCTTTCCTCACAGGGTGGGTGGAGCAGGCAGCAGGGACAAGGTGGGGAGAATGTGGAAACACGGTCTCACTCAACCCTCTTCTTGCTGCTTCCTTCATCTGCCCGCCAAAAAATGCTTCGCGATGAGAACCTGTCAGCAAGGGAAACGGTTCGCCGTTTCCCCGCCACCAGTGTCACCCTGTTCAGGGAGGCGAGCGTGGAAGATGCCTGCGATATGGAGAGCTTCCTCGGAAGTCTCCGATAGACCGTACGGTCCATGGCAATATTGCTCACAGGCACCCTCTACCGCATGTCCCCCGATGTCTTGGCCATTGTGCAAATGGGGAGGTCAGGGAGGCGGTTGGCAGGGGATGGAGGAGAAGGTGGAAGCACTTCCTTCCATCCTTCTCGTTGACCCGTCTTCTTCTGCTGCCTCCTTCATCTTCCCGGCTGCTGCCTTCCGAGTCCCGCCTTTGAGAACCCGATGTTGCATCTTGCTTTCGGGTACGCCCGCGCCTTCAGGTACGCCTGCTTCCTTTGGATCCGTCCGCTGAGTTCGAGTTCACCTGCGCCGTCTGGATACAGCCCGCTCGTTTACGTCCATCCGTTCGTCCGACCGAATACGCTGCCGTCGAGATACCGACACGCGGACTTGTACTGCAGGGAACGTTCGCGTAACCCCGTCGCCAGTGGCACTCTTTTTAGAGGTTGCCGAGTGCGGAAGATGCCAACAGATATTGAGTCTTCCCGGCCTCTGCTCTTGTCTGGAGCAGATGGTTGGGGTTCTCTGACAGACCGTAATGGTCCCTGGCTCAACTTGCATACAAGCACCCGCCTCCCTTCGGAGGACAGTCTCTGTCCTCGCGAATGGGCTGTCGCCGCATGTGTGCGACGGCCTGTTCGTTGGGTGTTCCCGTCCATGCGTGGACTGTTGACAACAGATTGACGGATGGCCCATGGATTCTCTTAGAGAGTCCGTGGTCTGACCGTTGACAACCGATTCGACAGGGTCGCATGGACATTCGTGGAAAAACCTATCGTGTTGAACTTATTGTGTCAAACTTTATCGAGAATTTTATTGGAATCGCCCTTACGGGCACTACAGTGTGGGGGAATGACCGGAGCCGATGGGTCCCGAAAACCCCTCTCGGCGTTGATGGCTAGTACCCTTTCGTTCGTGTTGCCATCTGATGGCATATCGAACACCCTGTGTTTGGTATCCTGCCCGCGTGCCTGCAAAACACGTTGGTTTGGCGTACCATCACAAAAAACGAAAAACATCGACAAAAAAACATCGAAAAACATCGTCCTGGACTGTTGCTACGCCGGCTTGTTTCTATCTTCTCACTGCCCCTTTACGGATCAGCGGTGCTTGGATATCCGGTGTGGCAACGGTCTCTTCTTTGGTAAATTGCAGCCGCTTGCTCCTTTATGAAGTGACTGGGCTTTACCATTCGCCGAGCTCTGTCCTCATCACTGTACGGGATGGAGCGAGGCACCCCCGTGGGATTTACCTGTTGCTCTCGTGTGCGGCGGAGTTTTGACTACGGGGTATGCGTGGCAGACTGCTATCGCGACTTGACCCAGACGACGAATGCTTGTCACGACCTGTTGTTGACGTTTGCTGCGGACGACTTGTTTGTTAGCGGCGAGCTGTCGGCGACGAACTGTAGGCAACTTGTTGTTCGGGTCAGGGAGGAAGCGAGAAAATGTCTCCGGCCTTACCTTTGAGCAATGCAGCCGCCGGCATTAAGGTCTTCACCCTTTGCGCGCTGGCCACACCTCCTGTGGTTTCAGTCGCTGCAACCTAGCGGGGGACTGCTAGCGTGGACTGAGCCGGCTCATCTTTTGAACCTGGCCCGGGAGGAAGCGAAAAGTGTTCCGGTCTTGCTGTTTGTTTCCTACTTCGGTGGGGGACGATGAAGCGAGGTGTCCCGCGGTATACGCGTCGCTTCTTTTTTGTCGGCGACGTTGACTACCTGCGATGTAGCGAGGGGGCAGACTGCTATTGCGGACCTGATAACGTTCAACTTTGGTTGACGGGCTTCGGGCAGGATGCAAAGAGTGTTTGCCATAAAGGAGAAAATGGGTCGCTGGTGGGCGTGCCAGGCGATCGCAAGAGGGGGACGGGCGGTAGAAGTCGGACCCTTGCGCCTCCTCGTGGTGCTGCCTGGATAGTCGACTGCTCTCTTGCACTTGAGTTTGTGTGAGGGGGTGGAAGATGAACTAGATGCTTGGGACGCAACGATGTGTAAGTATGCTCTTTTTCCTTTGGTTGTTGCTAACGGTGGAGTGTGGGTGTGGATTGAGCAGGTGATGTGGTGTCGGGTTGGACATGGATGGCTGTTGTCTTGGGCGCTTGCTTTTATGTAGGCGCTTGCTCTTAGAGCAGAATGAAGGATCTTCTCAATTTATATGCTATCGTTGCCTTGCTTCCCGTGAACTATTGTCTTCCAATGTCCGTCTTCACCTAGACTTCCATTTTGTGCTTCCACGCGCGTGGTCAACATCACATCCAATCACAACAGCTCGCCCCTTTCACTCTCACTTTTACAAGACGCAATATTCTTCTTCCTATTGTACGACGCTCGTCTATTGTACCCAGCCATCTCAATAAACCCTGCACAATCCTCCACCGTAGGTACCATATATTAAGACTACGATCTGTTCTCCTACTACTCTCTTCTACCCCACACACCACCTTACCTACGACACATCCATTTTCCACACTTCCACAACAATCCAACAACCCACTTACCGACTACATCAACATGTCACCCACGCAATCATCATCATCACCGGTGGTTTACCACCCACGATCGGATCCTGGAGAGCTTTCCTCGCAACCTCGAAACCAGCCTGGCGGCTACAACCCGCTGTCCCCCGACTTCTTCTGGGACACAGCATACACCTTCCCCGCCCCCGTGGCAACTACACCCTTCTCCGCGGTCATAAAAACCACTCCGCGAGCCACAACGTCGGCGGCAACCCACCCCACCGCCCAAGCAGTCGATCCTCTCCGCGCTCCGCGTAGTCGGCAAACCAGCCCTGGTAGCTACCGCGCGCAGCCTGCTAAAGGCGCTGTATTCGGTAGTGCACGGTCACCGCCTCCCGCGAACCCTTGGGGCAGCGATGTCTTTGCCAGGATCAAGGCTGATGATGAGGTTGTGAGGGAGCGGGCGAAGGAGGAGAGTGAGAGGGAGGGGGGCGGGTTCCGTCCGAAGATGACGCAGACGTGGAGGGTTGGGGGTGGGGAGGTGGTTGTTGAGGTTTTTGAGGAGAGGAAGTGAGATAGGATGGGATGGGACGGGATGAGATGAAGGAGAGGGTAGTTTTGACGGGAAATGCATCAGTCTACCGAATTCTTCTTCACGTATCTTCTTCTTCTAGATATCCAACATATTACGTTACCTACACGCCCACAACCTTATCCCCAACCGCCTGCGCCATCATCCCCGCATTAGCAACACTACTCTCCAGCGTACCCCCCACCCTCATAAAATTCACCGCCAGCACCTCCAACCCCTTCTCCTCACACAGCTTCCACGCATTAAACCCCACCGATCCTTCAAATCCTGCATCTTACCCTGTTTCCCCTGCACCGCAGCCGTATACCCCTTCTGCATCTCACGAAGATCCTCCGGGCGGACTTCGATCGTACTGGCGCTACGTGCGAGGACGAATATGTAGCGGTGGGGGCGCGGGGAGATGTAGTTGGGGAGGGGAGCGGGGCGTACGTAGGGGGAGCGTATAGCGGCGGTAGAGTAGGAGAGGCTTCCTGAGGGTTCGCTGGAGAGGTTTGTGATGAGCCAATGGCGGACTTGGCCGAAGGTTGTGTCGTTGTTTGTCATGAGGTCCGGGTCGACCATCATTAAGACGAGGTTATCTAGGGTCGAGGTGGGCTGGGTGTGCGATGTTAGTTGACGTAGTGTGTAGGATCATTGAGACTGCTTGCTTACTGCAGGGTCGATGAAAACTTTTGGTTCTTCTTTCGTGTCGGCATTTTTGAGTTCTTTGCCTGGTGTGTCGAGTTTGGCGTTTGGCCATTCTAGAATTAGGTTGTAGGAGGGGTTGATGGTGTCGGGGAGGACGTCTGGTATGACTTTGTGCTCGAGTAGAGCTTGCTTTGTTGCTTTTGTGTTCGCCATCTTGTCTTCTCTTTCAGAACTATGGTAAGGCAAAAGGCACTTGGAATTTACTGCAATATCAACGCGATGTGTTTCGCTCATGTATTATACCTACCAGCAGCCACATATGCCGGAGCAAAGCGCGCATTACGAGTGTTCACGCATCATGCATTATCGCTTTCGGGAACGATCCGCTCTCGTGACTACGCAGCCAAATAGTTGCAACTGGTCTCGGTATGCTTTCTTGGGTTAGTTAATGCGGGTGTGCATCCGAAAACATATGCTGGATCGCCGTTGTGGTACGATTGTAGAGATGACGTTTTTATGACACGCATGAGATACGCGATGGACAGGGGCCAAGTGCTAGCTCCAGAATATCACCGTCGTCACTCAGACACTACACACATGGGAAGACAAGAGTAAACGACTTTAGGTATGCAGTAAAGGTAATCATAGTGTGTAGCTTCGATATGAACTCTTAGTTCTGTGCTACTTCGCGCTTAGCCGCAGCTCGTCTCTGCACTCTGTTAAAGCACTCATTTTGTAGCACGCGCCTTCACTTCCAGGAAACAACTCTACAACGAATCAACGAGTATTACCAGGCACTTCCTGTGGTTGCATCTGGTCCCCAACCAGTTCCGCCGGTCCTCGCATAACCGGGACATCGTGTTCATAAACTGGTGGTAATACTCCCTTGGCCGGCTCGCCGTATCCTGTTTCTACCCTCGTATCCTTCTTCTTCTTATGCGTCCTTCTTCCGATGAAGACGCCCAAGGTAACCAGCGCGATGACCCCGATAGCTGCGCCCACACCAATCCCAGCTTTCGCACCTGTCGATAGGGCGTCGTTGTCATTGTTCGAGGCTGATGCGGTGGGCGAAGGGCTGGGTGAACTGGAAGAGCTTGTCACAAGAGGACTGTTGGTGGAGGATTGAAGAGAAGATGAGACAGATGATGGAAGAGAAGAAGTCGAGAAAGAGCCCAAAAACACAGCATCGACCTGATATTTCGCGAGGCTGGTATCGCTGCAGCAAGCACTTGAATTGCCGCAGCACCAATAGACTGATGTACTGGTATTATCACATGGCGTAACCTGTACATCGTCTTTGCGTTGCTCTATCTGCGGATAGTCGTAAGCTGTTCGTGTTTATCAAGTCAAGATGCGGATTCTTAACTTACTGCACCCGTACACAGATCCTGGCAGCCTCCGGCTTCCCAGTTTGAGAGTGTGCATGTTTCTCGCCAGTACACGCCATTATAGCAAAGACCGTTTGGAAGGCACGTGTCCCAAACCGCGCAACATATGTGGCTGAGCGGATCTGATGTGTCGTTGGAGCAGGGGCGGTAGTTTTCTTTAGTGCCTTCGGATCGCTCGCTACCATCGGGCCAAAAACAGGATTGTGCGCAGGCCAGTGCAAGAAAGGAGAAAAGGAGTGGAATGCGCGAAGACATGCTGTATTGTGTTTGGTGTTGGGCAGGCTGGCAAGGCTGAGAAGTCAACACGGTCGGCGCACGCAAGAGCAAGAGGGGCCCGATGCCTTGTTATATTATGGGCAGATACTACAACATGCTTATGGGCTTGCGACAGTGCAAGCTTGATTGGATACGGCATCCTAACCGGCTCATGAGGCTTGCTGAGCTGTCTGGATCATGTTAAGTATTGGCTACCTCGCACGTCACCTGGCATGAGCTGAACTTGCCTTGCGTACGCCACAAAGCCACCAGGCGATGAATAGGATACCGACTTAATTACACTCGTATAAACAGCGGCCCCGTCACATACATATACGCAATACAGAGAACGGATGTAGATATCTCTCTTGATTCCAATTCCCAACATAATACATACGTATCTTCACCCCTTCATATCCCACCACTCTCCAATGAATCCCCAATTCCCCTTACAGCTCCCCACTGGTCTTTTCCCACCAACGCCATATGATGCTAGCACTATCCCATCCGAGCCATGTGGTCGAACGAACGTATTGGACTTCCGAACTGAAGAATTACAAAGAATAAGAATCTGAGAAAAGAGCTGTAATACATAAACTCGAATAAAGTATACCTTGCTTTCATCGTATACTATGAACGCTGTTGTTGGCCTCCATTGACGGGTCGAGACCGCTGATCACCAGAACCGTTAGTCGGAGGTGTTGCGAGTTGCATGGGGCTGCCGTAGCCGTCTAGTTGGAGGGATGGCTTGTTTCCGAGGTTACTTCGCTCGGTTGCGTCGGGGAAGGATAGGGTGGAGGTTTCGTCCATGGGCGTGAGGGTCTCTTCGACATCGGTGGTTGCGGGGGGTGGTGGCGGAGGCGGCGGCGCTGATTCCTGGTTTTCAGAACTTGTCCTTGTTCGCTTTGGTGAGCCGGATTGCGTCTCTTCGTCCCTCTTTCGCTTTAGGTCGGATGTGGAGTCGGTGGGAGAGGCGTCGTCGGCATCTCCGCTTGGTGCCTGGGGAGTGCTGGGTGACTCATTGGTGAGGTCGGATTTTGAACCACCTTGTGCGGCCTTGAGTCTCTGCCGCTCTTCCTTCTTCTTGACGGCCTTATCCATGAAGTCTTTTACGTATTTCTTGATGGTGTTCTCGTGGTTGGAACTGATCTTGGCTGTCGGGTCCTTGACGCGACCGGACTTGTAGTCGCCTCGTACAAGCTTCTGCGCCACCTCCTTGCTAAGTCTCTTGATCTCGGTCTTTTCGAGCTTCTTGCGATAATGGCTTGTCACGGTCATCACATGTGGTGAAAGCTGTGAGGGTCAGACATGCTTCACGGAATATTGGTGGTACTCACTGTCGCTTCATACACCTTCTCCTGCTTTTCTCTTGGCAGGGTACGCCACTTTTCACGACCGGAACTGGATTCCATATCCTCGTTAGCTACTGGCTGTGGGGTGGTAGATGCAGAAGGCCCGGTAGGTGTGCCGTTCGAGGTAATGCTGGATATGATGTCTTGCAATAGCTGGGTATCACTTCTAGCTTTGTTTGGCGGAGGAGGCGGGGCATCTGCAGGCTGCGTCGGCCGTTGCCATTGTGTGATGCCATTGGAGTTGTAGAAATATGTCGAGCCATTTTCAGCTGTTGCTTGGAACCAACCCTGGGGTAGGGCGTTGAACGGTCTTGGTCGCATGACTGGTCGCGCAGGAGCAAAGAAGCCAGCTGGGCCGCGAGGCGCATTTATCACGCCGCGAGGACCGGACGGGATGTTTGCTGCAGACGGACCTTTGGGTGCAATCGTAGACGGCGACTTTGACCTAGACCTAGATCGCTCACGGCCTCTCTCGCGTCGTTCGAAATGATTCTCGGTACGAGCTGGCGTGCCAGCGTTTGGATCTCTCTTCAAGCGCGGTATCCGGTAGCCAATCTCCAGCTTACTCCATGCGGTCAATAGCTTCTTCGCAGCCTCTTCTACTCGTTCCTCTCCGCAGTCCTTCACCTTGCTCACCGCGTCTTCGATTCCAGAGTCTTGGATCTTGTTGCGGGTAATGCGCGGCAGCCTGTGTAGAATATCCAGTATTTGCAGAACAACGTTATGATCTTCCTTCCATTTGTTCAAGGTTGTCTTCAAGAACTCGTAACCGTGAAATTGGACAATGCGATGGCCGATTCTCTCGTTGTCGGTTTGCATGCGGCTGAGAAGTTTGACAGTAATCCATTTCTCTTCGCAGCTGCGCAGAGCTGTCAGGACCTTGTTGACTGCGTCCTCTTCAAGTTCGCGTGGCTGCAAGTCGCTGATGTATTCCTCGTCATCCTCGCTGGCCTTCTTCTTGCGGGGCTTCTTGGCGACTGCCGTACCCCAACCAACACCATCATCGATTCCGAGCGCCGCAATCGTATCATTATTCAGGTTTGTCGCGTTGTCGGACTGTGTCTTTCCACCAATAAAGCCACTGCAGTTTGGCTCTCCACAGTAGCAGGGCTGCGGATCTGCGCCGTAGCGGTCGACGTTGTAGTTGAAGACGAGTTCTTCGCCTGCCTTGATGTTGCGCTCGACAAATATGCCCATACGCAGCTTGTCCCCAACAACCCATTTGTCAACGAAACAGTTCGGATTGCACGAGTGATTGCAAAAACGACCAAGGTTACCCTTCTTCGTCGCATCTACAAACTCCCCCTTGGTCAGAGACATGAAGTAGAAGTGCTTGATTCCCTCATCATCGTATTGGCCCATGCGGCGGCGGAAGGTGCGCTCGTCGATGACCTCGCCGATGTACTCAAAGACGAAATCGCCGGGAGCCATATTCTTGTTGGCGCGAAGACCGAAGCCCTTTTTCTCCGTCTTTATAACCGTGACGTCTGCGTATTGCTTCCGTTGAAAGCGCTGGTTCTGGCACTTGCGACCGCAGCTGCAGTCGCCTAAGCACTCCATCTTTGTCGCGCGGTTGATGCAGTCGGAGTCTTCGCCACAGGCATGGTTGGTCTTGGTTGTGGAGTCGTATTCTTCCTGGCAGTCGCATTCGAGCGCAGGGTCGGTCGTGCCGATGGTCTTGTTCGCGTAGGTGCATTCTGGGAGGACGACGAAGGTTTCTTTGGCGGCATCGGTCGAATCGGGGAGGTCGAGATATAGCGGTGGTGGGCGTGTGACGACTTTTTGGGAGGCGGAGCGCGAGAGCTTGGGGGCTTTGCCGGGTTCCATCTTCAGCGTAATATCTCCCCCCACGATCTCTTCATGGGCGCTGCCGGGTGACGGAGTATTGAGCTCGTGTTTTGCCATGGGCGACTGAGACTTGGATCGCGTCTTGAGCCTGGGAGGTATGGCGAGAGGCGTGGACGCGCGGTCGAGCGCATCTCCCTCCACCCTCACCTGCGTGGTGCTCTTGCCCTCACCTGCTCCTCCCGAGGTCGCGCCTTCCAGCTTCATCTCGCGTAGCTCCGGCTCGAGTTGAGCCGTGTTTTGGTCCGACTCGCTGTCCGACATATCGTTGAGAGGCGTGGGGGTGGTGGAAGGTGCTGAGGCAGAGGGTGGAGGATCGCGAGAATCTCAATGAGAGGGACGCTAACGGCCGATGTCCAATATCACACACGAAGAGCCACGAGCCTATTCACCTCATAGTCCAGGCGACAAACATACACCGAACACTCCAGATGCAGCTCCTAGCACGCTTGATTGCAGGGCGACTGCTGGAGAAGAGCGTCGGTCGTCTTGGACACTGACGGGAGCAAAGATTTCGCCTCCCCTAGACACAAGGCGGCACACGAGCCGGATCTGCTATGCGCCCAGACTGCGCTCGATGCGCCGAGCAATAGGGGCTTTATGGAGGTATGTATTTCCCTGACGCTGTCGCTGTCGCCATGAAGGTACGCGGGATGGAGCCGTCGGCGCAGCCAGGCGTTTCGCGGGTCCGGGCTCTTGCCTCGACGACGGCACGGTAGGCAATTCTTTCTAGTCCGCGGTTGTCGCGTAGGAAGCCTGAGCACGCGAATGCGGTCAGTGGACGATGTGTTCGAGTGGTGCTTCGCGCGACGCGATGCGCTGAATTCTGGTTCATACTTTGGAGATGCGGACGAAAACTAGCGTTAGCCAATTGGTCCAGCCTCGGCCTCCCAGAGTCCGTGATGCAGGGCCCCTCCGACCATGTTTCCATCGGCGCGCGCACATGTTTCTATCAAGTCGATGCCACTGGAAAAATACGATGATGAGATCATGACCATTAACTGCTTTGCCCGGGTCCGCCGAGACGCTGGGACATCGGACTATGGAGCTACTTCGCGGGATATGAAGTCTTGGCGATTTGTAGAATCACTAAGGTGGTGTCAGAAGGTCGGTATCAGTCAGGCAATCAAGACAAAGGATCATGACTTCGTTTGATGTTCCAAGGGAGTGCTCACTTACACAAACTCATTTGGCGCGAAGAATACATGTCACGCGTCCTTGCTACGTACGGACTGGGAAAGCCCAACGTGTTGCACGGATCTTTACTACATGAGGAAACTAATATATACGCAAATGTGACTACACATAGACGTAAGTAAGCACCGTTGATTTGAAGTAGCATCACGGCCGCAGCTAACGGGCAATGAGCAGTGGCCGATGTATCAGGATACATTCGATTTCGGAGTGACATGCGCGAGTCACCGAGATACACGGTCTTCACGGGCCGAGAAAAGATCCAGGGTGAAGCGACGAGTTGAGCAGACCTCGGGAGCTCCTGAAAGCAACGTATGTCTACCACGACTCAGGTCAGTCACCGCAAGCTTTGATGGTTCATGCCGGATGTTCAGTCATCGGAATATATCGTGTGGCTGGTCGTGGAATCAGCATGTTTCGTTCCTTTTTTAGAGGTCCAGGGTTGGGACAGAGCTAGCGCGAACCCAATTTCTCAAAAAGAATGGCTTTGTTCGCGACGTGACTGAACCTTGGAAGATGCGAACCCGCGCTGAACAGCGATATACAATTGTTGCATGTACAGACTGCAGAGGTATATGCTGATGTCTAAGGTACGTCGGAGTTCTACTGGGCTACTGACTCAAGGTCGCTGGCGGGTCGGAGAGTCTCGACTTCCGCATCGATATGCATGCTTGCGCTGGGGTCGTCCAAATTGCGCGGACAATCTTTCCGAAAGACTAACCTTGCTAGCAGGGTGAGCTAGGATCGCGAATGGCGCATCGCGATGTCGCTGGCGATGGCATCCAGGTGGCTTACTTAAGCGAACGAAGCTGCGCGGCTCCACAAGTATACTAGCGCAAACTTTCACCGAACGGCTACAACTCCTACACAGCAGCACCCATGACGCCGGCACGACAGCTGACCTGGCCACACCGGCTAACCTCCGCCTCTACACGGCCCAGAGTGTCACTCGCTGCGAATTAGCGGCACATCTGCGCCATGAGAGCAGACACTTGCATCTAGCGGACGCTCGTGAATGCCATTGGGGGCTATGCCGAGTCGCGGCCCGCTCCCGATCGTCGACTGTCTCGACTGGCTCCGCGTAGCATACGGTGAGGAAGACCACCAGGCGAGTGCTACGTGTCTATGCATGCGCGCCCTGTGGTCGCTCGCCAGGTATAAGAAGGAAAGAAAGAGTCAAGCTACGCCGCTGCGAAGTTTGTGCCTCTGGATACACATCTTTCACGCAGCCGTCCTGGAACAGACTACACATCGCACCGTTGACAGGGATGACGAGGCCGTCTTCCGCTGCCCCATCTGGCGCGACGCGCTCATGACGATCCGCGCTGAACCGTTCTTGCCAGATTGCGTGCAGGACACCAGCGCTGCTGCGCGTCGCGACAGTTCAGCCTCCTTGCGAGCACGCTTGCGGTCATCTGGAGCAACACGGTACTGTCAAACCCCCGAGACAAAAGGCGGCAGCGTACATGGAGAAAAAGGAAGGCAGGGGACTGGTTTGCAAGGGAAGGGCCGTTGGTCTCAGGCTAAACCATCCAGGGCTGGTGAGACACGGCTTGGCCCTGCCCTCTAGGCGATTGGCTCATCGGTTTGCGCAATCGTTTTCGAACATCCACAAAGGCTTTCGAGATGGGGTAAAGCGCCGCCAGATCTAGGTTACATACGTAGTCCTCGTTATCGATTTGCGACAAGTACTGATTTAGACAGATACCGTGCGTGAAGTCTTGGAAGCTGCGTCCTGGGTGTGGGGACTAGTCGCGTCCCATTCGTCTTTGAAGAGAAGCCGCTAATGTATAACATACCGGGTGGCTCTCCCCAGTAATCTCTCACGGGAAGCTGTCTCTCCTAATTATTTTGACCCAGCCTCATGTGGTCCCTTTTGACACACACTTCTTGCCTGCTGGCATGAAATCGACAACCAGAGCCCGCCGCAGGTTTCTTTGATTTTAGTGCTCTTCTTCTACCGCTCGTTACTCTTTCGTTTCAGCACTCTCGTTTGTTCTGTTGGTAGACGCAGCTATACAACCGCGCGCGAGGGCGCGTCGCTCTTCGCGCCGGTCCACTTACTTTACGGCCTTGTGATCGATGCTCGATTAGTCTGGTTGCATACAGCAAGCTTTTGCCGTAGCTACTTCTTGGTCTCTGCCCTCGCGTATTTTGAGCGTATCGAGGATCACGACATGGAGCCCTCGAGCTCGCGCGAGCCACCATGGGCAGAGCATGAAAAGGTACGTACCGCTCCCACCCATTGTAACACATCTATTCTCCATGAATAAGTCACTAATACAACCACATCAGGTATATTTACTTGCTGAAGTACTAAAAGCGGCCCCCATACCATCTCACGTTCTCTTTCAATTTATACGCGACGCCAACATCCAGCCACGATGGAACGACATGGCTTTACCTCCTGGTATGTTTGGTCCTCTGCGCTTTCGCAAATACGTTCATTCTTATGATATTATACGTACTCTCCATGCAAGAAGAATATACTAACGCGACGCAGGCCGATCGGTTCGCTCCAGCCAGATGGCATTTGACAGTCTCGCAACCAATTTCGTCGCGCCTGGACAAGATTACCGACGCCCTCAGCTACCTGCCCCAATGGTATATCCTGCGCCCGACCTCTCGAGAAAACGACCCCATCAGCAAGAAGCCTCCACGCCCATTGGCCGCCTACTACAACCTCGACCCCCTCATTCCTACCCTGGAGATTTTATGCCTGCCGGCCCTGCCTACACATCTACTATAAATCCATCTGGCGAACCAGCGAACAAGAAGAAACGCGGAAGACCTACGAAAGCGGAGGCGCAACAAAGAGCGCAAGAGGCTGCTGCGAGGGGCGAGGTGTACCCACCACCTAGGAGGGGGAGACAATCCATCACGGCACCACCTGAACCGTCACCACTCGGACCGGACCCTCGGCCGCACGATCGAACACCTCCGCCATCAGCGCCTTCCCAACTGGCTCCCGCGATGACACCACAGCAACAAATCGGGGTAGACCACGGGTCAGAGTCCTCATCAGGAAAGAGAAGACGAACAAGGCCAACACCATTGGAATTAGAGAAGCATCGCGCAACCAGCGAAATGGAATCTCCCCTCGCATATGGGTCCGGCGACCCGAATCGCAGCCAAGCATATTCAACATACACGCCTATCTCTGCGCCCTTGCCAACTTCATCAGAATCCAGGGACAGAGATGTGCGCATGGAAGGGGTCGAAGAGACTCAACCACGAACCACAACACCTCACTCATTTAAAGACACGGTCGGCATATGACAGCGTTTCTTACGTCCAAAAGCAACATACGGCGGTAATCCTGTTTTGAAAGCGTTCCGTCAACGACTTTACTTACGCACTCACGATGACCTATGGCCATGACACATGGAGGTACGCTCTGCCGTTTACGCTTGCTACCACCATTGATGATCACTCGTCAAGCGCGCGCATCATTGATCATGATCATGTTGTTATTGCAGCTCTGGGGCATTTGTCCCAGACACACCATCATTTCTTGTCAAGCTCCATTTCTTTGCCATACTTTATTCATTCCTTTCTTCATTGACTGCATGTCGACACTACGAAAGTTGAGATATGACGAACCTTTACCTAATGTCTTAGTATCGCTATCTTCACGACTAAAGAGTTTCGTATTTTCGTATCTCTTTCGGCAGTAAGGCGCCTATGCCAGCCATCTTGTTTTTTCCGCAACGTGTACGATAGATGGATTTCCGATCAGTTCCGCATTACGGCCTCTGTACAAAAAGCACCTATTAGCAACAGCATCAATAGTAGACTTGGCCACGGCCAATCAGTCCGCATTATTCCCATCGCTTTGAGCGAGCATCCCTCGTACCATGTCGCACACCGCTCCTGCGTGTCAATGTACGTATCCTGGTGTCCATTCATCTAGCGAGTACTAGCATTTCACGACATTCGAGTTCCTGCAGGCTGACCAGGAAGGCATCATAGGAAGTGGTTGGGATCCCGAACTGGGCAGCGTAAGGCGACGCCAGGCGCGGCGCGCGACACGAGCAACGGGTCTTGTTTCACCTATGAATACCCTACGAGTTCCGGTACTACTATCGCCCGTTCTCGTACCTCATACACAAGGTCGCGACGCAGGGGTACCATTGCTACTCCGCGCGCAAAACTATTCGGCAATCTGCATGTAAGCGCCCTCCCAAACAACCTCCACACCTAACAATCAATCGCCATCCACAGTCTCAAACGTTCTACTCCATCTTCACCGGAAGTGTTTCGGCAGAAAACCAGCTATGAGTATTGGTTGAGAGACTTGTGAGGAAATGACTCGAGTTGCAGCGTTGCGTTTGCGGCTGCGCACTTGTCTCTGCAGACTACTGCTGCAGCACGAAAGGGGAGTCGACATGACGCCAACGCATGCACGCATCGACCAAGTCCCAACACCGAAACTGCAGAGCAAGCAGCAGCAGACGCAGACAGCCATTGCCTGTCCAACCAACTTAGCCTGTGGTAAACATTGCGGCTAAAAACGCCCATCAAATTTCTGGAATGTCACTCTTGCGCATTTGCAATGGTTTGTTCGTTGACACAACAACCACTACACTCCCTGTACACAAGCGCGGACCAGGGGATGCGATGGAGGATGACGGAACCTTAACTCCAGTATCTCGGCCGCAACGTATCAGATCTTACGCACCGAACCTTTACCCCACATCGCGCCTAGCAAGTATGCCAATGCCGTTTCTCATCTTTTCCAGCTACTACTACCAGCCTCGGTCTAAGGAATTAATCATCCCCTTAGTCCAACGGGCTACACAACGCGAATGCGACACGTCAAAAAAAAAACACACTTTACCGAATTCCTGGCTTCTGGAGAGTTTCTGTCTAAATTCACGACGGCGCGGGTTTGTCTGCCGTGTCGATGAACACTAACGGCATAGAACGAGGCTGACTGTCTAACTAACCCTACCGTGCTAGATCCCAACGTTGTAAATATAAACAAACGTTTTGTGACAACCGCGTCCCAGCAACCAGGTGTTGTGTTCAGTTTCGCGCTGGCCCTGCCGCACTCAATGACGCCAGTGTTTTGAATCACATCTGACAGCGATATTGCCAATACACGTTATTCTCTGGGGCGAGCTTTTTCCGGAGCGAGAGCGAGAGTGCGAGCGGGTGGCTTGTATATGTATGCAAGGTCGTGCCTTGGAAGCTCTGGAAAGGGAAGGTACTGTATGAGGGAGGAAGGAACAGGCGAAGGAAGGAAGGAAAGGACGGGGGAAGGTAAAGGTAGGGATAGGGCGGTTTACGCTTGGGCCAGGCGTTCTTGACGTTTTCGTTTCCTCGAAGGGAGATGCGCGGGGGTGTGAGTGGTTGGTTAGGTAGATGGGGAGATGTTGTTTGAAGCGCGCGGGATAGAAAGGCGCGGTTATCGCGACATGTAAAGTTTAGTATGTTTGTAGAAACACATCATCGTCGAAACAAATACTAAGCGCGCTATTATCCTCTACAATCCACTTCCCATCTACAACACCTATTTACCTTCCATCTCTCATCGAAGCGCCCGCATCCGTCGTCAATCCCTCGCTTACATCTGAAACACATCCCCCCATCCCTAATCCATACAGTACCTAGGCGATCCATCCCCATCCATATCCATAGACGCGCCCGTATATTACCCAGATCGTCATATAGCCAGGACCGTCCTATACCACACTCACTCCATCTCATTAAATCGCCGTCTTCGCGCTCTCTTCCGCTTAGCCCTGTCGCCTTCGGTTCATTCTTCACCTTCGGTTGCCGCATCCGAAATGCGAGCTGCGCGCGCCGATTGCAGATTGGGTATATGAAGTACACTTTGTTCCTGCATCTCGCGTGCGTGCGTGAGCGATGATGTCGGTCCTGCGCGTTCCTGCATTGGAACAATCTATACTGCTGCTCGATTGGGCGAGTCGGGTAGGATTGGGAAAGGTAAGTGGGTGTGCTGCGTATATCGACGACAATGGATATGGATGGAGTTGGGCGAAGGTGCGGTATTGGTGATCTGGACTAGACGGTGGCATTATTCTTGTAGAGGGTAATATCGACAAGGTAGTAGTAATGTGGTATATGCCCAAGACGGGAGATATTAGGCGAGCAAGGGATGAGGGAAATGGGGTTAATATAGTTGCGGTTGTATACATGCATATGTGAGGGGTTGGCATGGGATCGGTTGTCGCGTGCGACTTCTTTGACATTTCGATGATGAGATTACTATGTGTGGGTGATGACGTGCATAGATTCAATATTCCGTTTTCAGAGACTAAATGAGTACAGTATGCAGGTACAGACGGCGCACAACTCCGATGCGTATGAGAAGGTGTAGAACTTTTGAATGATGGTATTGGTAGGATATTTCAGCTTCGAAAATCAGCACACACGCTTTGCTCGCAATATGCATCTCACGCTTTCAAAGCAGCGACCACACACAACATCAAACGCCGAAGTAAAAGTCCACCCAAAAATGCTGTGGTATCAAGAAAGGATAAGGGAAAACGGATGATAGTCTGCCAAGGCAGAAAACACATATCAATGCTAAGCTCATTGCTCACCACCCCTCCCAGAACGCCATATATGCTCGAGGTAAGAGTCAAGGAGATGGATGCCTTGCTACGGCGCCATGGATTCTTCGACGGCGAGAAGCTAACTCGCCATATCGCAATCACTTTTGCAGTCGGAGCAAGACCAGTCGCGTGGTTTGTGGGTTGGTATTATTGAGTGGGTGTCCTGTTGGGCGCATGCCCAATGGAAGATTTGTCGTATGCAGTCCTGTGAGATGTTAGTTGACAATGGTATGATAGGGTTTGTGATCCTTACGGTGTCATTACAGGCGATGATACCCGATCCTGGTGTCGCCGATGCATCTTGGCCACAGTAACATAAGCCGTACGGCGGGTCGTCATCCTCATCTTGAGGTTTATCCAGTGGTTGTTCGGGTACGTGTGGCGGTGCTTCGCTCATGTCCACATCGCCATCAGGATCTGGAGTGGTAGGAGTCATGTAGCCATTGAGTGCTGAGTAAGACCTGTCAATATCGCCTAACACGTCGGCAAGAACGTCGTCAAAGGAGTCGTCAAGAGCTGGTGCTTTTGCCTTCCCCTTCCCCTTCCTGTCCCTTTTCGGCGCAGATCTTGTATGCACTCTCAGCCCAGCCGAGCCGACGGACGTCTCCTGGTTTTGAACGTCGAGTTGTTCTAAACGCTGAGACAACTCGTTGGCTTCATGAATGTTTGTCTCCTGGTCGTTGACTATCTCCAAGGCTTTGCTGTGTACATCCTTGGAGATAATATCTTCCTCTAATAATTCATCGAGCTTTTGTGTGAATTCGCCCACGATACCGTCCCGCCATATCCGTACACCGCATTCCCGTGCGAACCGAACGATGGCGTCTCCAACATGTATGTCTGATTGCAGGCTCTCTTCGTGCATAAAGTCATCGAAGAGTTTTATGAACTGTCTGGCAGATTCTGATAGGTTTGCTTTGTCGATCTCTGCGTGCTTCCAGCGATACAGCCATTCTTCATCCAGCTCGTCATCGCTCTCACTGATCTCTTCGCCAGGCTGAAGAGGTCTTCTGCTGAGTGATCGGAAGAAAGTGATACCTTTCGGCGGTGTCGGTACAATGTATTTCTTCTTATCCCTTTGTGGCCTAGACTGCACTTGGTCTGGAGGTTTACGTATCCTGGGTGCAGGCGCGACTTGCTGACCACTTGGGGCAAGTTTCGATCTCGCGTTTCTGGTAGCTTTCCCAAGCCTCGCAGCTCTTTCAAACTCGTTATCGCCTGCCAAGAATCTTCGTCTGTCGAACGGTTTGGGTGGTGCAAGTACGCGCACATCATAAGGTTCGTCGGCGTTGTCGCTTGCACGTTGACGCTGGTCTGTTCTGTAATTCGCCACTTCGCTCTCGAATCGCCAGTGCTCCACCCCGTGCTCGTCGACCTGCTCAAGGAAGACCTGGTAATCGAAATAGTCGTGCCAACTTATGAGATGCATCTTGAGATCGTCAATGTCAGTGGTTTTTCTCTTCGAGCAATGCGGGCACACGAGCTCTGATCGTTCAAGAGTATCATTCCCATACACAAATGTGAGTTTGTAGCGGGGTTCCATGTCGAGAGGTGGTGTAGGATATGAGCTGGGTGGCTGCATAGAATTTTTCAGATGACGGTTGTAGCTCGTTAAGACCGAGTCTCTTTTGAGCGGGATCCAATGCATACTGACTTCTAGCCCGATACCGAGCTGTTTCCCAGATGATTTCAGTGGTAAGGTTATCCTTCCCTGTGGGACATCGAAGATGTTCCCATACGACGTGGAAAGACGAGCTGATGCATCCGAGATTTTGACGCCCATGAAATCGTATAGGTCCTTGACGTTGTCGTGAGTTTCGAAATTGATACTCAGCATAATCATGTGAATATCGTTATCATCGATTTTGGTAGGATCAGTGTACCAACTCTCGCGATCAATGACAATGGGCTCCACTTCGATTGAAGCTTCCTTTTCTGATCTATCGAATCCTCGCAGTGTTGCCTCCTGATCTGGGGGATTCTTGCAGGTGGGCATGGTTGTCGATGAAACGATTGACGTTTTGATAGAGGTCGTTAAGCGTAGAATATTCCGCACTTTCCGCGCTGGATCATTCGATCGACCATTTTGAGAAGCTTCTGGGGCGTTCAGCGGCCGGATACTGTGCACCTCAAGAACGAAGGATCCCCCAGATTTTTCTTCTGAGATCATATCGTCTAGTAGATCCCAGGATGGAGGCTGCCACTGGGAGCGGAAGCGGGGTCCTGTCTGTGAGTACTGATCTTCGTTTTGGCTGTGCGAGAGGCCCTGCTGCGCTTGTTTCCGGTTTCGCTCCAGGAACGGTAATCTCTTCGTCTTGTACAGGTAGTCGTAGAAGATGATGTTGCCGAAAAACCTGTCTCGCCGTTCTAGCATGCTCTGCCGGTGCGCATGCATGTTAGAGGATGTCTCATTTGTTGAGAAACTATGGTTCTTACAGAATTGATTGGTTGCTCAGTTGCATCCTACAGCAACCGAGAATGTGTGGTGATGGCGCACATTTGGTGGGGCCAGGTGAGAGAAGATGGAGTTTGCTGCGGTCCTGCGCGGCTTCAGAGCGGCGTTGCAGATGGAGATTGGGCGCGAAAGTGAAGATCGCGAGAAAGCAGGGTTGTTGTTGTTTCTAGCGGTCTGACGCCCCTGGCCTGCGTGCGTCTGTCCCGCGATATAACCAGACGCGCAACAATTACGCCAATTGCTCTTTTTGCTTTGGAACTGGCCGACAAAGAGTTGAATGTCTTGTGTTGATGGGGTTCGTGTTTGTTGTTTCGCAGAGGTTTGTGGCGCGCGACGGCTACCAGGGACGACGCGATAGCGCACAAGCAGACAGCGCTCAGCCGGCGAGATGCTGAATCGCAACTATCTGCGAGCCTTACCGTGCAGCAATGCGAACACGACGGACACCCCACACTCCTGACGGGTGTGTGCAGGCAAAGGTGTGTTGTGGCATGTGTCACGTGCACGGGCGACAGGGCTAAGCCGCATCGGCTGGCGGATCCCGGATGATCTCATTGATCCTCTTACCTCCGAAGGCCGCATGCATCGACATTTCACTATCGCAACACTCACTCTCAGTCCTCACACTTCTGACTCACACTTTGGCCTGCTCCATGCACCTCCGCGACTGCGTTCGAGGGCTTAGGAGCCCCTTATAGGCAGGACTCACAGCCAATCAGTCTGCGAGCTGGCCTCCCATAGTCACTGGACCCTACCTTGTGCGACATGGCCGTCACACTGAAGCGCAAACGCGGCGCAGTCTCGTATAAAGAGCCGAGCAGCGACGAAGATCTCTCCGAAGGCTCCGGCTATGAGCAGACGACCAGAAAGCGCACTGTCCCTACTCGACGATCAACTCGCCGCCCCACAGCCGACGATGAAGCCGCCAGCGAAAGCGACCACTCTCCGCCAGAACCTGCCCCTATCAGACAGCAACGCGGTTCACGCAGCTCACGGATTCGAGGTGCCCCACGAATATCATACAAAGATGTCAGCTCAGACGAGGAAGACGAAGAGGATCCCGATGCCGACTTCGAGCTGGAGGATGAGCGCGTCATGACAGTGAGGACAAGGTCGCGTCCAGTTGCAGCGCCATCACCCCGACCAGAGAAGACAGGAGGCGCCAAAAGGAGTAGATCGCGGCGAAAAGCTGTCATAGGCGCACCGCTGAAGCCGAATAACGAGGCTCAAGTCGAGCGCAAGACGACTATCCCCTCTGATGGACACAAGCCGGTATGTCTTCTATACCTGATGGATCGATCAATGCTAATTCTCATATTCAGGCCTGGGCTTCCCTGCCATATCACGTACTCCTCCAGATCTTCGTGTACGCCTCCCATCCGCTCCACGACGAGAACATGAAGCCTACCGCAGCGATACCGTGGCTTGTGCAGATGGCCAGGATGTGCTCAACGTTCACAAAACCGGCTCTGACGGCTCTGTACCGTAACCCGCCCATATTCGCCATCAGACAGACGCGCAAAGACCTCGTTCACCATCTCATCACTCCTCCACCAGGGGCCCACGATGACTATCGGGTCATGGTCAAAAGATTGGAGCTGGATGCTACACAGATGACTGCTTTGACGGATCACGCAAACAGCGCTGCCGATCTTGCGGCCCTGGTCCGGTCACTGACGACACTGCGGGAAATTGACATCTTTGATCCTATGGACCGGCCACCCTTTCGCCCGCGGCTTAGGCGACTTCGGCGCTGGGTATATCCTGCCGAGCTCTTTGATGCACTTCGCCAGACTAGCCTCCGCTTGAGAAGTTGGCGATGGAACAGCACGTTCTGTAGTCAAGGACCTCTATGGATCAAGACCATCCACGAAGGAACCGCATTTCAGAGTCTCCGCGATGTGTCCCTCGTCAAGTTCCACCCCGAAGTTGTTCGCGAGGACCCGGAAGAGGATGACGGTCGACCTACAGTAGAAGAATTGCTGGCATCTGCGCTGGCTGTGCTCCCTAATCTCAGAAGCTTATCCTTTGAGACTTGTGGTGTTGTCAGCGGGCGTCTGCTTCCATTGTTGCCCACTGATCTCACCAGTCTCAGCATCATCAACTGCGGCGAGCTACTCTCTGATGCATTCCAGGCTTTTCTGGCCACACATGGCTCTCACCTCGAGGAACTAACTCTCAATCATAACCAGGCTCTAGACATGTCATTCCTAGTCGACTTGAAGCGTTCTTGCCCTAAGCTCGAGGTCCTCAGAATGGATGCTACCTACTACAGCTCTCTTGTCATGTCCTCGGATAACGAGCCTCTCTACGAGACGCTTCTTGGCGAGAACGAAATGCCTACCTGGCCAACATCACTCCGTACCCTTGACTGCCAGTACTTGCGGAACTGGAATTCGAAGTCTGCGGACAACTTCTTCAGCTCGCTTATAAACTCTGCTGAAGAATTGCCCCGGCTCCAGGAGATCACTATCATCGCAATGGTGGACACGGACTGGCGGCAGAGAGCCGAGTTCAGACAGAAGTGGACTGCCAAGTTCAGAAAGGTCTTTGCCAGAAAGTGGGAAACACCTGATCCCAGTCTTGCGTCTCTCAGAGCCTTTAGAGAATGGAAGGCTCGCGGCGACGACGGGGACAAGGTGGACTCTTTCATTGAAGGCGTCTCTGAAGAAATGGCAGAGAAGGCTGACCCGGTCATGGCAGACGATGCCGATGGTAGCGAAAGTGACGTTCCTCTGGTACCATCACGCGTGCAGAAGCAGGATGAAGGCTGGGGTTCGAAGCGTCTTCGTTCTCGCTCAAAAGCAGCTCTAAGCTACGATGAGGAGTCCAACGAAGAGGCTGCCTCGGAGGAGGAGGCGGCTTCAGATGAAGAAGAGTCTTTTGTGCAAGGTCGATGCCACACCGTCATTTTCCGCATCGACAACTTCCGACCACGCGAGGAAATCTTCAACGAGGCCGATTTCCTTGATGCAGAGCCCAGTGGGGATGAGGAGTGGAACGGCAACGATAACGAAAATGACGATGGAGGCGGGTATGCGTGGTGATCCACTTTCATTAAGGAGTAATCTTGGGTGTTTGGGTTTCAGGTGCGAGTGTGACGTCTTGTACAGATATGACAGGCGTCGGGCTTTGGGGTTCATGCTCGGATCAAGACAGGAACTATGCATTAGGGAGGCGTTTATGTGGTTGGTTATTGAGATATCCGTGTGTTAGTATTGGGTTGCATCGGGCGCAAAGGTCGGGCTCTGGGAACCGTTTGGCAGCTGTCTCAGCCACATGTAGAAGCCAGCCATGCCAAGCGATCATCGGGTTTGCCGTGTGAATGTGATTAGCTTGTTTGTGATCGCAGCGATGCAAGGCAGCTGAAGAAACACATTCGCACGCGAGACATGCGTCACTCGAGTGACTGCGCAAGTGCACAGCCTCGCAGAGCGTCCCAGCATCCTGGCCAATCCCCACCATGACCGCTAACAAGGACCACCCGCCCATTGCTGCTCGCACTCCTGTCATATAACCGCTGGCTGCGATGTGTTGATATTTCCGGCCGCCTCTCTTCCTATACTGAACCTCTCTTATATTCTTCCTCCTCCCTTCCTCTCGCATCCCCCCTTTGTACCCCGCCGTCCCCTGCTCTCCACACCAACGACATGGCGGTACCCACACCTCCCATCCCGCCTGTCTCGCCAGACTCGGGCCCTACCGACCCTACGCTTCCTAAGCTGCCCGCTGGCTGGATAGCGCAGTGGGATAACTCGTACGTATCTCTTCCAAGCACAATAGAAGACACGCTGGCTGCCCCGCCTTCGCACCAAATGCCCCGCGACACGAAACTAACATACACCACAGATCCCGAAAGTATTACTGTACGTAGCCTTGGCCGCATCATCGCGCGATTTATCTCTCACCACGCCTCGACCCGCGAACGAAGCAAAACATACTGACACCACAGCGATAGATGTCCAGATCAGCACCGGCGTCTCGCAATGGGAACTGCCCACGAGCGAAGCGCCCGTCGGCGGCTCCTCGTCCCACAGCACACCCGCGCAACAGACAAACCCATACAACGTCCCCGGCACCTCAGGCCCCGATGCAGGCGACGGACAAAGAGGCATGGGCGACGGCCCGACTGGCGACAGGGCAGGTGGATTGGGTGTACGCGACATGCTACTTGGGCATCAATCGGGCGCTGGCTGACAATGGGAATAGGGCTTTGCGATGAACGCGCTCATGGGCAACAAGCAGAGCAATAGTGGACATGGCGGCGGTGGCTCGGGAAACCTCGTTGGTCAACTCGCTGGATCGTTCCTCGGAGGTGGAAAACAACATGGTGGTTCTTCTGGGGGTCACTCTGGTGGCGGTGGTGCGGGACAGCTTGTTGGACAGCTGGCTAGTGGTCTGCTAGGTGGTGGGAAGCAGCATGGAAGTTCTGGAGGTCAACATGGTGGCAGCGCTGGCCACGCATCGAGCGGTGGTGGTGGTCTTGGAGGCATGCTTGGAAGCGTGCTTGGTGGAGGATCATCGGTATGGACATGAGCCTCGACTCAAAGAAAGGCGCTGACAACATCTAGCACAACAAGCCCAACAACGGCGACTACGGCTACTCCGGTGCCTCGTCAGGCGGCACCTACACCGGCACCGCGCCGCCAACGTCCTACAACCCCAGCGCTCAAGGCGGTCAATACGGCGGCGGCGCTCCAAGCCACGGTTACTCCTCTCCCGGTCCTGGACAACAATACGGTCAGGGTCAAGCCCACGGAGGCTACGGCGGACAACACTCTCCGCCCCAGCAGCAACAGCACGGCCAACACGGCCAGCACCAAAGCTACGGCTCGCAAGCTGGATTCGGTGGACAGTCAGGATACGGTGGCCCAGCACCAGGCTACGGTCAAGGACCACCGGCAGGCGGTCCACCAGGCGGCTACGGACAACAAGGTATAAACAATGCATCCGCGAAAGGGAAAGACGTAAGAACTAACATTCATCTAGCTGGCTACGGAGGTCCGGCATACGGCGCACCAACCGGCCCCTACGGCGGCGCCGCAAACTACGATAACCACCAGCACAACCAGTACGGCGGTGCTCCCACGCACGCCAACCAATACGGAGGCGGCCAACAGTACCCTCCTCCACCTGGCGGCCATCAGGCTGGGTACGGAGGCCCGCCGACTCACCACACTCCTCAGCCGGGTTGGCAGTAAATCCATCGCACTCGATCGGCCGAATCGTTGCGCGGTGCTTGGATAAAGGATACACGGGTCTTGGGTAGATTGCGGTATAGCGGTATGGCGATGAGAGAGAGGAACGGACGATGTTCAGTGTTTTGAACATCGTGTCTTGGTCTTGCTAGAGATACCTTTCTGAACTGTGTAGATTCAATAATCTTTGTTCTCTTCCTGAGTCCTGTTTTGTTTTCTTCTGGTGATTTGGCATAGCAGTGTCCGTGGCGCTTTGGCATCGGGACTCATCTTGATGGGTAGGCCTGATCGTAATCTCGATTTCGATTACCGTATCCGTCTTCGCTCCTCGCCTCTCTTCGCTTCGCCTGGCATCTTTGTCGTTCGGGGGCCGGTGACTGCGCGTCTCGGGGGCGTATCGAGGATTGGCGATCCGACATGTCTCTTTTCCTTGTCAACCGCGCTATTCGCCCTCTTCCCCCTAGCTATGCGCAAATCTTTCCACATAGCCGTCGCCGCGCACCACCATGCCCATTCAATTCTTCTATACCATCATCCTCATAAACCCCTCGACCACCCCTCACCCAAACAAATCCCCTCCATCCCCACTCCCACTCCCTCCCAAACACCCCAACACCCCCCCTTCCGCCACAACCCTCCACGCCACACCCACCCTCCCTGCTCCTTGTCCTTGTCCCACCCCTTGTTCAACCCCAGGCACCTCATCCCCCTCACAACTCCCCACCCACCCACTCAGACTCGCCTGGAACCCACGCGCATCCTGCCGCGGAATCCGCACCCACACTTCCCGTCCATGTATCTTGAGCGTGTCGATGGGGATCGCGGTGCCGGTGGTACCGAGGTAGGCGCGTAGGGGGGCGGTGAGGAGGGTGGAGGTTAGGAGGGGGGAGAGGGAGGGGGAGGGTGTGGGTGTGGGTGTGGGAGGAGATGGGTTGGTTGGGGTGGTGGAGGAGGTGGGAGGTAAAGAAGCGGTTCCTGGTGTGAGGAGGATGAGGTGGAAGTAACTCCAGCTGGTTTTTCGGAATGTGGTCTGGTGGAGGATGTGATTTTGTTTTTCGGAAGGCTTGTCTTTGCGTTTGCGTTTTTTAGCGTTTGGTGTATTTGGGGCGGGAGGTGCGTCGGGTAGGGCTGTGTCTGCGTCGTCGGGGATGGGCGCGTTTGAACATGTTGAGGTGTTTGGTTCGGCGGTCGCGGACGTCGTATGAGCCGTCTGGGTAGCTATTGGCGCCATATCGAGGGCGTGTGGGTGTGCGCGCGTCTTGATTTTTCGTGTCGCAGTGTTGGAGCTCCGAGGTATCTTGACGCGAAACTTTTGGCGGGGTTAACTAGCGCGGTTTCCTTACCTCCGGTCCTCGCGTCTCTGAAGATTCCGAGACAGTTGGTATTGAAGAAGTTGGTAATCTGCTTTGGGAAGGTATGTCTTGATGAAGGTCGATGGGTTCTAGATCTCGGAGATGCCCGAAGTCTGCTACACGATATCGAGACTAAAGTTCAGTGTTTACTAACAAGAACTCGATAGATATTGAGCATCATCGTCATTACTTCCTATCAAAAGACCAGATACGACTATTCAACGCCTTTGAGCTCCGCTTTATCCATCCCAGGCCATTACTCATCCTTCACATCGTCATCGCAGGTCCACAAGTCCATGACTTATACAGTGTCTCAAGAATGGAAAACCTTCTCCAACCTCTCCAGCAAAAGATCCGCGTGATGCTTCTGGAAAATCAGCATAGGCCTCAACCGCACTGCCCTCTCTCCCGACCCCCCAATATTGACACCCTCACCCTTCGCCTTCCTGAGCACCTCATCCCTCCTCACACTATCAAACGCAATAAATGTGCCCTGTCCCTTCCCCCTCAGATTCTGAATCTCCTGCGGGAACCTCTCGCTCAACCTCTGCAGACCCGCAAAGAGATAATCCCCCGTTGCAGCAGTGTTGTTAACAAGATCCATACGCTTAATTTCTTGAATGATAGAGCGGAAGAGTATAGCCCTCGCCGGATCACCCATCCAAGTATTAAACTGGCGATACGGTTTATTCGGCCTAAGCGCATTATCACCAAAGTAATACCCCGCCGTCTGCGCCTTCTTGCTAAAAGTAACCATATCAGGCGGCGCGTCCAACCCCCAGTGTTCATGCGCCCAGAACTTGCCGGTCGCGCCGACGCCCGTTTGCACTTCGTCGACGATGAGGAGGACGTTGTGTTTCTTGGTGAGGGCGCGCAGGCCGCGGAAGAAAAAGGGTGTGGCGTGGTTGTCGCCGCCTTCGGATTGGATGGGCTCGATTACCACGGCTGCGGGTGGGGAGTGGTAGTTTAGGAGAATGGATTCGGTTTCGTCGAGGCAGCGTTGCTCTTCTGCTGCGTTTTCGGCTTCGTGTTCATGGAGGGGGTATTTTAGAACGGGGAACGGGGCTTGCGGCCAGTCGAAGGCGGGGATGTCGAGCTTGTGGATGGGTTTGGAGCGCGTGGTTGATAGACTGCCGAAGAGGCGGCCGTGGAAACCGGTTTTGAAGGAGAGGATCGACATGTCGGGTGCGCCGGGCGCTTTGTTGTTCATGGACGAGGATATGTCTTCGGCGGAGAAGTCGGCGTCGATGCCGCCGCGTTGTTGTTGCCGCTTCCACATGAAGGCGGCTTTGTAGGCGAGCTCGTTGGCGTCGGAGCCGGCTTGCGCGGTGAAGACTTGGTTGAGGCCTTTGGGGGCGACGGATAGGATGCCTGTTTCGAGGATGTCGGCCCAGTCGTGCTGCGGGAAGTTTCCTAGTGCCGGCCGGTTGATGATGGCGGAGGCCATGTCGGGGGAGGTGGCGGCGAGCAGGAGGGACGGGTTGTTGTAGCCTACGGGGATGGACGCGATTTGGGCGTATACGTCGAGGAGCACGTTGCCGTCGAGGTCTGCGATGCTGGAAGATGTCAGTCTATCTCCCCTGTGGAATTGATGTAAAGCTTACTAGTTGCCATAGCTTTGCGAGTAATCGGCCATCATGTTCAAGCTTCTGGTATCGAAGACCTTGCTTAGTCTCTCGATAGCCTTCTTGCTCTCCGGACCTGGTATTTGAGTCTTGACAGTCGGCTGTCGAGGCTCATCTGGGAAGAAAGAATGCTCGCCGCTGTCTGCAACGGCGGCTGCTGCAGCAGAAGCATGTCTTCTCTGTGCTGCAATTGGTACCTTTGAGGTCACACGGGCATTCGTACGGAAAGCTGGGGCTCGAAGACGCCCAGCAGTGCGAGCGAGAGACGCCATCGTGGTCGTCGTCACAATAGTTGTTGTCGGAAGAAAGACACCGTATAGCTGTGTTGACACTGCGGGGAGCTAATGCGGGGAGACGCGACGCGTAGATGTGAGCTCTGCCACACCACAAACACGACGTATATCGAATGAAAAGGTAAGACAGTAAAAGACGAAGATATCACCGATGAGTAAGAGCGATATCGCGTCTTATAGAAGCCGGAATTGTTTATCTATGCCGTGATATCGCTGATAGAGCTCCATGGTCAACCGGCCCTAACCCGTTGCTATCCCCGCAAAAGCTCGTCCAAGCGAGCCCCTCCAAAGCTTGACCCACTTTCGAGCTTGTCTAAACCAACTCCAATCTGGCAATGTGATCCGCTACACGCTGCAGACGCCGTGCACGCCAGGTGCATCCAAGTTCAGCAACATTGGAGGGCGTCTCTCGTACGACCGGTAATGCGGTGAAAAGCTCATGCTACCTCCTCAATCTGTCAAGGTACGCGTCCGAGTCTCGCTATCCTTGCTCATCCACAGGAAGTGCGGCTGCGCCATGATCCCAGATATCGTTCAAGTCATATTCCGGAAGCGCTCCGGTGTTGCAGTCACCGTTCTTTGACTTCACATGAACAATATACAACTCACTTCTCGTTTCGGCCTGCCCATATTGGAACAGAAAGTCGTTACCGCTCTCCTCCGCATTCCGCATGCGCCACTCATGGTCCTGCCCAGGTGGTCTTCACGCTCGAAACCGCCTTTGGGCTTCACAAAGTCAGCCTCGCTGATATTCACATTCCAGGACGTGGTAGCAGGCTCTGGCATGACGTACCTACAGACTATGGGCTTCTTTACATGTGGACTCAAAATCGAAGCTACCCAGATCGTGCTTTTGAGTCGGCGGCTAGGTACCGCTGAAGTAGATGAGATCTGCTTGGACCCTAATTGCGTCAGGCGTTGGCGAGCATTTCCGAAAACAACCTAATCTAGGTAGTGAGGCGGATAAGGCTGAGCGAAGAGGCCGCCCGCTGGCGGGTATATTCGTATATGCTGATGCTGAAACTGAATGTCTCTTCATCCCTGACCATCTGGGCATGACGTGACGGGGCGAAGATCACGGCCTGTAGGTACGCGCGTAGACCTAGATGTAAGCGCCGTAATCCTTCGCTACAAGACCTACGTCAGCTGGGAGGCACAGCATTACACATTTCTTTCCTCTTCGAGAAAATTGTATTTTCGTGCCACCATCTTACATCTTGGCTATCGAGACATGGAATAGGCCTGTTGGGCCATTCGCAAGAAACGACGTTTCGCGGCTGGTGTCCGAAAATGGATGCCTCGCCGTCTTACTATTCTTCCCCCGCGCGATTCACTTTGAAACAGCTATTACGAAGGATGGCTGATTTACATGCCTTGGCCCCTGACTCTCTGCCTGATCTCACATCTTTCATATACTTTCGTTTCAGTTTAGAGCGTTGCTGAACTCATTGCCACTTCGGCGGGGCGTTCCATAGCTGCAGGACGTAATCGCTGACAGGAACGCAGGGCAATCAACAAAGGGATACAAGCAAGGCACCGAAAGTCATGGAGAGCTATGGATGAAGAAACTTGCATTACGATATCTACGGCGATCTCCCCGCATAATCCATCGCTTGCGTCCACCGATTAGCATGAATGTGAGCTTCCACGCCCACACGTTCCAGCTCGGCGCGCAAGCTCTCGCATCGGGCTTTCAAAGCTTCGTCGGCAGACCAATGGCAAGACATACGTATCTCTTTGAGGCAAGGTAACTGCTCGTCCTTTTTCTCAGCAAAGCCGTGAAACATGGTTTCCAGGGTTTGCTTGTGCTGTTGCGGTCTCCCCTCAAATACTTGAACCCCGTCGATTGTCTCTGACAAGGCCGTGGAGTTGGTGTCATCGTCACGGCTTTTCCACTCTTCTGATGTTAGGAACAGCCGAGTGACCGAAGCGGGGACTAGGCCACACATCAGAAGATTGACATGGGACTGATCTGCAGGATCCGTTCCGAGGTGGGCGGCGGATCTAATGACGCATGTCGCAAGGTCAAGAGGGATCTCTAGCTTGTGCAGACGCGGGAAGTCGCGCATCGTCGCTGTTCCAAGCGCGATCTTGCCGCTGAATTCGCGCTTTGTGATGGACAGCTCTTCGAGATGGCTGCCAGCCTCCTTGCCGATAGTCGTAACGAGGTCGCAAATATCCCAAACTCGACTGAGTTGCTTGTCAGAGTGAGAGTAAACGAGCGTTTTCAGGCGCGGCGTGTAGCGCAGGAAGTGTTGCATAGTGGGGCCATCGAGGTTGCAGCCGCGCAGATAGGCTATTTCCAGTGTCCCGCCCACAGGGGGCGGGACTGGTTGACGTGGAGAAGAGGGCTCGCGAGCTTCAATGTCAGATATGGAGGTGGGACCGTGGAACGTGTGGATGCGTGGGAGGGCCAGGAGCGGAGTGATCTTGTTCAGGACAAGACCTTGCCGCATTGCATACGAGAACCCAGTCTTCAGGGTGGTGACTAGAGCGAGACTGGCATTGGTCGAAGTGGCGTTGGGTTGACGCGCGTGGTGGACGATGGCCTCAAAAAGCTTATCGGTTTCCTTGTCGGGAGTCCAGCGAAATGGAAGAATCACGGTCTTGACGTTGGGCAGCAGTGTTAGAAGAAACGACGAGGCAGCCTGAGTATATTGGTTGTCTTCCAGACCTCGTTCATACTTTTCGAAGTAGTCCTGCCACTCGTTGCCTGACAAGTACTTGGAACTGGCAAATAAGTCGCGAACGGTCTCAGGACGATAGCCATCCCTTTCCATGATCCAGAGGCGTCCGCCAACAGGTAGCCGAAGGTCCGCCTTGAAATCTGCATGCTCGATGTAGCGCGCAACAACTGGCTCTTCAGCGATTCGGGCTATGAGTTCGAACGGCGTCCTGATGGTGAGGGAAGGGTATTTGTCCTTGAGAAGATAATCGAAGTTGCGAAAGTGCGAGCGGAGTTCGTTGTGGTGCTTGAGCAAGGGCTTGCAAAGCGTGTGGAACTTGCGGCAGGACAGACATAGGCTCTCGAAACCCTCTGGAATCGTATGGTCGACGATGAGCGCGAGGAGTTCGTCGGCTAACTCCAGTAAAGCCATAGCGACGTTGTAGACGACTTCGTGAGAGCAAGAATCCTGAAAACAATGGTACATGCAACGTCTAGTTACGAGGAGAATGCGATTTTGACTCAGCTTGGGGTCTGAATTTGGTCCGGGCTGGCCATTGAAGGTGTACTCTTGAGGGACGCGGTATGATTACAATAGCCTTGGGGTAAGTCTAGTTAGGCGCACAGTATCAAGCGAGAGATTTGGGGTCCGCGATATGTATAGCAGACGTTGTCTCGGGCTGACGTCATGCCCCTGGGACAGACCCTGCTGAAGCCTTTAGCGACCAAGGAAGGGAGGCCATTGGACGGCCCTGCCCAGGCTTACTACCTCGCCAAGCCGGCCTCGCCCTATGCTTCAGGTTTATTCTGAACCGACTCCTACTCCTCCCCAAACCAACTCAACAGACAAGAAAAAGCGCCTTTGACTCAGACGGGGCGTTCACAATCCTGCTTTGCGACTTACAGTGATTCAGATTGGGGCCTTGTCTCTCCCTCAACCGATTCCTCTTCTCCACCATCGCTTCATCTTCGCCCCCGAAATACACAGCTTTCCACTGTCTTCGTCATGTCTCCTTCGTATTCGTATTTTGATCATCAGCTTCTTCTAAGCAAAAGCCTCCATTGCAACAAGATGGGGCGGCCGTCTGCCCGCACCATGCGAGCCATGAGGAAGTCATTCTCGGAGATGCTATTTCCAGCATTCAATCTCAGCATGAGGGGGCTCAATGCGATCGTCAGAATTGGTACTTATCTCCATTTCAGGGCTATAAAGAGGACATGTTTTGGCTCTCTTTTCAACACAAGTCATCACAGCCAGTTTCTCACTGCTTCATCATCACCTCTATTATCGTTAACTCCTACTTCCTTTATCCGTTATCAATTTCCCTACTCTTCGCCATGCGCGCCAAGCGAGCCTCTGCGATGCGGTTCCTACTATGTTCCTCAGTTGTCCTTACAGCGTCTGCAGCTGTGATCCGTACGCCTCTGCAACGGCGCCTAGAGGAATGCCAGCTAGACATCCAAGATGGAATGGCCGACGATCCCGACAGAGTCAATACGGACGGGACGGCCGGGATTGGTG
Source organism: Alternaria triticimaculans (assembly GCF_023758025.1). Taxonomy (NCBI): domain Eukaryota; kingdom Fungi; phylum Ascomycota; class Dothideomycetes; order Pleosporales; family Pleosporaceae; genus Alternaria; species Alternaria triticimaculans. The sequence goes on from NW_026055967.1 coordinate 839,769, forward strand.
CCGAGTTTGAGAGTCCGGACTTCCGCCTTACAAAGTCGGGATGTAGCGCAGACGATACAAACGCCGCAAAGAGAAAGGTCATTGCCGAACGAACAGGCACGAACTGGGAGCTCACTGCAGACTCTGTCAACGAACCTGGAGCACTCCAGGCTGAGTACATCATTGATGGTGTCAAGGTCAAAGTAGGCAGCACAGATGATGCGACCAACGGCGCGAAGGTCGCGGCAGCTATGGCCCAGGATCTCGTAGGTGCCACCCAGCAGACCCGTGATGAATCTTGCTGACCCCTTCAGATTGACTGGTACCCATGGAACGGAAAACTGGACGCAGATTCACGAAAGGTCAACGTAGCCGAAAACAAATGCAATAAGTGGACGATCATCACCCGCCAAGATAGGAAACCAGAGAAGATATCTTACCAGCCCCAAATCACCACGCCGATGCCATTAGAGGCACTGTACAGCCTGATGAAGGAACAATTCGATGAGAGCGATCCAAATATCCTCAATGGGCTCGATCGTTTTCAAAACAAGAAGCTTGATTTCGTAACGAAGAATCACTTCCAGTCCAGCCCAGGCGGCATCGGTCCGGAAGCGGCCACGGATGACGTGCTGGCCTTTTGCACCCTGGTCTTATCGTACGCCAAAAACGCAAAGGATCCTCTCCAACCGGGTTCAAGTCCCAAGATCTTCACATCGTTCACGCCTCGAACGAATTTTAACGTGATGCTGTCGCATGTCAGCTCCAAGTTGGCATCAAAGGGGGACAAACTTTGGGATTTGTTCAACATCCTTGCGTGCTACCAGAGTGGCGGAACCGAGTAAGTTATGGCTTGACCTATAGATGGTTTGACCAGTCTAACCAAACGTAGAATTGATACAGACGTATGTGGAGGTACCCCCGAAAGTCCCGAGCCTACCGACAACAAATTTGGCGACTACACTTTCGCTCAAGGCGATACCAAATGCAACATCCGTGACTGGATCCATGGTCTAGACCCAGAATCGGATGAAAACGACAAGCTCACCGAGTTCGACAAGGAAATCGACGGGTCTATTGGAAGACTAGGCAAAACTCAAGAAAAGATGTTCAATTCTGAGCGCTCTGTGCCTCTCTTCGAATTCCGCGATCTCAATACCCTCCAGACTGAAGGAATGGAGAAATTCATGGGCGATGTAGACCAAGCCATCCAAGACCTCCACAATAAGTTTCGAGAATCACCTACAAAGAAGGCCAGGCGTGGCGTCTGCGATGATTTCGAGCCAGAGCCGGAACAAGAGCCAGAGCCGACTGGCCCAACCAAGCAGCTCGCAGTGCTCGGTGCCTATGTTCCAGGCGCCCCCACGATGGACTGGCTCTTCCTCGAAGCCGACTATGAGCAGGGTGTCGAGTGCCGCGAAGACTTCCTCCGGCCCTTTGAGACTGTACCGTGGGATGAGTCTGGCACAACGTACCCTGGCGGCACCAAAGAGCTCGATCTCGAGATTGACGGAGAGGTGTGCGAGTACCGCAACGACGGCGACGACCCGGGAGCGCTCTGGTGTGGCGAGAGGGTCATTGGCTGCGTGAACGATCCGGCCGACAAGGATCCCAACGATGTGAATGCGGAGAAGGGCGAGTACCAGTGTGGCGATTACACGCGACAGCCTGTGTTTGTCTGCCCTTGGTAGTTGCGCAGTACATGACTTTGGTTCCGCATCTCTAGAATGTTCCGCACACGCGATATTGGGAGGCGTTCTTGGGTCTTTTGTATGGTAGTTCTGTCGCTCACTTTGTGTTTGTGTGTTGGTGTTAGTGTTTCGGTGGCTCAGGTCGTGCGAGATCGGGGTTTGTGCTCGACGCTAGATTCCGGCGGCAGAAGATGGATCTCAACACCATCATGTCGGCACCACCTCACCTATCTTGTAGAATTATGTAGAACAAAGCTTTTCCTTACTGCATCCTCTTTCCCCGTTCTTGCGTTCATGCGCTTTCTACATGACCATGCAGTGAGCTTCCAATCTTGGAAGGCTGAAAACGCCACCACGCGCGATTGCTGCACAGCCCCGCATTGCCTCAGCTGCCATAGACCATAACAAGATCTCGTCTGCCTAGAATGCATCCTTGCTTCAACACGGAACTCATCTCGATAACGACGCACTCGAAACTTCAACAGCCAAAGACAATGCGCGATGTGCGAACGGGATGCGACAATCATCGGAGAGCCTCACGAGGCATGCCTTGAGCCGCCAACGGAGTCCGCAACATACAAGCACCAGCCACTTAGTCGTTCCTTAGACGAGATACGCCTGCTCAAGCTTCGCAAAGAGGAACACGGCCCCGTACACTGCGACGTCGAAGTATTTCCGCTCGAGCAGGCCCCGGAATACATCGCACTATCCTACCGATGGGGCCCACCGTCACCTCTTCACGATATCTTCATCGGTGAACAAACGCTCAAGATCCGAGACATCCTCAATTCGTGTTTACTGGAGCTGCGAGAAGACGTGGACACATGGCTATGGATCGATCAAATCTGCATTGCGCAGGCGGATACAACGGAGCGAAACCACCAGGTCGGAATGATGTCGCGTATCTACAGCACCGGTGCCTCTGTCATGATCTGGCTAGGTGACGTGCCCTTAACGCCGCCTGGGGAAGTTGATCGCTTCAACGACCAGGATCTCGATGCTACGTCGATCACAGTGTTATTGAATAACATTTACTTCACAAGACTGTGGATAGTACAAGAGATACTGCTTGCGAAGACTGTCAACATTCATCTCAACGGGAATCGCTGCATTGAATGGAGCAGCATGTACCATCCATACATAACCGCATACCCAAGTTTGGAAATCCCTACCGCATCCACGTATCTCCTCAATAGCACAATGTATGCCCAGAAGGAAAGAATAACACTGACGTGGACGCAATGCATTGATGGCTTCTCCGCAAACGCTTGTGAGGACCTTCGAGACAAGGTGTATGGTATGATAGGCGTTGTGAGGGAACAAAACAGGCTCGCAGTGGACTATCAAAAGAGTGTGCTTAAGGTATATACGGACGTGCTTGGAGTCATGTAGGACCCTACAGTCCCGGATAGCTCAGAGTTCATAGCAGGCCAACGCCGCAAGCTCTTATGTTAACAATACTTCTCTTTTTAAGAGAACCTAATTATATAGATATATATAAATTTTAAAAGTTATAAGTTACTTATTATAATAAGTTATTAAGTATACTATAAGATAAAAGTAATAGTTCTAGAGTATAACTTTATATATATAGTAACTATATAAGTTAAAAGTAGAGTATATAAAGTAACTACTTTAGTATTATTATTACTTATATAATATATATATACTATAGTACTTTCTTCTACTTTTATTACTTTTAAAATTTTAATCTAACTATATATTTTTATTAATATTAAATACTACTAGCTTTTACTTACTAATATAGTAAGAGTAACTTACTACTAAGTAGCTATATAAGCTAAGTATTATTAATAAATACTTATAAATATAAATATAAACTTATATACTTAATAAAGTATTAAATTATATAAGTTTTATTTTAAGCGCTTACTTAGTATATAATATAATATAATTTATAATAAGTATACGCTAATAGCGTATAAGTCTATACTAAGTAAGTAAATACTTTTTTTACGCTAAAATAGCTATAGTAGATATACTACTTATTTATTTAAGTTAGCTAAGTTACTAGCTTTCTTTAGTAAAGACTATCTTTCTTATTTAAAGTAATATTAGTAGTAATATAAAATAGTAGAAGTATACTAATGTACTTTTTACTTTTTATAATATATAAGTTAAAATATAAGTTAGTATTTAAGCTATCTTTTTAAATAGTAAAAATAAGTATAGAATCTTATACTAAAGTAAATAAAATATATTATAGAATATATAATTATATAAGTAATAATAGCTATAGGTAAGACATAAGAGTCTAACGCTGCATGTTAGGTTTCTAGATAGGTATAGAATTATTAGTAATTAAAAGCTTTAAGCTTAAGCGTAAGCGTCTATCTCGCTTCTAAATTAGGAAGTTTAGCGAATTAGAAGTGGAGGAAGCCTAGCGTACAACCACGCAACAGAATAAAGCTTACAAAATTGGATATTCCCGCTTCCCGGACAAGAAAGCATACACAGATTACTCAGCCTATTTAGAGACAAACATTAATAGAGTATAGTAGCGGAAGCTTTAATGATGATACTATTCACCGTGCCATTGCACATGGCCACAGTTCGGCTCGAGCAGTTGACCCAGCTTTGCTCTGCTGCCCGATAGCAGCGACAAGTCAGCATTTACACACGAGCATCTTCAAGACGGTAACCCGAGAAGGTCTCGGCACATGGACCTAACTCAGCTTGCTGTCAGTGAAGCCTGGAAGAGCTTTTGTGCATGTTGGCAGAAATCTCGGAGCGGTCAGTACAGCATCACAAATGACCATGCTCTCACCGAAGGACAGTCGAGTTCGCGATTCATGACCAACTGAGCAGTGATAGAAAAGGTAAAAAGCAAGCTTCTTCCTCAAGCAACTGGCAAGCCAGAAGTCTCAATGAAAAAGTGGTCGCGTCAGCCAGAGATAGTGCGATACTGGCGACACTGTGGTCCGGAGTATGAGCAAGCCCAGGGACCCAAGACCTGAGTACAAAAATAAGAATAATCTTGAAGTCACCGTAGTGACCTTGGAGGAGTTAGCGCGATGCCAAAAAGGGTAATAGGCGAGGGAAGGCTTACGTTTCAGAGATTAAACTGAAAAGAACAGATACTACACTTGATCTGAAGGGGTGAGTCAGCAGGTGTCTCCAAGGTGTTTGTAGAAGGGGACGTACCTAAGCCAAAAGGCAAAGAGAGCTAAGGAGCGAAGGAGGGGACGGGCTGCGCGAGGTTGATATGGGCGTTGTGGGCTTGGCGCGCTAACGGTCACATGATCGCGTGCTAGCGCTGCAAGCTGCGCTTTGGCCCTGTGAAGGTGGGTGACCATGGACCCTGCACCGACGTTCTGCCGGCCAGGCATAGCGGCAATGACGACCATTCGAAAACCCCATCGTCAGATCCGCTGTCTTGACAGCTTACAGATTCGTTTTGATCTCAGTCGATGTCTCCCATCAATGCGTCCGAGCTGTTCACGCCGCTCCAAGGGTTAGAAACACCCTCGCATTCCAACGAGAACTCGGGGACCGGCAACGATCGTCCAGCTGGTATCCTCGAACACCAGGTCGGCTGCTGCGTGTCACCGTTGCAAGGTCGTACCACCGCTCCTGATTAGTATACGTCTCTGCTTATATGCATCATGCGGGAAGCTGAACGTGTCAACGACCAAGCATTTTGCGCGCAAAGCCCCATGGCTGAGAGTTTGCGCAACTTTGCGCGTTCAAGGTAGGTGCTTGGACGTCTCGGCACATTGCTGGAAGTGATGCTCGCTTGATCAATACAATTGTAGCGTCCTCGTCGACTTTAGGGCCTAAGATATCCGCGACTCCGACATATTCTCATCATGGAAACCTTATGTGATACATTCGACTTCCCGCGCAGCTCTACCGATGCGATAGCCCCTCCAGTTCCTGATTATTCGAAGACCAGACCCTCAACCTCGACCCTCTTCCGTTCTGGAGGTACACACTGGCGATGCGCGCACTGCGTAGAGAGCGTACTTTACTCGCTTGCTAACGGGCATGTCGAACATGTGCGCATGTGGAGATGTTGTCAATGCGGCTTCGCTGAGAACCGTGTCTCACTATGGGCTGCATGCTCCATGTGCGACGCTACCAGTTTTCTTGACAATTACGCTTGTCACTATCCTTCCGCGTTGGAAATTACGACCGACGGCGCAATACATGATAGCATAACCTACGAGGGTTCAGAAATGGCTCGTGTGAAAGTGCCGACCATGGGGGATTCTCTAGGACTACGGGCAGCGGATGATTTGGTCTCTGCGGTTCAGCAGAACTTATCGTCATTTGCATCATTCTATGATGGCTTCAAAGAGGTGGAAGCTGTGGAGGTGTTTGACAGTCACGATGACACGAGAACGCTGATGTCGATCGATGGTGAGAGAGTGCCAGGCCTCGGGGTTGATAGGGCGGACCTGGCTCATGGATGTCACAACAACTTGCCGGCAACATATGGTATTGACGAGCCTTTCATCGCACATTCTCGCAACGATGCCGGCATTAAAACGACCAGTTCATGCGGCGCGTCGTCATCAATAACCTCGGCCCTAACGAAGACGAGTTTAACGTCATCCACACTCACCAACGTGACACGACAAGACCTCGACAGCGGCTACGGCTCTCAAAGTAAGACATCTAACGTAGACAAAGCACCACGCAAACGCGCAAACGAAGCCGACCGCCAGATATCGCCCAAATCAGACACTGTTACCAACGATCGGAACTCACCGTCCCGCAAGAAGCCCCGACGCCGCCGTTGCGATACCACCAACCCCGGCCTCGCATGCCCTTTCTACGTACGCAACCCACAACGCTGTGAAAACGACTCTTGCGTCGGGCCAGGCTTCCTCGGTATCCACAGACTCAAACAACATCTGGAACGTGTGCACCTATACTATACATGTGAACGATGCGGGGCTACATTTCAGGGAAACGCAACAGGGAAACAAGACCTAGCCATGCATGAGCGCAATATCCAGCCATACCAGCTTCCGGGAAAGCCAAGCCCAGAGATCTCGACTCTAAGCCATGCGACACTCGAAGCGATGCGATCCAAGAAAGGTGCAGCGGGGAAGTCAGAAGAGGAGCGATGCCGTGAGATCTACCGGCTTATATTCGTAGACGCTGATGGGAAGGAGCTGAGAAGAGCTTGTGAGTTTTATGTCTCCCTATTATTGTATTGGCCTACTAACTGTGACTGGACGTCGGCACGCAAAGCGCAGTACCGGAATATCCAGATCGCGATGATAGGTTATCGCAATGCGAAGTTGCACAACACCTCTCGACAACTGCTTCGCGTGTTACCCGAACGATTGGACGCATCCATCAAGAGCCGCTTGCACGATGACAGGCTAGCCGCTATATGGCGTGAATTTGCGGATGACCAATTACACGACTTGATAGAAACCATTCTTGCCGACTTGTCTTCCCCAGGCCACACGATAGATCGAGATAAAGCGTGTGACAAGACTGACGATCTGTCTTGGTTTGATTTGGTGGACTACAATGTACTGTAACAAGCATCACACTTGGCCCGCCACGATTTCGTAACTCGACCCTGCCAACTTTCCGAATTTCCTCTCCCAAATCCCTTTGGCGAAGGCGTAAAGTCTATCAAGCCTACACTGCATCATCCACCGACAGCCAGTTTTCTCGAGGTTGAAACTCAGTGGCGTATTGGCGTCGCACCCGTGATCAAAGACATCATTGTAAAGGTCTTTACCCTCCCTGCTGAACGCAAGACGTAGCCTCTGCTGGAAGGCTGCAGCATAAAGAATTTTGTAGTCCTCACTGTGGTGGCAATGTGTCCCCAAAAGCCTCCTAAGTTCCACTTCGTATAGCTCCTTCTCATACGCAATAGCCTTTTCCCACGCATCTGGGTCCGATGTAGTAGTCCTGGTGATGACACCATGCTTAGCTTTGACCAAATTCGCGCATATGCCTTCCTCCGCAATCTCGTAAAAAGATGGACCTGGATCCTGGTGCCGCCGTACATATCTCTCCTCCATGAACAGCGCATTCATCAACGCTTTCCAGTCGCATGTGACTCGGCAGCTGAAACGCCCGTCTTGCTCTTGTGCAGGGAACTTAAGGTCGAAAGCACGCGTTTCCGCACCACCGACGAAAGTATACCGTCCATCCGGCGCATCAAACCAGATGGCCTGTACAAGCTCTTCAAAGCCATAGCCAGCTGTCCACATAGCTACGTCACCGTACGCTTTGATCCATGTGGCATCGTGCTCCAACTTCCCACATGAGGCTGTATCTTGCCACAGGGTAGACCGTTCCTCCGGACGCGGCTGGCCTGGGCGCAGAAGGAGAGAAAGCGTTGAAGATTGTGGGTCAATGGAATGTTCGTCTGTGGTAGCGATGAGGTTTTTCTCTATCCGACCAAATTGAACGTGGGTCCACTCGATGTGAAGGATGGGAAGAAAGGTCGCTTGGAATGTGCGCTCGGCCTCTTTTCTCCAGGCTTGCGATACTTGACGGCATGTAACCCAGAGCACGAATGGGTCGTCGACGCTTTGGAGGACTTGGATGAACAACTCGTCCGGAAGGTGGGGTAGGCAGGTACTGGCCATCTTTCACTCGATTGCAATACAACGACAATGCCGTTGAGAAGTTAACATCGGATTCTGGGCCTGGAGATCGTGTAAGATACAACGCGCGATACTTGTAGATGGAGACTGCTGCCTATCAAGCGAAATGCAACCTTGGAAGGATGCGCTTCTTGCCGCGTTTCGGTCTGTAGCGTCACGCATTATCAGCGCTAAATGAGAATGTAATCAGGCTTCTACAAAGCTTCGTAAATAGGCGGAAGATATTGCGGAGCTTTAACGCCAAAGCAGACGGCCGTGATAGCCGGAAGCTAGCGGGGAGATACCGTAGCGTGCCCCGCACCCATAATGATTCTTTATCAGGAAACGGTAAAAACCTAAGAGAGCACTTACGTCACACTGCTAAGATCCCACATGCTGTCTTACACAAGTTCTCCTCCATCACGCCGAGTGTTCATACCACTGTACTACCGTGAGAACTTGTTGAATTCTTTCGTCTTAGCCGTTACCTGATATTTCTGATCTCCTACTCACCTAAACTTCCAAAAATGGGTTTAATGTACCCTGTAGTTTGCGCCGCTCGGCTACCCGAAGAGGTCAGTGGGGTGTATCCTCTCCCTAGCTTCGCCTCAGCACTGACTCCAAGCGAGGGATGCAGACTATAGATCTTTTCATCAAGGAAACTCGCGACGAGGAGGAAATGTGGAACATTGTTTTTGTGGACAGCATTGACGACTATTACGACGAGACATCAGGGGTACCAGGAGAAGACGGAAGCGACCCAAACTCCCCATTTATTGGAAAGACGCCCCAGGAATGTCACCAACTGCTCTTGAAGCTTCGCGAGGATACAGAGTCGGAAGTTTTCACGGACCTTTTTGCCATCATGGACGAGAGATCAACAGAAGACAACACTGTACTGCTCGTGTGCGCAGAGAGGGACTTGGGCGGGGAGAACGAAGTCTTGAACCTGGCGACTGTTCGTGCTACCTTCAAGGCTGTACCTACCGCGCTGATGCTATATGAAACGGGGCACAGCAGTGTAGGGGAGGATGCGGAGCGTGCTGCACGTGAAAAAGACAATGTTTATCGTGGAAGGTAGTCTACTCACGTATGATGTGGACTAAATGGCATCGATCGTTTTGCAAGACCGGAAGAGCTATCTTCTAGCGCCCACAGGGGATAGCGATGGAGTGTATCAAGGCCGCAGTGCGTTTCGTCGTGAGGAGCGACGCGGACCGCAACGTTGTCGCTCTGGAGTTCGCAGACCGCACAGAAGCCGCGTTAAGTAGCTTTTGTTGTTGTGTTGGAGGCGGGCATTGAACATACGAATACGGTAACGTTCGATTGTGGTGCGATTTGCAACGGTACCGAAACCGAAATTTAGACCGCGTTTAGGAGGAGGTGTTGATTAGGTATAGGAGGATGCGCACCAGACAGAGATGACTGACAAACCTCGTCGCGCTAAGTCACATGTCTTCGCGTTTAGCGTGAAACCTCAAATTAGCGTGTAAGCTTCCCCGCGTCTTCTTACTGACACCTCAGCATTCAAGTCCTGATTCAATACTGAGGCCAAAGCAGATCTTGGCGCCATCATCGAAACGACAATACGTTGATCCTGCGTTTCTTCCAACTTGCCAGGCAACTTTCCCTCACCCATGATGGCTAGTGCAACGTCGTCGACTCCATTCCGCTTCCGCGACCTCCCTGGAGAGGTAGGCTCCTTCAGATCCCCTCAATGTGCTTCGTGCTGACTTTGATGCCCCTCAGATACGCAACAAAATCTATCGCATCGCACTATGCAGCTTCAGCCCGCCACCGACCACGATAACGATTCAACCCACGTCATTCCTCACCGCAACACCTGCAGAACATCAGGTTGAGACCGCGATACTGCGTGTATCCAAAGAAACACACTGCGAGGCTTATAGTGCCATGGTCAAAACCAATCGCTTCGTAAAGGTCACATCGTCGCGAGGGCTCCCCATGCGCCTTGCTATGGCAGGCCAAGCGGTCCGGATGATCGCCATCGACGAAGACATTGTTGATAGATTCAAGGGATACGTGCTTGGTGTGCACATTGGTTTCAAACAATCACGATTCGCTCGTTCCCCGGTTGAACCCGAGAGCCTACGTGAACCTGTCACCGCGATGATCCTTTACAGCGATCTGGACCGGTTTTGCAAGGCATTAAACGATGGGGACTTACATGATCCGGGGTTCAGCGAAAAGATCAAGATCTCTATCACCATGGCGCCTGTCTTAGACCTTGCGTCAAGTCACACACTATCACCCGACCTCAACGGTTTCTTCACCAAGAAGACGCAGGAAACACTGTTCATGCCGTTCATGGCCAATTTGTTTGGATACAGGACCGTCGAAATTAGTGGCCATGTCGATAGTGCTCTGGCAGCTACCGTTCGTCTAAGTCTTGGTCAAGACAGATCTTTCAATCCGGCGGCTGTTCTCGCCGAGTTTGCGGCCGCGAAAGATCGCGGGTCACAACAGTTCAAAGACCGCCAATTTGAGGAGGCCGTCATTGGTTGGCAGGACGCCGTTTACGATCTGGAGCAGTTACGTGAGTCCAGTTCCTGGCCAAATCTAATTCGCAAGGGAGGTGATGCATTCGTTGAGGAAATCGCTCCGCTATATTTCTTGATGCAGCTCAACATCGCCCACATTCAGATCGCGAATATGCAGAAGAACGCGTTTGGCGCCGAGCTATTGGCCGATGGCGCGCTGAACTCTGCAACTCGGTCGTTGAAGCCAGGCTTCTGGAAACCTGGTTACAAGTACAGACCTTCGCTTCAGCAGTTCGCCAAGCTGCGCTATCGGTATGCAATGTTCATGAGGCTGGAAGGGAACCCGCAGAATGCGAATCGGGCTTTGAGCTTCATCGACAAGGCTCTTGTGTCGCAGCCGGGTGACGGTGTGCTTCTGAGAGAGCGTGAGAACATACTGGGGTGGATACAACGGCTTTGATTCCGTATCCAAAGACTTCAATACGCGCTCTAACGCCTTTCAAAGTAATCTACTGGCTCCTACGAAGCGATCATAGGGTATTGGCTTCCCGCACTGGTGCCTGGGAAAGCTAGGACCCGGTGGCTCGTGCTTCATAGCTCGCTACAGATCCCGAAATTGATTCTACCCGTCGTTGTTTCTACGTTGCCTCGAACAGAACTGTTTCGCTAAAGCTCCGAGACCATTTCCGCCATTAGAAGTGGCGCGCAGTCGCTATAATGTCCAAGTTCGCTCAACCCTTCCGCTTCATGGACTTACCCGGAGAACTGCGCAATCAAGTCTACACCCTGTTGCTATGTTCATTCGGGTACCCAGTCGAGCAGACTGTCGACAACTTCCATTTGCCTATTGCATCTGATGGCCACCGCGCCGACACAGCCATCCTCCTCACCAGTCGTCGAGTCCATCTTGAAGCCTACGATGTCATGGTGAAGGTAAATCGTTTCGTCGCTGTCCGCGCATATCTGCCTTTACCATTGATGGAAATCCTACAGGAGGGTGATGTGTCGGTCATCACCCTCAATGATCTGCATATCTCTCAGTTCAAGGGCCACATGCTATCAGTAACGTTATCGGCGTCAACGCCTTCGCATGAGCCGCCCATGAGCGTCATGCTCCTCGCCGGAGACTTACAACCTCTCTGTGAAAATATCAATCGAAGCGGCTTTGATACAAGTCTCACAATCGACGTGGACGTTGCGCCCCTGCTCGGCGAGCCCACTCCAGTCTACAAAGATTCCTTCGACGCCTTTGTCTCGGAAGAAATACAACTCAGCCTGCTCGCCCCATTCAAGACATACATGCGGGGCTTCAAGAATGTCCACGTACACGGTCGCGTGTCGTCCGAAATTGCGATCGCAACGGCGGCGGACATGTGTAAGGATGAATGGTCGGATCCTGTTGAAACTTTTCACCAACTCCAAGGACTGAAAGATCACGCTGATGTGAAGTGGGACTATGACTCTCGCAGGGAAGTATTAGGGTCATGGAATGAGTGTTTGGTGGAGATCGGCCGTATCCGCGAATCTTCGTCGTGGGGCAACCTCGTCTTGTTGGGAGGGGATTCATTCGTCGATGCAATGATTGAGCTAAGGTTCTCATGCTGCTTGGGTCTCTGCTACGCTATCATAGCGATGTTCAACGACGAGATGGAGAACGGCAAACATGGAGGGCTTATGGACGCTCTCGACATGATCTTAAAGCGTACCATGACCGCCGTGGGAGAATGCATGGAGCCAAATCTTTGGCAGAAAGGTCGCGAATGGGAGCCCTCAGATGCTCGATTTGCTAAGCTACTCTACCGACAAGCGATAATGATTCTCCTAGGCGGCAATAGTCGCAACGCGGGCCTCGCACTCGAGTTCATGGAAGTCGCTCTCGAACTCTCGCCTCACGACAGAGATATCATGAAAGTACATGACGCCATACTCAGATGGAGAGCTTCTGGCAGCCACTTCGATGCCGATAGGGATTCAATTCGCATCCATCTGTCTGACAATGGAGACATCACAATCGATATGTAATGTAACGGTTGCGCTCTCATCCAGTCTTTTCCCACGAGACGCGCTGGTACCTACGTTTCTGCGTCTCAGGCAGAACTCTTTAGCAGATACATGTACGAGAAAAGTGTTTGAAGTAGACGCGATATCCTCTCGTATTCGTCCACTCCATGTGTTAATTGTGTAGCTGTGCATACTGTTCTTCATGTCTTCTTAACTCGAGGTTGCATGCAATGGCTTGTGCAATGTGGATTGATGTCACAGCAATGACGTAAAAAATGCTCGTTCATCTCTGTCTCGCCTCCGACGTGCGCCTTAGTGAGCTGCCGCTGCGTCACCGCCACGCTCGGACTCCAATGTTTGTTTACCAAGCGCTAGGCCGCCTCGAGCGCACGCGAGAAAGGAAATCACAGACTGCTCCCACCTTCGTCCTTTGCACAACGAATCCTCACACGACTTTGACTCAGTCGTCGCGAAGATGACTGCCACAGTCGACGCCAATATGGCTACCGCCGATATCAACGCGTCCTTTCGCTTCATGGACCTTCCTGGAGAGCTCAGAAACAGAGTCTATACTTTGCTACTCTGCTCGTTTGGACCCGCCCCACCTCCTGCCCGCAAGATCCCCGAGGATCTGTTTACCAAGAACAGCTTTGAGTTCAAACTTCTCCCCGCTCAACAGTGGAACGACTCTGCCATCCTTCGTGTGAACAGCCAGGTTCATCGAGAAGCCTACGACATCATGGTAAAAACCAACAGATTCGTTCGGATCAGCTGCCCGGGTAAACGCACTCTCCATAACATCATCGCTGGCCAAAACGTCCCCGTCGTCGCAAGTGGAGAACGCGCAGCGCAGTTCAATGAGTACGTCAAAGTAACAAGGTTTCTTATTCTGACTGAGTTTCCTAACATCTGATTGCAGACAACTTGTCGATATCACTATGTCTGCCGCAGATGAGGAGCTCACTATGCCTTCCGCAGATGGGGGGCCCAGTTCGCACGTAGGCGCCAGTCAAACAGCCAGCGTAGTCATCTTAGGTCAGCAACTTGAGAAGTTCTGTGGCAGCTTCGAGATGGCAAAAACCATTGTACCAGGGCTCGCCAAGAATGCGACTTTCATCATAACTGTGGCTCCGATGCTCGCTCATAAAGGCCCATGGTACCAAGACGACTTGACAGACTTCTTCTCCGAGGTTACCCAGAGGGACTTACTCTGGGAATTGACTGGCCTACGAGACTTCAAAAAAGTCGAAGTCCATGGTCATGTCTCACCTGATGTCGCAACGGAGCTGAAACGGCTGATGATGTTGGAAAAGTGGAATGACCCACACCATATCGTCAAACTCATGAGGGAGAGCAAAGACCGCGGTGCTCAACTCTACCGCGAAGGTCGACTGATGGAGGCGTTCTCCGCTTGGGGAACAAGCATGCATGAGATCGATCGTATGCGCGAGGGCAACTCCTGGGCTAAGCTCATCAAGATTGGCGGCGAGCCTTGGATCGACCAGATGGCTGAGCTGCAGTGCTCACTTGGACTCAATTCGGCACTGGTCAACATCATGCAGTGGGGCCCCGACTCCAAGAACGAATCCATACCGCTGGCAATTCGGCAATCGTACAGGAACCTCACCCTATCCTGCCTTGAAACGTCTGCCAAGTGTGTTGAACCAGGACAGTGGAAAGAAGGATACACCTGGGTATGTCCTACGATGCTCCAGGCAAAGATCTTGTACCGCCGCGCTGTGTGCATTCGGATTTGGGGTGATAGGTTGCAAGCTGTCTACGCTCTGGACCTTATCCGTGGAGCTATATCACTTGTACCGAACGACCCCGTCGTCCGTAAGGAGGCGGAGGCCATCGTGCTGTGGGCAGGCGGTATGTAGGAGAGCTGTGAGCATCTCCGGGTGCGTCCGACGGCATAAAACACCCTGATTTTGATAGTTTGGAAGACATGTATGGGAATAGGTGCTACAGTCGAGGAGGTGTGTGCTCAGGGCATTTTCAGTGGCCATAATGATTCATACTTCTTCTTGTACAATATCAAAGAATCTCCTCTCACCTCCATGCTCATCAATACATCGCATCACCCCAGTCTTCCCTGATCATCTCACTACCCTTCTCAGCCACCATATAGATACTCGCCAAGATATTAGCATCCGGAAGTACCGGTACAATACTGCAATCAACAACTCTCAGTCCATCAACACCATACACCCTCAGCCTACTATCCACAACACCACCATCTTCCTGCGGCAGCATCTGGTTCGTACCGGTAGCATGCCAGTTGGGAATGGTATTCGCCTTGATGTACTCGAGGATAGCTTCGTCGTCGTCATCAGCAACAGCCGGACCAGGGCTGACTTCGCCAGAATTCGGGCCGATAGTGAAGCGCGACAAGGCCGGGTGGCGAAGGATAGCGCGGAGGTACTTGAATGAAGCGATACCAATGGCGCTGTCGGTGGGGTCGGCGTAGTAGTTGCTGTTGATGAGGGGGCTGTCGGACATGGAGGCACTGCGCAGGCTGACTGTGCCGCGGGAGAGCTGGACCATGCTTGATGCGGTGACTGAGATGTAGGAGTCGTTTGATAGTGGGGCCCAGTATGGTGTTGGAATCCAGGGGTACCACACGCTCTCGAATAGATACTCGATGTGAGTCTGGTTCGCTAGGCCAGCGTCGATGACAGCTTGAGCGCCGATGTCGCGTAGCTGCTGCTCGCTGAGCTTTTGGAAGCCGTTCGTGACACCGGAAGGAGCAGTGTATTGGCCGGTGAGGTTTTGATAGAATGCTTCCTGAGCAGCGCGCAGATTTTGGGGTGTGCGAGACATGTCTGTCGTGGAAGCATTATCCTGGGCACGTGCCATGATACTGAAGACTGAATGGTCGTTGAGATGATGGCCGACGTTCTCGTTGACAACAACGGGCGTGATACCGACCTTCTCAAGTTCGTCGGCCGGACCAATACCTGAGACCATGAGGAGCTGCGGTGAGTGGAAGGCACCCATGCTGACGATGACTTCATTGCGTGCTCTCGCTTGGCTCACGAACCCAGTGAGCTGGTTGATGTAGCTGACACCGATGGCACGTGGCTTGCTAGTGGAGTTCGTCGATGATGGCTTGCTCATGACGATGCCGGTGACAGGAGCGTCATGCAGCACCTTGAGGTTCGTTCGATTTCGAGCTTGCTGATAGAAGCTGTCGTAGCTAGAGCTCCTTCGCAGCATGTTGTCCATCGTCGTCGTTCCATGCTTGACACCTTCGCCGTCTCCGAGGTTAAGGTCCTCGACGATAGGGATGTCGGCAGCTTCGCTGCAAGCAACAACAAACCCTTCGGTAGATGGTGGAACGTATCCCTGGAAGCCGAGCTGGAGTGGCCCATCGCTATAGGCATCTTCATTAAACGTCTTGTATTCTTGGCTGAACGCCGAAAGCTCCGCCGTCGAGGTGGGCGCATTCAACCTCGTACTCTTCTTGAAGAGGCGGTAGACATCGTTCCAGCTCCATCCAGGGTTACCCAATTTGGCCCAATGATCGTATACGCTGGCCGAGCCTCGCGCGTAGTAAAGACCGTTGGTCGTGCTCGAGCCACCAAGAGTTCGTCCGCGGAGATACTGAAGGGTGCGGTTGTTCAGATGCTCTTGCGGTGTGGTAAGCAGACCCCAGTCGATTACACTGCCTTTGATAAACTGATTGCCGCCAGGCGACTCGTATGCCAGAACTTGTTCGGGACTGGGCCCAGCTTCGAGAACTAGCACGGAGAAGTGACCAGACTCAGTAAGGCGATTACCCAGGACAAGACCAGCTGTTCCTCCTGCTTGGTGTTAGCAAGGTCTTCGAAAGTGTCCGACCCTGTGGACAGTATCGACGGCTATGATCCGTTTGCCGATGATCCCCGTGGCGAACAAGGAGTAGAACGTACCACCTGCGACGATGAAGTCGTACTCTTCGTTGAAGACTGGTTCTTCAGTTTGACCTCCCTGGGAAGGAAGATCTCCTGGGCCTTGGCGTTTCGCGAACTGAGAGTTGTGCAAATTGTACGTTGGCCAGGCAGAGGCGATGGACGAGAACGAAAGCAAGGCATATGCAGATGCCTTGGCGGCTGTGAGGTACCGCATGTTGAAGCTTTACTTGCTTTTCCTCTGGTATGATCACTACAGACAGTTGCAATACTGTTAGGGAAGCTCAGCCCAGAATAGAGCGATGGGGCTACACGGCACTGAGATGATCAGAAGGTACAGCAGATGTGACGAGAGTGAGTACATCTCTTTATATCATGTCCATCATACTGCCACCGGAAGCTGAACCAAGGCAGCGGAAGCCAAGACCTTGGGTATAGACTTCCTGCGCCTTGGTAAAAGCCGTCTCATGTTGGAAAGAGCAAGTCAAAGTAGCCCAAGACTTGCTGTCAGCCACGCCGTGATTTCCGGCTGACTCCGAGAAAACCGGTGATGCTCGCCTTTCATGTCGTACAGAGTTTCTAGATAAGCTTGGAGCTGTTTGCGATCAATCCTGGATCCCGGTCCATTGCAAGAGTGGTATAAGATCCGGTGGGTGTGTAGGACGAAGGCTGCTTTGCTTACGCGAGCAGACGACGACGGGGTGGCGGAACAACACGTGCAGCATGGCGATGTACTTTGCCACAGTCTTGGTACCACCAAGGCTTGATAGAAGAAGGCGATGTGTGGCACCGCATGAGAACGCGTGGGCATCCTCGTAAAGTGGAAGGCTATGTCTAGCCAAGGCAGAATCGTCATTGCCGAGCCTGGGGCAACGCCAGATCACGGTCCAACGTCGATCCACGTACTTCAATGTAAGCACGCCCAGCGCGTCGGGCCGGAGCTTACAGGTGATGTCGCATTGTTGACAATGCCAATGATAGGTGCCAATGCGACGGCTCGAAGAGCGCTTTCCAGAAGTGCGGGGAAGCTAAGCCACCGCGAAAACGACCGGTGGAGGACGACACGGACTTGCTCGGTACATGCAAAAGTATCTGGCCACCCAGGAGGACCTACGCGTACGAAGAAGGTTATTTGGTATCACCAAACACGTTGCGCGCTCTCATCTGCCAGAGCTGATGTTCGTGTTGAGTTTTAGGTGCCGCTGAACCCGTATTTTGGCATGTGCATCTAGCTACTAGCTAGCGTCAAAGCAACTGGAGCCTCTTTTGCCGATGAGGTAGAATCGTAGTCATTCCATCGTTCTTGATGAAGGATATGACGGCATATTTTGTTGAGGTGGGGCTGTGTCGTCAAGGTATCGCCCGTTGAAGGCATACATGGATACCCAGGGAGACGCTGCTCATCGCAATATGAGGACCTTGATTTGGATAAACTCCGATCCATGACGAGGAGCTGATACGTTCGATCTGAACATAAGTCGCGAGATTTTGGTGCGCACATACTCAAGGCATATGGCATCGGTGGAAGCGGAGATGGAAGGATGAAGAGGGGTGTCGCGTCGGACGCGTCCAGCTCACAAGCCAGCCACGTGAATTATGTAAGCAGACCCCACATGATCTGACCGGCGCTGCGTCTACCAACCTGAACGTAGATCGCGATACCAATCAGAGTTGCATTCCGCGAGGCTTATTGTATCACGGGTATCACCGTCGTCCACAATGCAACATCCGCCCTTTCGTGTAGCAATCCATGTAAGCAGTCCCACGATGTCAGCCTTTTTATCCTACACACATCGCGTCGTAGCGAATGCCGAATCCCATTGTTGCACCTGAGAGCGCCAATTACAAACCGCAGAACAGGAATTTGTGTAGTATGAAGCATGATGTTCAATGCTGCATCCTTACACGAAAGACAACTAAACCTGGTCTGGCTTTGCCGCCGCAACCTTAGCACGCGCATCCGCACTCCTTTCCCTCTCTCTAAGCATCTTCTCCAAATACTCGAACAAGATATTCTCCTTCCTGATTGGATCTTTGAGCGTCTTCCAGTCCTGAGTCATGGCGCGCTCCGCTTTATAAACATCCCTACGATCCTGCCATTCCAATCGGTTCCAATCACGATAATCGCTCTTCTCTCGACCCCGCCAGGCAATCCTTTGGTTTGCTCTATACGCATTCTCGTTTCGCGCAAAGTCTTGCTTTAGCCTCTTGAACTGGCGTTGCTGTCCTTCTCGCTCCACGCGTTGCGCCTCAGCTCCTTTGTCTTCTTCCGCGGGACGTTTGCGTTTAGGGGTCGTATCAGCGGCGTGCGCCTTTACATATCGGGTTAGCAGCCGTGGGCTGAGTGCAACGTCCGTGATGGACTTGCTGAGCTGTTCTCCCTCATTGGAGGCTGCAAGCGCGCGGCGAAGTCGTGTTGATGATAGTGATTCCTCTTTGTAGCCGAGAAACCAGACACCGCCTGTCATACCGAAGAAGCGTGTGGGCACATAACGCAGCCATTCTGTAGGTGGTCCTGTAGAGCGGTGACACATTCGCGTCTGTCCAAGGCGCCAGATACCTGTACGTAGTCGATCCTTGATCATCTGGAGCCGCTCGTCGCCTGCATCAAGATTAGCTGTGGTTGTGCAAGACATGGCATCGTACGTACGGTCGCCCGGAAGCTTCGTCATTGCGCGCGGAAAAAGCATTGATAACTTCTGCTCCAGCCACGTCAAGTTACCGCCAGCTCCCAACTGCTGGATAAAAAGTTCTTCGAGTGCTTCGGTGCGCCAGTCGTTGTAAGCTGCCAATTTTCGTAGTCCCGTTTCCGTCTCCATGCGTAGGCTGGTGCGTTCTGGATCCCCAGTACCAACGACTATAGTAGGCCCCCAGTATCCGGCGGACCCATATTCTTGATCAACGTGATCAGGTCCAATTAAAGTGATGAACCGTATGTTGAAGCCATCTGTTGCGGCCTCTGATATGAGTCGGTCCTTGAATGCTTCGGAGCCTGGCTCACCACGTGGGTGACACCAGTGCCAGCCACCATGGAGACCACTATTGTTGATGAGGTTAAGACGCTCTTGTAGGGTAAGAACTAGGTCCTTTGAGCCCGGTTTTCCGTGTCTGTACTTCGAGGCTACGGAATAGTCGTCCAAAGGGAAGATGATGGCGGCTATCAGGTGTATACCCTCCCCACCTCGAAAGAAGGCGTGGCATAATGTTTCCTTGTGTCCTTGATGAGGCGGATTGAAGCAGCCCCGGAAGGTCAAGATGTAGTTGAACCTCCCCTTGATCAAATATGGCGGTGGCATGTGAATGCTGGGCCTGAATATAGTGGCAGTGGGATCTCCTAAGGCTCGCTTGATGTACACCTCCAAGGGAGCAGTTGAGCTCATGACTACGGGTGAGTGCTTGGATAAAGTCGATGTAGGTTGTCAACTCCTGTAGTGGGCAGTACTTCTATCCTCTCAGGGTTGCTGTGAAGAACATTGATTGCTCTATCGAGTCTCCACCGTGGAGAGCCATGGCCCGAGAGCCAACTGCGACAAGCACTTTCACCCGTATGTTTCTACGCATTCATTCATCGTAGGTTTAATGCGAATGCGGGTACGCTCTGCTGACGGTCGAGCGTAGTCATGGTCGCCTGCTACATGAACGGTCATTCAACGGATAGGACTGTTGTAGATACACGCGAGACTATGTCGCATCTTTCCATCACACCTATCGCGCTTACCTGCGCAGAAGGGCTCGTACTCATTTAAGACCCGTACCGCCTGTTCGAAGAGCATGGCACAAGGCATCTCGGTTCCAACACTCTACATGGCTGTAGGAGGTTTCATTGAATATGCGACCGAAATTTCACAGTTCGTCAGTCCCGTAGTTACGCCCCCGATCTCGTAATCCATGCTCTAGATATTTGCTTCCTGGTGAAAGTCAGATTCCGCGCCGATCATAAGCCATTGTACAAGGCATGCCAGCTTTCACCAGAACGTACCGACGGCGGGTACACGATCACCAAACGGAATGACGCGCTTCCACGAGGCAGTGGAGCTAGGCTAGCGTGAGGACTTCGGGGGCGAAACTATATCTCGATGCTGCAGTTGCCCGTGGAAAGTTTCGAACGTGCTCTTTTTAGAATGCACTGCTGACGTGAACCTGGTCGCACACGTCATCGCAAGGCCAGAATCTTTTGCTTGCGTACTGTCACTGTAGCGACCCAGCGGAACAGATCTGCGTACGTAGTAGAAGCCTCGCGAGTAGTCGTGATGAGTAAAGTAGGGGTTGGCGGTGCATTGCGACCTGCTGGAGAGGGCTGCCGAGTTTGACAAGATCTGTAAATGCGTCGTTGATCTGAGGGCACGATGCCACGAAGAGGACAACTTCCTCAGGGCTGAGCGCACAAGATTCATCGAAGACGGACTCTCGATGGTGGGAAGCCGAGGCTGGACGCATCGTGTAGCAAACTATGTTGCGCCTTCCACGAGGTTGGGAGGCGGCTCTTCCGGATTCTGCGGGGCTGCGCTAAGCGTTTCTGAACTAGCGCATGTGTCCAAAGGGGTGAGGCTTGTCGCGGAAAGGCTTCCGTGCATCATCATCGGCATCCACCAAATATCTGAGCTTCGCGCTCGAGGCTGAAGTCTTTTCGCGAGCTACTTTTGTTGTGCATGTTGGGCATCTACGAGGTAACTCGAAACTATTTCGACCACGGGTCGCCACAGTCAAAGCGCAGTCAGCTTGCATACCTAGGTAGGTGGCCTTGGGCTCAGGGCTGAATGCTCATGCAAGTTGAGCACAGTGGCAAGACCGTTTGGGCTGACACAGAGAATCGCAGCAGCAGTAGCTCATTTGCAAGACGCAGTAGTTTGTATTATGTTGAAGCCAGCTTCATCGGCGAAGGTATTGTACAGGCAGGGTGGTTGTAAATATCCGTATTCCTATTCATTGTTCTGCAGTGGGGTATTACAATGTCGTAAGGACAAAAAGGAAATTAGGCTGGTGTGGGTGTGGGTATGCGCAATAACAAGAACGCTATCATCATTCGACCGTATGCTCCGCTGCCAACCTCGGTAGTGTTCCCCGTGAATGGATCGTCTCGCTCAGTCCCATGGGTCTTTCATCCAACAGCCTTCCATCGTTCTCTTCGTCGACCTTTTTGAAGCTGTCGTGGACCAAGCCCCTCCGAGGGTCTTCATGTTTGCCGCCGAGCTTGCTCTTTGTACGGCCGGAGATTGGGGATGGGAATGTAGTACCGTCGCTCAGCACCATAGCGGAGGGAGGTGCAGCAGGCATCTGGCGCGGTAGGTCGAGGGAGCTACTGTCCAGAGAAACGTGGTCTTGCGTGCGTCGGACGATTGGGTTCTGCGATGTCGCGGTCGGTGCGTCGCTTTCGCCACGAGAGTGCCGTTGGCCGTTTGCGTTGTTCTTACGTCTGCGCAACCACCAGACCAGAGCGACAATTAGAAGTGCACCAACGATGCCACCGATTGCTGCTCCAACTATAGGGCCGATTTGAGTCTTTGCCTTTGCGCCTGGCAAGACGCGACACACTTGCTTGACCTTCGCATCGGCGCCTTTGGGGTCGGCTGCTGTGACGACTGCAGGTGCGAGCTGGAAGTTTTGCGCGTCGGGATCGACGATGAGGTAGTTTTGTGTGAAGAAGGGTAGGCCCAAGGTTCCAATAGTCATAGTGCTAGGACCGGTTTGGTTCGTCACGGCCATGTTGAAGACTGTTGCATTATCCACTTCGTACAGTCCTGCGGCGTTGTATGCCCGGGGCCGGCTGTAGAGCTCAGTTGCTGGGATGACGGACTTGTAAGTTGCGACTGAGGGTTTGGATGCGTCGCCGCCGGGAGTGCCCATGTCTGATAGCGTGACGGTGATGGTGCCTGCGGGAGCTGGGTCGGTAGGAAGCTCGAAGTGACGCGAGGTTTCGTTCCAAAAGGCGGTAGTCTCTGCCGCGGCAAGGTTGTCCAACATAGCAGCTGGCAGTCTAATGTCAGATGAGAAAGGGTCTAGATGTACGACAAGAGTGTCCTTTGCGTCAGCGAAGAGCGTGGTGCTCTTACCGCCAACATCGTACGTGATGGCTGTAAGGATAGCGCATGTTGGACAGTCGGAAAACATAGGAAAGGTAGTGGCTGCACTCTTGAGGCGGCTTTCGTCGTAGCCACCAACAACGATCAAGCCATCTTGAGGTGCTTCTTCAGATTCTGATCCGGCCCATAGTCCGTACGTTCGGGAAGAAGCTTGGCCAGCGTCCACGAGGTAGTTCAAGAAGCTCGAGTCCATTCCTAGAGGCAGAGTTGCTCGATAGCTTGGCTCGTTCTTCATGAGCGCGTCTGCGCTTGCTACAACGCGTCAGTGCCGCAAAGACCCAATTTTCTCATAGACTTACTATCGGTGGATCCATTGGTATACATGGGAAAGGTCGCGAACTTATTCGCATCCGGTTTGAGACCAAAAGCCGCAGCATCGTCGAAGAAGATGTAAGAGCTCGCGTATGCTAGATCGATGGACTCTCTGCTGCCAGTCCATGTCGCGTAGTCTACCTCTTTGAACGTAGTCGAAGTTGCACTATCGTAGATGCCACCGAGCTGGCCAATGCAGCTGGTGTTCGTAGCTGCCACGCACTCCGCTGCATTGTTGATGAAGAGATTGTCGGAAAGCGTCGATGGCGTCAAGGAAAAGGGTTGCGGAGGTGTGCCGATAGCGAATGAAATGCCTCTGGTGAGGACAGTGCCGTCAGCGGAGACAGTGTTGTTTGCCCAAGGCAGGAGCAACGGCTTGGAGCCGTTTGCGCAAGCCATCGTCCCTTGGTAACGATGGATGTCCTCCAAAAATGTAAGATCTAGTGTTGTGTATTTGTGACAGCGTCAACCTCGCACGGGTATTTTTGGCGTCAGCCATGACTGTCCCTGATATGGATTGCAGGGACGCATTAACAAGGGGATGATCTGCTAAGCTTGGGCATGGGCACCTAGGCTATGGGGATCGGGCGTTGACGACACCTGCAGACCTGAAAACTCGGGTAAGGAAAAGAACCCTATTGGATTGGTTCGTCATGAGTACTTCGGGTACATACTACCTAGAGTCTCAGAATGGTCGGTACCTGGGCGACGAGACATATGCGCTTCTCCACAGCTTCAACTCGTTCTCTTACTCCACGGTACGCAACGAACACACTCATCTCCATCTTCAAAGTAGCCGGCGACCGCCGATGCTCTGCGTAGAGTGGTGACGTCACAGCGTAGGTGCAGGCGCAGGCCTTGGTTTGTTGACATCCGCGAGTCGCCCTCATCTTAGATTCAAGGAATCTTGCTGTTCGTGTCGCAATTCTCCTGACAGGACGGGCCTTTTGCGGCGAAGGAAAATGTTAATTCGGACCGTTGACGTCGGAACGTTGTTCAGCCACGCGCTGTCCCGTCCATCGAGCCAATCAGCACTTGCCGACTCACTAGCGTCTTTCGGGGACATGTTTCGCGTATGCAAATCTCGCTCGCTTCTCTGATAACTCCGTCGATCGTGTGCCCAACCTCATAGTCGGGGTACATGCCCAAGTTCGCCTCTCCCTGTCTTTGCGTGTTCGAGCCTCGATGGATTTTCGATGAGACCGGAGGTGGTGGATACCGTGGTCGCGCATCATTTTTTGACGACGCACTGTGATTGGAAGGCAATAATTTCCAGTCCGATAAGATGAGGTCTGTCGCGTCGCGTTATACTCAACGGGCTCGTAACCTACGTTCACCGACCTTTGGCGTTACGAGAGTCCGCATCACGCATGAAGGCCTGACCTTGAGTAGGTGCATGGAGATTTTAGCAAGTTCAGTTCCCTACATGATTACTGATGTGTGTCATAAACCGCCACTCGACCTCAGCTCTCAGCCCTCATTGTCCTGAAGTGCATCTTGGGCATCTTCTCATGATGTGAAGACACTTGACTTCACGTCTCTCCTTTTTGCATCCTCCAACTCACCCGTGACACCTCGGCATTGCCGATCAGCAAACGGAGGCCTCCTCGTTATGTCGCATTGGATGCGGCGTGCTTTAGTTCGTAGTCTTGTCACCGAAAGACTGTGGCCTTTCCATTTGGTCATCTAGCCCAAATGAGAACGCAGGCCTTGATCTACCAAGGCTCGAGATCAGGCTCCAAGTACCTGACTCAGAAGATGTACCAAAACCTTCCGTATTATCGCGGCTCTTTTTGTCAACTTTGCTCGCGGGACGTCTAATGCAGATGTATTGTTTGTAAACTGCATCTTCAGTCCACCAAGTTGATGGCATGGGACCGCATGCGCAGCCCGGACATGGTAAGTCGGAGAAGAGTCATGTTGAGACGAAACTCTTGAGAGTGTCACATTGCCTCCACCGACACGGTTCGGCGTGGAGCATTTCGGTGATCAGGGGAGATGGAAACGAAGATGGGTTTCGATAGCATGACTCAGTGCTTTGCCGATACAGATAACTGGTTCGTGAAGGCGAAGGTGTCGGGTGGTGTGCCTACATGATGTAAATGGCTGCGGCGCCCAGTGCCGTTCTTATTGAGGCTGCGCTGTAGCTAATTTCTGTAGATCATTTCTTCGTCGTAAAAGAGAACGACCAACAAACATTGTAGCAATACTGATACTGACCAATTCGTGACATTGAAGGGTCTTTTCTCGGCCAGGAAGCTTGGTGACAAATCGTCGATTGAAGACTAGCCAGGAGTAACGAACTCGAGATACAAGTAGAAATGAAGGGTGACTGTGGAGTTGAATGAGTAAGATGCTCCACATGAAGATCCACAAAGCGATGCGAACGATCATGCCATTCACAGTCGCTGCCGAGTTGCTCCGGCTGTGTGCAGCAGTACTGTAAACGTGAGTACCATTTTCCTGGATCATCAACACCCATCGGTACTGTGGCTGGTGTAGAGTCCGCCAAAAATCCATGTCCGTGTCGGTAGCCGTCAACACGAACAATTTGTTCCCTTCTGTCGTTTTTGGGGCGGCTCCAGCAATTTATGCGGTACAGCACGTCTGCTGATACTTGGAACTCGACATACATGTCGTGTCCGCATCTTTGATGCTTTGTGGAGGTGAACAGCGATGTGGTCCAGATCATAAAGCAGACGTCTTCGAATCGCAGAGGATTCCGACACTTCTCATGACGGGTATCCGAGGAGGCGTTATGGGCATTGAAAGTTTTGAAGAAGACGCCAGCTGTATTAATCCCGGTAGAAAAGCTCGTCGACCGTAGGCTCTCTAGATCTCGTAGAATGCGGTATGCTTAGCTGGAAACCATGTATAAACGAATTCAGAGCTGGTGAGATGGATGGTGTTGATGAGCGTTCTGCCCGCATTGTCACGGGTGACGCGCGTCGAGTCATGGCACCGACTTCGGCCCCATTACTCCGGTTGCCACTTCTACGGACTCTTCCGCACCTGGCTCTCAAGCAAGTTCCCTTAACTGAGGCAAACTCAATGTCATCGGTGTCATTTTACTGAAGAGACGCCCAGAATGCGATCTGAGGAAGTTGGTGCGGCGCCGGTTAAAATGGCTAAAGTGCGATCTTGGTCATTGGGGCGGGACACGCACAAGTAAACATTCGCGCTAAAATAGGGAACGATGCCCAGGTGGTTCGTGGCTTTACGGGTGGGCTAAATCTCCACGGCGTCTCCTGTCGTCATCGAGTTTAATGAGATCTGCCGGAGGACTGAGGTGTAAGGATGGCGGACAGAGAATGCAATGATTGATGCGACGTGAGAGAAGAAGGATAATAATAAACAGAATGTTGGATTGACGTAGATGGAATGCGCGATATATTGATGTGCATGTTGATCGCAGTTTACGGTGTTGTGGGTCGTCAATCAACCGTGAGCGCGGACCCTGAGCGGCCAAACCCAGCAACCAGGCATCTTCCCCTCATCTCTGCCATCTCTTCCAGCATCATCACCACCACCGCCGACAAATGCATCAGACCCTCGGATGGATGGAGTGGACGCTTGAGGCTGAGGATTACTTGACATTAACCGGCCAGTCTCCATTAACGCAGCCGTATCTGCACCTGCGTTGTCGACATGAGTGGGACCTGCATCTCACGTGCTTGTCTACCCCGGATGTGCATTTCGCTTAGGCAATGGCCGCTGGCGCCCAGAACGTCTACCCCAGAAGTAGGACCAGACCCCGATGATCCCGAGGTCCAAGCCGGTTGATTTGTGGATTAGTCTGGAGAAACTCCGCAACCCGCAAGCAGGTGGCGCCATGCAGCCAGGTCAATGGACTTACAGCGGCGAAGGACAAGTTCGCACATGAGCCACGAGCCCGGTTAAACAAAACGACTGGGGTGAAGATGAACCGCGAGAGCGGATAGATTGATTGAGTATGCATACGCTAGACTTCTAGAATAACCGTCGAAGAATATATAGGATGACAGGCTCGCCGTGTCTTTAAGGGTATCCGTGGCAGACAACCTCGAATCAGTCAACACTCCAAGTCTCAATCACCATGCGTTTCTCCAGCATCGTCGCCAGTCTGGCGATTGCCAGCTCTGCTGTTGCCAGCCCGTAAGTCACACATATTCTCGCCACCATTGCAGCTAACTAACACTGAGGTAGTACCTACGGCCATGGCAAGCCCAAGGAGGACAGCCTCTACAAGGCCATGAAGAAGGCAGGACGGGAATTCATCGGCACAGCCCTGACCCTCCGCAACGAGACCCGCGAAGGCGAGATCATCAAGGCCGACTTCAACTCCTTCACTCCCGAGAACGCGATGAAGTTTGAGTCTGTCCACCCAAACCAGGGCAACTACACCTTCGCTGATGCCGACCGCTATGCGGCATACGCCAAGGCGAACAAGCTTGAGGTCCACTGCCACACTTTGGTCTGGCACTCTCAGCTGCCTGCTTGGGTATCTGAGGGCGGATTCGACAACAAGACCCTCATTGGTATCATGGAGGACCACATCAAGACCGTCATGACCCGCTACAAGAGCGTTTGCACACGCTGGGACGTAGTCAACGAGGCCTTGAACGAGAACGGTACCTACCGCTCCAGTGTCTGGTACGACACCATCGGCGATGCCTTCCTCCCTATTGCTTTCCGCTTCGCCAACAAGTACCGTGGCAAGGCTGATCTCTTCTACAACGACTACAACCTTGAGTACAACGCGGAGAAGACCCAGGGTGCTCAGCGTATCGTCAAGCTCATCAAGTCCTACGGCGTCCGCATCGACGGTGTTGGCTACCAGGCCCATCTTGCCAGCGAGCCCACCCCCAGCGCTCCTGGTGCCGCTCCCGATCAAGCAACACTCGAGGCTGCCCTCCGCGCGACTGCTGACCTCGGCGTTGACGTCGTCTACACCGAAATCGACCTCCGCATGCTCACACCCGCCACTCCCGAGAAGCTCCAGGTCCAGGCCGATGCTTTCGAGCGTGTCGCCAAGTCGTGCATGAATGTCAAGCGATGCATTGGTATGACTGTCTGGGGTATCTCCGACAAGTACTCTTGGATCCCCGGTGTGTTCGAGAACGAGGGTGCTGCCCTTCTCTGGGACGACAACTACATGAAGAAGCCTGCTTACGCTGGCTTCCTCAAGGGTATCAAGGCCAAGAAGGGCCACTACTAGACGAAAAAGAGAAAGACCGTATGACTTTGTAGATATTGTAATGTATACAATGTATCAAGAGCATTTGCATCAAAACGAACATTACATGAAGATTCCGTCCGAGCGGCTTGAGGATCTCTCATTGTATCTATGCTGGATGTCGGTGCTACTGCTACGGTGTGGTAACGGGCCATGTCAGCATGCCCGATAACCAGCCTTCACAATGAGATTTTAGCCCAAATCATCACTATGCCGTATCAGCGCTGTTAAATCAACGAGCAAATGCGCTATAACGTGTAGTCCAATTCCTAACCCGCATTTTACACCCCCTTAGATCACGAGGCTAGCTTTTGGCCTTTCATGATGGAAGATACAAGGTCTCGTAAAGAACTGCGTCGCGCAGTCGCAGAACACGAGAGAGTGCTAGAGAACGACCACCGGCGTGCTGAGTTGACGACGCTACGCATGAGCATCAAAAATCGCACTGAGCCTTGCCATGGCGGCGCATCACACTTGCATCGCCTAGCATGTGGCCATACCGTTCATACCAACCAGCTATCTTTGTGCGGACGGAACTGTAAAACACCCGTCACAAACTTCACAGCTTTCGCGTGTACTCTATGCGAACGTCAAAAGATGATCCAATCTGGTCAGATCAATTATCGTAGTTCAAGGCTGACTGAGCTCATCTTGCCGAACTTTCCGCCTTTCTGTCAATCTCACGTGCCGGTGATGATGCGCGCTCGTGGGTGCGACATCGCAGTGGTAACGTCCTCGAAGCACTTTTTCGTACCTAGCACGCCCGAAAATATTGCTGCGTACCGGGTCAGCGATAACCGACGATTGAAAGGTCTTCTCGATGATGTAGTCGATGTCGCGAAAGACATGGGCTTCTTCCAGACCACCGTTAACAGTATCACGGACGACTTAACTACCTGCGTTGATCATCAGCATCTGTGGGTGAATGCAACCTGTGGACAGCTCGCTGCCGTGGTCTTGTACCTGAGCGCTGTACAGGTCGGAATTGCACAGCATGGTATGTTGAACCAGCTATCAATGTGCTTCGGTGCGTCGATGAAAGGTATCATGCAGCTACTTCCAGCAGTGTCAAGACTGCTCATAGATACCAGCGCCAGGTTCGCCATTGCTGGCTTCATGCAAACATTCGAAAAGACATATCCTGCGTATCAAAAGCACTCAAAAGATCTTGCTCGGCTACAGTTGAAGCTATGGCGTCTGGTACTGGACCGCTGTCTCTTCCCGTCTGAGTTCATCGCTGCGAACTGGCGACACGTCGTAACATCGTGCATCTATGCTGTGACTACTGTCAAAGATGTCTTTCTTGATACCGAGGAGATTAGCGCCGCGATAGGTGCACGTAGCCCTAGCATCGATGGCGAGGATATGAACACATACCTGCTCTCTCATATTGTTGACGACAAAGCTTACCAGATCAAGCATCTAGCTACTAGGGCGCGGCGCCAACGTAAGCTCGAATCCCGCTCAGGGAGACGTCTCGCACTTGATGTCGATGCCGCCTATCCCGCACCAGACTCGATCATCGGTTTAGATCGGAGCTTCGGGACGATCTCAATCAATGAGTCTCTGGGTGATGATTGGCATGCTTACCTCGACAGGATGGGGCATGTAGTGAGTAGTTTGGATGATAATGATCCGAGCGTTTCCATGGGGGGAACGTACAGCGGGTCTTGCGTTTGTTAGGTAGGAGGTGGCTCGATCATACCAGCTCGCCCAGCGATTCGGAGTTCAGTATTCTCTTGCAGTAAGTTCATAGGATGAGGAGGAATACCCTCAAGGTGATACCGAGCCGCAAGGAAAGGTCTGGACGAGCTTCCCCGGCCTGGGATACGTCGCATTTACTCTTGTTTCAAGAGATTTATGACACTGGTGGAGGCCTACATCAGACTTGGAAACTCTTTTGAGGACACCTATGTGCCGATGTATTCTCCTGGATACCCTTTTACACCCTACCCATGCTGCTGGAACGCACACCAACTCAATGCTACTAATGCTTCGCTGCGACCATGCCAGCAATTCGAGCGGAGAACGCCTCGTTGGCCGCGCAGGCGATACTAGCGCTCTTACCGGGATACCTTCGTTCGTAGTACTGAGCAGCCAGGAATTCCGCTTCATACCCATGAGTTTCCATATGAGTCCCAACTGCGACATCCATGATACGTAGTAGCTCCCAGCTGGCTTGCTTGTATTTCTCATTGTCCAGGTCGAGGAGGCCCGCTAGTGACATGCCGCCATCCACTCGCCATCGGTGTACAACTTCGTTGAAATGTTCTGCTACCTTTCCCACTAAACCGTAACTCAGGCTTGGTTGGCCGGCAATGTTTGCAACTTCCTCGATTCGAGCTTTGCTCGTGCCAACAGGATGCACCTTCCGTACCTCTGCACCGTACCTTTTCGCGTATTCGTCCCAGCTCCAGAAGGCTTGGCAGATCCCGTACTGCGCACCGCAAATATCGATGACCCATTCTTTCCTGGTCTTGCTTGATGTAACGCGGATGACTTCATGGTAGAAGCCAGGCCAGTTGTCCATACTGCTGCCTTGAGGGTAGTGGTGGATGGTGATCTTTCGGGGAACACGGCCCAGGGTGACGCCAACCTCCTCAATCTTGATGTTGAGGCCTGTGGGAATCGAGTAAGCGTAATGATGCAGAATGTCTTTATAGGTATTACCTCGAAGAGCACCGAGAACAGTATCATGCATCCAGATCATCGGCTCGTTGCACACCCAAGCGCAAAGCATCGCCTTCTTGGTACGATCATTCGTAACAAGGTGTCGCGGAAACCTGATGAAATTTTTCGACTTCTTTTGATAGTCGCCCTCGTAAATCACCAAAACGTCGTCTCGGTCTTCGACCTTGATGATAGGCCTGTCCCAAGTGTTCTCGCGGAAGTCATAGTAGGCCTGTTGAATGACCTCGGCTACGCGCGCAAGCTTCTTCTCGAGGTTGACGTTCTGGGCGTCTTTGCATGCTTTCTTGTGAATCGGCCAATCCTTTACCTAAATTGATGATATCCGAAGTCAGTGTATGTCTCACACGCAGTTCGTACATGGGAGATCTTACCTGGCAGGCCTTGCCGCAGTAATGACGCGATGAGATATCTGAACTGCAGGCGCCGCATTTGCTGTGAGCCAGCTCGCCACATACGGCGCACGCTGCTTGTAATTCGGGAGCCATGGCGATTGCTTTGTTGTCGTAAACAGCGGAAAGGAGTTGTGGGCGCAGAAGGGTATTCAGGTCAAGCCGGGCAATACTTGTTCCGATTGCACGAGGTGAGCTATGACGCTTTTGGCTTGCAGCCTAGATGACTAGATGAAACACGTCTGCAGACTACGTCAAGATAAAAAGATGCAAAGTGGTTGACCTGACGTCAACGTAGGCTCTAGAGTGTTCAGCGTTTTCATAGGTTGACGCGAGAGGATCGAACCATATCGTAGCTATCAACCCCCAAGCGAAGCGTCTCGAGATTGGATATGTGGAGGACGAAAGCTGTCGTATACTCCTGATTGAGAGATGACTTTTAACTCGCATCAATTGTTCGCCAATCGTGGCCATGAACCGTGAGCATCCCTGACTAAAGAGACTTGAACTCCTCTATCACCATACTCACGCCAGGGCCCTTGTGTTCTTCCTCAATCTTAGCCAGATCCAGAGTCACCTTAGGGCAGTTCGCATTCTCCTCGACCGTCGTAGCATCGCCAAGAATGCTAGCGTAATCGAAATGCCTCCTCATCATTTCTCGCGTTAGGCTCTCGGGCTCATTGATGATCTGAGACATGAGTCCACCGACGTTGTAGTTGGAGATGTACCCATGAACAGCCTGAGACAAAGCCTCAACCAACGGTTGTGTCCAGCTCGTCGAGCCTGCGATGCTCCTCTTACGAAGATTGCTCAAGTCATTTCCAGGCTGCTGCAAGAAGGTCAGTAGTGCTGTTTCCATTCGTGATGAGGCCTGAAGGCCGATGCGCTCTGTGTGCGCATACCAGCCTGGCATAGTTGAGCAGGTCCAGATGTATTCTCTACATTTACCGAACTCGTAGACTGCACAAAGCGCCTGCATGTGCTTGGATTCGAAGTCGGCAGCGGTAAAGAATGCTTGCGTGAGCCCGAGCTCAGCACCGGATAGATTGATGTACCATTGCTTTCGGCTCCCACTGGCGGTAATTCGTAACAGTGAAATATTGTGCTCAGGCCAATTCTCGCACTCTGTACCGTCATCTGCGAGTATAAGAACGGTCCGTGATGCTGTCTTGATCTTTACCATGACTTCGTGGATCTCAACATGTTTGGCTGGTCAAGTGTCAGCTTATCATTAAATCGCGCGCAGATATATGTCGGGCCACTCACTCTTGATGAGCTTTTTGAGCAACGGATGCATATATGCTAGGGGAAAGAATTGCGCATTTGAGCACAGCACCGCGTGTTTGGTGGCTGTATCAGGGAACACATCGTCAGTGAGCTTCGGGAACGGGTGGTTACTAAAGTTAAGACCCTGGTAGGCGACGATCTTCTGATTTTCCAGTTCAATTTTCGTAATCAGCATCATGTTTGTAGCTTCCAGGAGTGCAAGAGAGGCTGACTGAATAACGTTGGCGACTTGCGGCAGGAAGGCTTCAAGCCGAATGTCATGGCAGGTATGCATGTGATTTTTCCAATCAGCCCTTTGGTGATCCCCGTTGCAGTAGTAGTGTTGTTTGCAGCCGCATCTTTGTGTTGCTGGCCCGTGACAATACGAGCAGAATGTAGAAGCCATGGGCAGAGAATTGCAGAAGACCTTTTGACAGATGATACGAGAAGCCAGAAAATGCGGCCACTTCCAAGCTTCATATACTTCCAACCTCTCGTCATTTGTCCAAATGCTAAGCAGCTGACCGCAGGCGTGATCATAACGAAGACGGCAAGCATCGACTTACACAAACAACGAGACTACCCTCATGTCAGCAGATACGAGACTTTGATAGATTGCAAAGTGGGAAAAGATGCGAAGACGAGGTTGCTAGACCCATCGAAGTTCGCCAGGGTATGTGAGCGCGCCATGCTGAGAATGCTGGACCGGCTGTCGGAGGCAGGAGCAGAGCCAGAGGAAGGCCACCACAGGACAAATGAAGTGAATTGACGCGCTACATTGCACTACGGTGATGATGCAGTCATCTCAGAAGGCGATACGTCCGGCCTGACAGTGTGGATGATGATGGCTGCGACAATGAAGACGCGATGGAACAAACCTTGGAAGGGAAGACGCGACTTCTGGAATGTTGACGGCAGCCAGGGTCAACGCTAAACCATATGCGCACTAGTCCCTGTCTCACCCGCGGAGCTTTATCGTGACATCGGAGCAGACACCTTGTGTATCTTGAGGAGATAATGAGTAACGCAATGTTTACGTCGGAATGTCAATACGAATCCAGCATCTCAGTTCAAATTATGTGTGGGAGGCCCTGTAACCTAAGCCTGGTACATTGGCGCTCCAAGTAACAACCCATGTAGACTACCACCCCCAATGAAGCGAGTATTCAGCAGCACCTGATGTAGCTCCATCGCAGATACGCGAGTAACAGGTAAGAATTCGAGACATCTCTTCAAGATATCGTTGAGCCCCGGTGTATAAGCTAGGCCAGCAGGGTTGCTTTGAAACGAGCGCGAGTAAAGGCTCGGCATCGTGGTCAGTCTACACAGCGCAACGATGACCAGCCCTACCTGGTATACGTCACTCCTTTTATTGTTCGGCGGTTCGAATGGCGGTGGGCTAAAGTCTTGTTGCTGTCGAAGCTCAATAGTTTGCCACTGATCAACACTTGATATGCTCGAGCCAAAGTCTCCGAGAACAACTTTCGGCCATGAGGGTTCGTGAGAGGCAGGGAGCCCGAGGAAGATATTGCGCGGGTAGATGTCTCGGTGCAGTATCCAGTCGTATGTGTCGCTCAGAACCGGAGGATCGCCTCGCTGCATATGTCGGAGAGCCCGAGCCAGCGATCTGAAGACGTGCCAGATAAAGCTCTCGCTGAAAGGTTTGCGCTGGCTGACATGCTTTTCGAGCAAAGCCCATAGATCGCCGTATGCATACACGTCCATGACAAGTGCGCCAGTTCCCGTTGCTAAGTCCAACTCATGCTCGCGGTAGGTGCAGATATTAGCGCAGTTCGATAGACGTATGAGATGGCTTATCTCGCGCGCAGCAAAACCCGATGCAACGTCTCCGGGAGTGAATTCCTTGCGCACAGCAAGCTGGCCAGTTGTTTTGTTCCTGAGGAGCCATATCGCTTTGTTGAAATTGCCAACGGCCTGTATCTGGCGTACACGGTCGTATTGGTTGCGCGTCGGGACGCTGGCACGTTGTAAATCCATTTTGTCGCTGCTCATTCGAAACAGAACTGATCTCTCCGCGCGAGATAGCTTATAAATACTTGCCCTATGTGCTGGAGACGCGTTTGTTACCTGTTGGCGCTGCGTTTTCTTGATGCAATGGCAGCTCTCGATCGTCATATGTGCCACATCTCGTGGGCATGGCGAACGAAAGCCGATGGCCACTTTGCAGCGCTTGTGCGGCCTTGTCGCATCTCCGCCTTCGCCCATCTTCACCTGTGCTCGCTCTAATTTCCGCTCTCTCACCTCACAACAGCCGCCACGCGACCGCAACAACGCGTCTCTCTCACTCAATCCTGAAATTTCTGCTCTCACCTCTACCTCCACATACCCCGCAGTTATAACCCACCCAATCCCCAAATCCGCCATCGAAACCACCTTTACCTGCCAACAAAAGGGTGGCGGCTAGCACACAGAAAAAACATTCAGCACTCCGGCCGGTTATAGCCGAAGCCAGAGGAAGCTCAAGGCCAGAAACAAGAACCGAACAAGAAGCCAATCAGAAAAAACATCAAGCTAGTCGTGATAAACTGCCATTAAAGAAGCAAGTTTCGTACCTGGATAGAATACAAGGTTCCATGGTATCTTTTTGCTGGTTAAGGGTGGTGGTTCGAGGCTGGTGAGAGGAGGAATTGAAGGTTTCTTTTTGCTGGTTTTTTTTTTAACCAAGTGAAAAGTCGTAATGCGCAAGGCCAGGTGTAGGCGCGCTTTTGTAAAGCAAGCTGCGAAGGGGATGCGGAAGATTAGCGAAGACATGAATCATGTCTCCCAGCTCTTTCTTGAATGTAAATTTGCTAACGCGATGAAAATGAGAATTGCAAAGCACGCGGAAGAAAGCGAGTAATGTTTGACAGGATTGCTGCGTACGGAATGGTCACGGGTAAAGGTGGTGAAACTGTGGGGTCAGACAGCAACCAGAGATGACTAGAAAGGAAGTGGAATAGACTCAAAGCACCAACTGCGCGCGCGAACTGCATGACAACGTTGCGAGCAATGTAGATGGAAGTATGATGAAGGGGAAGGATGACGGCAGAACGTCTGTGGTGCGCGCTACACACTGGCCAATCAGACTTTGCATAGCTCCGAGTGGGGCAGCCACCCCTCGAAGCCCGCGTCTTTCTCGTCCGCGAGTTGAACATCTGCAGAAGCGTTGCTTTCATGCAGCCGAACCGCTTCGCATAGGTGCATGCTCCTTAAACGTTGAAGGACTGGCTGAATTGTTGCTCCTGGGCAATGCGTCAAAGTCTGGGCACTGGAAGCTCATAGCACAATGACCTCTGGGATGAAATGCACGACGCGGAGAGCCGGACATGGCAAAAGCAAAACAAGAGCATGAAGGAACGGCAAACTTGACATTGCAATGATGATTAGTGGGCCGCGGCGACGTCTTCACATGACGATCAGGCACAAGACAAGGATGCTAGCGCACTCGCTAGCCCCTACGTCATCATTCTCCGCAACCCAGCAACATAACACGACATCTTTTCGTCCTCTTGACACCATCACACAGCCATTACAAACTCAATTCCCGCACTCTCAACTCAACTTCAACCCCTCTTCACCCACCACAAACAACCTCAAATCAATCACAATGGGTTGGTTCAGCTCCGACGAGAAGTCCTCCCTCGCGACTCACCCCGTCAACGTCGATGTCACCACAAAGCACGGCTCCGCCGCTGAGCAAGATCGCTTTGGCGAGCACTTCGGCGCTTCCACAGATGCCATCCGCCGCGGTGTCGACAAGGGGCTCAACAAGCTGCAACAAGCTGCCCTGGCCAAGGGCGATGGCGCCGAGCAGGACCGCTACGGCGACCACATGAGCATCGGCGACCGTGGCTACAACGCCATGAAGTCAGCGGCTAAGTACAAGGGCGATGGCGCCGAACAAGATCGATACAACGCACACTTCAGCCCTGCGCTGCACAGCATCGATGCCGCCAAGGCGATACAAGCTGCGGGAAGCGTGGCTGCCAACGGAGAGAAGAACGCCAAGTACTTTGGCCTTGGATACGATGGTCAGCAGAGGGCGAAGCTGATGGCCGGTAGCGGCATGGGAGCTGAGCAGGTAAGCTACTAGTTATATCCGCTGCCTTGAACACAATACTAACACTCTCGCAGGACCGTCTCGGTCAGCATTTCCACCTCACCAGGGACGCCGTCGCCGATGCCGCACAACGGGTGAAGGATGGCGCGAAGGATGTTCTCCCCAGGAGGTAGATGGATAACTTCATGACGCGAGCATGACTATAGCGACGACCTTGGCTAAGAGACTGCGACGGCCGTATACGTGGACAAACCAGTAACTGCCCACGATGTATCAATACAAAACAATAATTTCACACTATGCTTTAATCCGTTCGATTTTGTTTGCGTGCATGGAAGAACAAGAGGTGCTTCAAAACTGGCTGTCGAGATCAATTTACCAGTGCAAGAATAGACGTTCTTGGCTAACGCTGACAAAGGAGGCAGTCTATTTCGCACCTGTTCCTGACATACAGCCACCAAGCCTGTTGCGCGGCCTAATGCTGCAAACAGTGTAACACATCCTTTGTTGATCACTTTGGCCATGCCACGCACAACGGCCGCATATATCCCGCCGCTGCATCGCCATGCAGACCCTGGCAACCCACTCTT
Organism: Alternaria triticimaculans; assembly: GCF_023758025.1. Taxonomy (NCBI): domain Eukaryota; kingdom Fungi; phylum Ascomycota; class Dothideomycetes; order Pleosporales; family Pleosporaceae; genus Alternaria; species Alternaria triticimaculans. Next base: position 877,021 of record NW_026055967.1, read on the forward strand.
ACCGGATGGCGCCATATTCCAGAGCAGCACGCACAGGTACCACATGCTGAGCACATTGCTTGGCCCGTCAACACCATCTAGATTCCAAAAACAGTCCAAAATTCAGCTTCTCATGTTCACGCGCCCAGTCCTATGTACCCCACATCAGCCACTTGCGGTCTGACATCAGCAAAACAGCTAACGCGTTCCGTCCCGGGATTGTTCAGACAAGCGACTAAATTAATATCCGAGTTCCAAATTTGCACTCACTGACATGCTTGTCATCACATCTGTTGTCAGCTCTGTAGTACCGAGTTATTAACCAAGTCTCAACAGCAGATGTTTCTTACGAAAACGTAGGATTACGCGTTGCGCGAATTGATGCGGGTGATGCAGTTGGTGCATAAACAGCTTGGGACGATGAGTAAGAATGGTAGCGGAAGTGTTAGCATCCATGTAGGCTGAGCAGAGACAGCCAGACTGTGTAGTCTAAGAAAAGAACGGAACCACTGCTCACCGTGTACGGATGTACGGTAGCGGTATGTGAAGAGGATATAAAGTCGATATACCATGCTCTTCTCTTCTTCTCGCCCACAGCATATCCAAAACGCCCTTCTACACCCTCTAAACCCTCTACACCCTCTACATCCTCTACACCCTCTACACCCTCTACATCCTCTTCCTCACCAAACCTTCCAACCAACCCACCACCACCCAAAATGCAACTCACCCTCCTCCTCGCCCCTCTCCTCGCGGCCTCCGCCCTCGCAGCCCCCACCTCCACCACCCTCTCCACGCGCCAAACCCGTGCCCTGCGCGTCCAACTTTCCAACGACGCCACCGACACCGCCGTCCAGGCCAACATCCCCGCAAACGGCATGCGCATCTCCATCCGCGCCAATTTCGGTAACCTGGGGTCACCCATTCGCGCGAACCGCGCACTGATTGTGGGGAGCGGGAGTGGGAGTTGTGGGATCTTTACCGATGCTGCGGCTACGAGGAGGATTGCTACTATCGTGTAAGTCGAGTTCTTCCTTTTCAGCAATTTGTTCATCTCTCTGGAGTTAAAGTATCGAGTGGGTAGTCGGAATATTGGTAGAATGCTAACGTGACGATAGGCCCGGTGGTGCTGATGCGGAGTTTGGGAATACGAATCTGGACAACGGAGTCATCATTTGTCAGTAGGGTATGAGGATGTTCTGGCTTTTCGGGTTTGGGTTCGTTGTGGACTGGGCTAGGAGCTTTTGGTTGACGCACTTGTTGCAATGATTGTTCTTGTTTTTCTCTTCGTAGTGTTTCCTTACACATGTTTTAGATGCTACATCATGATTAATCTCCGCTTTTATGCGACTCTACCTTCTTTTACTACTTCCCATAGACAATAAATCTGCTACGTACGCTCCTGCCCGTAGTTGGCATCGCATCCATCCGAAGAACATCCGCAGCGATTTCACTACCAGCACGTCGTGGCGTGCTTGTTGACAGCGTGTTCCTCTGCTGTACTAAACAAGCGGCTCCTCCTACTTGGACCATATCGACGAAAACCCCCTCCCCATCTGGCTAATGCGCCGACCGAGCGACTTCTTTGGCTTCTCTTTCGCCTCTACCGCCGCTGACTCCTCACTCTTCTTGCCGAAAGCACCAAGCAACTTCCCAAAAGATTTGCGTCGCGCATGTTTCTTACCTTGAGTACCTGCAGTAGAAGGTGGAGGAAATATGGGCATGCTGACACCGCGCTGCTGCTGCGAAACTCGAGTCGGAAACTGGAAGTCGAGGTTCAGAACACCGGTGTGGGTTGGAAGTGGAGGATTGAGAACATGACTGATGGTCGGGAGTGGACGACGGGTGATCGAGCCAAAAGGTGCGGGTTCTTTGATGACATCTGCATTTGAGCGCGGCTCAATCAACTTGCCGACAGAGTTCGCGGTTTGCTCATGTGTGGTCTTCAAGCCATTCCGTTTATGCCTCTTCCCGATGTGGATTGGCTCCATGTCGGCGTCGCGGTCATCGAAGCTGTTACTGCGGTGAAGGTGCGAGGAGTCCGTATTCATCGGGACGCCGCTGCAGGGTTTCGTCCAAATATCCTGCTCGGTGTCGTATCCATCATGCAACACCCAGTTTGAAGAGCTGGGAGACGGTGTAGAAGATCGAAGCGACCCGGCTTTGGCCTTTCGCAGTATCGGCTTCCGCTTGATCGGTGATCCGTTCTCTAGTGCGTTGGTAGAATTAGTATCGTACGTCAGTGGAAGAAGACACGCAAGCTCATGACTAGCGGTCGCATCGTATGCGCGGGGAGTGGTAGCCATGGTATCGTCCTTGGAATTTGCATTGTACGTTCGCGGGAGAAGGATAGTCATCTCAGATCCAACATCCGGATAGTAAGAAACTGGTGCGAGGTTCGTAAGCCCGTCATCCTGTGTCTGATCGGGGACATTCACAGCACTAAGCAGACTCCTTCGGGGCTCAGGACCATGTTCGTCCAAATCGAGGAGATTCTGCAGAGAAGGATAGTCATCCGATTCTGACTCATAGTGCATGGAGGGTGCAAAGTCTGGTCGGGAAGCAAAGCGGAGGAGTTTCTTCACAGGCTGCTCCGATGGCCATGGGAACGCCCAGTCATGGATGGCGCAGCCATCTTGAGCGCTTGCTTGGGTGAAGGCTTCCAATGGGTAGAGTTCACGAACACCGTCGGTATCCATGTCCGAGAGCGAGAGCGCGTATTCGTGTTGTGAGAAGGGGCTTTGATGAAAGTTGAAGCTATCGGTCTCTCTGAACTTCTCGACCCTACGAAGCAGCAAATGTGGCTCAGCCGCTGGGGATGTTGCTCTAGCTCCCGGAGAAGATTCGGCGGAGCTAGGGGTGTATGATTGAATGGACTGTGTGCGCTCATTCTCTTTGGTTTCGTCCGCTGTCGTGCTCGGTGATAGAGTGCAATCGTGGAGCTCTTCCAACCTGCCTGACTCCATAGTGGAGGTTGTACTGCTGTAGCCTGACAGCGACTTTCGTTTCGTAGTACGCACCTCAGAAGAGGTGTCGCAGCTGAATACGTCCATACCTGAGTAGTCGTCTGGGGAGAAAGTATGGTGTGGATCTGTCGGCCAATGGCTATACTGTCCTGCTGTCGCGCGAAACGATTCCGTACCGTATGTAGCTCCCTTTAGCGGGTCACTGCGTGAGACTACCTGTGATAAGCTTGTCTTGTTTCGTCGATGGCCACGGTGGAATGGTGTACTACCCGCTGTTGAGTCCTCTGATTCTGTGAAGGGTTCATCGGTAGAGGCCTCGCTCTTGACAATGCCTTTGTTACTAGACGGGGCGAGGTTCAATGCAGCTAGTATAGCGTCCTGATCAGCTTCGTTTGCGGACACGGTCGGCGGGGGCGGCGGAAGAGCGAAGTCGTCGATCTTGCATTTGCGCTTCAGCGGGGAGCTATGAGCCGAGCGTGCACCGGGGCGATTTTGAGGCGTTGAAGTCGGTGAAGAGGGCTTTGCCTGAGATGGCAGTGTGTCGCGGTCACTGTGTGCGGGAACGACTACATCGGTCAGTGGGCTAACCATGTTGATGGTATTGACCCGTGATGCGACGAGACCACGTGGGGGAAGACCGCTCGATAGTGATCGGGCACGATGTCGCAGAATCGGTGAGTGTGATACGGGACCAGCTTTCCCACGCATTTGGTTCTTGGTGCTGGCAAACAGTGTGTCGGGCGGAGACATAGTCATAAGCTTAGTGTTGGTGGGAGTGCTTGAAGGTGAGTTGGTAGCCGGCTCATCCTTCATTCTCGGCGGTGACGCGGTGTCGTCAGATGGACCGACGATTCCTAAATCGCGATAATGTTAAATAGCAAGACCCGGCCCACGATATGCGAAGTCGAGGTCGGTGGAATAGATCTGTTGAGATGCGTAAGGCGCTGTAGTCCTGGTAGATAGGCGCCGCCAGCGAAGGGGTGAGCCGCGCCAGAAGGACGAGTAGCTGCTGTTATATCGTATAAGCGTGGGAGTCACACGTGCTCAGGTGTCTGTGCGCCTTGCGCAGGTGTATACACAAGTGGGGAGTGAAATCAATCCGCAAGCACACCATCTCGGCGGTCATTCCGCGGCGGTGTCGTCTGGTGAATCAACCTCATGCTGAAGGGTTGCGCGATTAGACTCTCATTTGGCCCCAATCAAATCTCCTTTGTTGCAAACGATTCTTACACACCAAACCACTTCGCACCGCAACTGTAGCAATGTTTCCAATGCAACCCTTCAGGAGCCAACGACCACAATTTGCAACCTTACAACCCAAAATGCAAGCCCACGAAGATGCCTTGGCTCTGCTCACGGGTAGTTCAGCAAAGACCACCGAGACGGGAATGGAGCATCTTTTGAGTGTATACGGCGCCCAAGAGATCTGCGAGCTAGCAAACGAGACGTGCCCTACAACCCAGCGTAAAACGATACTGGATGAACTCGCGGAGATTCTACATCTGCGTGGTCGGTTACAACAGATGGGTGCTACTTTCTCCGACAATGGAGAGCTTCTCACTTACGGCAACCCATACGCGTCCACGGAATTCCAGACCATGCTACGCCTCGGTCCCATGTACGAAGAACAGTGGAACAGTTTCTTCATCGACAACTATGAACCTCCTGAGCACGGAGGTGCCGACAGACAACTATGGTCTGACCTGCGCACCCTGAAAAGAGTTCTCCGAAATGATGGCATAGTGTTTGGCCGCGAGCATCAGCGCTATTCGTTTGGTAACTCCAGCACAAAGCTTCGAAGACTGTGCTGTGCGTATGACGAACTGCGGATTGAATGGTTGACAATGATGCGATCGAGCCTCCCAGCACTCGATGACAGACAACTGTACACCCTTCTTGGGGATTCGTCTGGTGATGACGATTCGGAATCTGGCGACGATGCGAAGCGAAGTAGAGATGGTATTGTCGTTATAGACGGTGACCAGTCACGCGACAAGGCTGGCCGGCCTCGAATGCTACGGCACCGAAGCAGCGGCGTTCCGCAAGCCCTTGGCTGGCGTTTCAGTGACGATTCGAAGTCACCGCGCCACAAAAATGACTGGTGGAGGTTCAGCGACGACCTGGAGTCTGTACCGGTATGGGGAAACATCGAACGTGCTGACGCAGAGGATACCCAAGTCGTACCGCAGGCTATCCCGATGACAGTAGATCGCGACGCCAAAGAGGCCACCAACGTTCAACTTGTCTCCAAAGCAGCGGCTTTACGACCACCAACTCCCCAACCTCTGATGCTATACAGCCCATCGCCACTGCAAGTGAGTAACAGGACCTCTCAAACTGCTCGACTTCAGTTACCAACACCCTCGCAGCACATGAACACCCAGCGCACGATACCTCGAGCGGAACCTATGCCAAGCCCGAGAGAAGAGAATATTGTCAACACCAACGCAAAGCCAATTTGGGCCCGAGAGCTGAGCAAAGATGATAGGAAGACTAAGACGTGGGGCAAAGTCCGCCATTGGTTCCGACATACATTCGGTCGCAAGTAGGCGGGGGTCAGGTAGTAGAACCTCATTGTGTGCAGTAAAGTAGATTCAGGACAGTTCGTTTCCCTCGTGATGTAGTTCCCTGTTGTTCCTTCTTGGGGTGAACCGTGTTGCGGATGATGAAGTGAATGCGAATGCTTGCGTTGCCGGCCCGGATGGTGATGCAGACTTCGTGAACTCAATAATTGTGTGTCTGTTTCCGAGTCGCGAATGGTCTAGGTGCTTCTTCACTGTGAGCTTCCATGTGAGGTATTCAATATAAAAGTCCACACCAGCACACCAGCAGAACCGTGATTGTATACATCAACCAGAGAACCTACTTTTACTTCAACTCGCCCATCGCTTCCAGTATAGCGATTGCGTCGACACAAGATGAACGAAGAACGTAGACATACGAGTCGTCAGCCCAGGGATCCGTCTCGACCATCAATAACGAAGGAGGACATCGGACAAGCCGAGCGTATGGTTGCAGACGCCGTCCAGATGGTTGACGCAGCTATGTCCAGACATGCTACCAAAGCTCTGGAAAAGGAGAAGAAGGCGTTGAGCGACGTTTGCGAATCTGCAGAGTTCAAATCTAGAGTAGCGGCTTTTCGGCGAGACATTGTAGGCTTCATACCAAAGGTCAAGAAGCTTGATTGCTGACGAATTGTAGCTTGCCAAAGAAGCTTTCCTGCCTCCAGACTCCGAGCTGGCTAAGAACATCGCGCGCGAACGTATCTATAAACGGGTGCACGACTTCGAGATAAAGCTGCAACACGATATGCTTGATGAGCAGGCCCGGCGGCCCGCTAAAACTTCGAACAAGCCTCATGGCCACAAGCCGAAAACGCCGAGGTCTCATCCAAAGGTCTCATCATCCAGGAACTTGCAAAGCGAGAAGAGTGCAGGATTCTACCACGTTATCGATGGGATGGCACCCGTTGAGGTGAGTTCTACCGGCTTCGTCCACTTCCCGCGGCATCCTGACGACGAAAATGACTGGGAACGTATATCTCGTCGTTCGACACCGGAGCCAGAAGAGAAGGAAAAGGCCGGAGGCGATGTCAATGGATCGAAGGGATTGTTTCAGGGCTGGTTTGGCAAGTAAGCTCCCGGAGACGATGAGCGCCATGCCCCGAAGTGGGGTGGGATGAGTTGTATCCATGTAACATAGTCGGGCCCCTGACGGAGAGAGGGTTTGAGGAGATCGTATGCGGAGTCTCGTGTAATGGAATGTGAAGTGTGAATGCCGTCAGCTTCCATCATCCTTCGTATGTAGATATATGACTTCGTACCCACGCTTTGATAGGGCTGGGCAATACGCTTTCGGAGCGCGCTTTGGCTCTAGGATGGAGCATAATGCAATTCTTTCATGGCATCACTTCTTCATCGCGATAGTAATTTCATCGGCATGACGCGACTCGAACCGCAGGGTGCATTATGCTGGATACTGGCAGGTCTTGCTGACGCGTTCTCGGAAGGCTCGCATTGTGTGCCGGGCTTGGCGTCATGGCACGTGACTAAGCCGTCCATGGCTCTGAAAGTGATGCATGGCATGAGAATTTGATAAATAATCATGGTCGTCGAGGTAGAGTGAAGGGTTCTGGGGTCGCGTAGCTCGAGACGGCGAGCTGAGGCACGCGTGACGTAATCACGTAATTTAGCGTGCTGCTAGCGTCGCTCCCTTTTTTCTCCGATGCATCATGTCCACCCACCACAGCACGACTTCGCTGGCAGCATCCGAACAGGTGTCGCATTATTGCGCATTGCGTCGTTTGGTCTTCTATATATATTTCATCGAACTATTCTCATTACCCTGGCTTTCGCGACGGCATCGTCTTCACGCCTTAAAGCTCGCTGTCATACGCGTTCGACCGCTTGTACCAGGTCATGGGTCGCAACTTTCATCCAAGCATGAAATCCGTATCCAGCCAGCGTCGACATGACGCTCCATCAATACATGTCAGCTGTTCCGATCGTCTCTGCTAGAAGGTTGGACTTCGCTGCCGCATCTGGTGGTCACGAGGTGCCTTGGGCACGACCACCACCTTTCGGCTGCGAAGAATGAGCACCGTACGGCTCCCATTTGGAAGCTAGATCCTTTGTCAGATCCTCCATGGCAAAATTCTTGCTGATGCCGATCTTGACGTCTATAAGCCGCTCGCTCAGATCCCCGACGCTGGAATCGTTGGCCTTCTGCCCTCTCTGAGCTGTAGATGAAGTGGCTGGATTGGTGTTCGGGTGCTTCGACGACATGATCTCCTGGTGCCGGAGTGACCCCAAATGGTAGCGATCTGGATCGTGTATGCTGGATGCGAAGACTGGCAGAGCAAGTAACCAAGATGTATCATGCGGAGTTGTTGGTTGCTTCAGTCATGCGCGTCGAGGTGAAGGTTTGCTTAGGTGGCCTGCACTTGCTTAGGTATATCGTGGGCTGGACAAAGATTGGGAGACCATTCACTGCGATGCCGCGTAAGTCGGAGTAGAAATACTTTTGTTTCATTGACAAAGATCAGCGCACGGAGGTAGCCTGGGTAATACTCTCAGACCTCGCGATACACATTCGCCACGCTTGAACGTCTCATTATCCTTTTCAGAACTCGACAAACAACGGTGCGACAATCAACATCGTTTGCTGACACGTTGCCGATCCACCTCAAAGCAAACGGAAGCAATTCTACGCCAGCGGCCACTTGACGCCGTATGATCAGCGGCGGCTGCGCTGCTTCATCTGCGACTGGCTTGTTGTTCGAGATCGCGATCTCTCGTATCGACAGCGATGAATGCATCTAGGCAGAGCGCGGTCTTTTCCGTCGGTTCAGATTCGTCGTCTGTGTATAGCGACGATGAGCACAAGTCAGACTCTAATCCGGTGGACGTGCAGCCCCTCAACGAGTCGGATTCGAAAACCAACATCCAGTGTACTCGCCGGGAAAGTGCGAAAACCTGCGAAGAATCATCAACTATGTCACTTCCAAGACATATCACCACTCTGCCCTCAGACAACGAACGGAGCTCTAGCCGAGATGTATCGAGCATTCCTACCGCTGCGTACCGCTTTGAGACATCGGAAGAAGCTGAAGAGCGCCGTCGGCGAATCGCAGCTCAGGAAAGGCCAGAGCAGCCCAACTGGCATGACACCACCCTGAACGAGCCTAGGACATATATGCAGCAGGTTCTCGCGGAACATGATGCTGCTACTGCAAAAGAGCACATTGATGGATATCGGTCAGAAGACAGGGATGTTGAAGATCCTACCATTCGACATGCGATGCCTTCTCGTCGGCACCTCCGTGTGGCTAGTGCTGACGACGTCCCACTGCGACATACGCGCATTGTGCCCAAATCGAAGACACCATTAGCGTCGTCTGATTCCGGATGGACAATGAGACAATTACATCGCGACAATGGGTCGGAAGCGCGCATTTTACAAGGAAATATGCGTAGCCCAGAAGCTACCCGTGTTCGTTCTACACTCATCACGCCTAGGCCACGAGCGAAGTCACTTCCTAACACCCCACCACGGCTGCGCTTAGATGAGCATGTTTCATTCGCACCGGATGCCGATGATCATCAATCCGCCGCCCTCTCGGCTCTAGCTGGAGGTAACAGGGAGCCTGGTGAGACCTTTTCTCGCGAATCATCTGGTCAGTGGCTCGGAGGACCAGCTCGCCGATCTTTGCTCGCTGCGCGGCGTCGCGGACGGGCAGACTGGCAGAAGAGCGGGTTGTTTTCATCGACAGGCCAGCAATATGGGCTTGGGAATTGTGACGAGGGTTACTTGGCTGGCAAGTATGTGACGATCATTAAGGATGATGTCACACTGGAGAAGAAGGATCAGAAACGAGACGCATGGAGGCGTGTGTCGTGCTTCTCATGATGGTGCGGTCTACCGACCAATGAAAGGATCATTCACAGAAAGAGATCTACCTCAATGAAATTCGTGAAGTCTGGCAATGCGCTGTTGTGAGGTTCAGAAGGACCCATGTTGTAGCCACACGCGTTCAAAGGGTCATGGATATTGAATGCATGTACTGTAGACTGAGTAAAGGCCTTCTTTCGTCGCATTGACGTCATGTTCCTCACGGTTTGTGAGTCACAGGTGTCCCATAGTATGCGTAAGAGTTAAATGTCTAAGTGAGCTTTGGATACCACACGTGATAGTGTCTTGGCGCGGTGTTTCACCTAAGTTCCGGTAAGTGTAGCCGAATCAGGTATAGGCGCAGGCTTGGCGCAAGCGACCTGCAGCATCAACTATCCTTCACCCTTTCACCACACCTCCCTCCATCAACAACACTGTTCCGCAACACCGCCGTCGCATTGTCAATAATCATTAATAATTCACAGTAGCCCAATCGCTTCACGCTGCTATGTGTTCTCTCGCTATAGACTACATAGCGGGCGCACAACCCACCTCTCGCATCCAGCACACTCACAATCAAGACAGTTCGACTGGTTCGGTGGCAAACTCAATATTTGAATTTGCTTCCAGCCGCAGAAGTTCTTTCGACTCCGTCACCTCTACCCTCTGTTTCGACAGTCAGCCATCACCCACATCGCGAAACCAGAAGGGAGCAGCATCACCCAAAATGACGACGTATTACCATTATGACTCTGACGGTACCGTCACTGCATCGAAGCTGCATCCCAAGGCTGCGATCTTTACGCCTGGTCACCTAGATGCGGAAGCGTATGAGCGGAATGGAGACGTCGTTGGAGCCTATCTTGCACGTCGTGACAGAGGCTACCCCGCACATGACACCTCAGAAGAACAGCAGAGCTGCAGTCCTACTCTTTGCCCGCTAGTAAAACCCTTCAACGGCAGTATAGATGGCCAAATGGCCAACCAAAGCTACCGGCCCGGCGATGGAGATGAACTATCAGGATATAACACCTCTCCAGTCGAGGCTTTCAGTACGCTTGGGTGGGTAGGCTGGGCGGCGTATTCAGGTATGGAGCGCCCGTATCCGAATCCTGAGGACATACGCCACCTACACACCCTGCAAAGTCTGCTGCCTTATCTCCAGCCTGAGCGGAAGATGAACGCGCTCAACGGACCAGTATTGGACATCGTAGAACAGGACACAGGAGTCACGCTCGCTTATCAGGTGCCAAAGAAGATGCTTGTGCTGTTCCTGGGTCGTAAGGTGGTCAACAAGTTCATCCGCACAACACACCGCGAGGACGATGTGAATTGGAAGGGCGCACCGGTATGTCAAGAGATGGATTTACCTCGGGGAGTAGCTAGCAAGGCCGCTATGAAAGCCCTCATAGCTTGGATGCTGCGAGCTTGCAACTACCAGACGATGAGCTCGATGAAGCAGATTCGCGTCCCGAAGAACACGTTTGTCGCTTGCTCGTTGGCTCGCACGATGGAGCTCTTCGATCTCCACAAAGATGCATTAAGAGTAGATCATTACATCGCCGAGTGTCATCTCGCTCGACCAATCTTTGCTGTAGAGTTGGAGACGCTCTGGAACTGCCTCGGCAAGAACAGCCGGTACACCTACGCAGCGATCAAGGCTGTTGGTCAACGGCTTCGCGAGTTTGAGGCCGGTAGCGACGGTTTAGAGGTACCAGGAGTTGACGAAGATATGCTGGCTATGCTAAAGGAGTATCCGAATCTTGAAGCGCGCGTACGCGATCCGGAGGTGAATGAACAACACCGCCCAGTCTTTAACACCAACTGGATGAAGCGATTGGGCGATAAGAACGACCATAGCCGGGAGGGATGCGGAAAACAGTTGAAGAAGAAGTCCTGTAAGCCAGCTGCACGGCGCCTCCAGGAACACCAGCCAATAGCAGAACCGACTGTGGAGACACAGCTACCGGCTAATCCAGAAAGCATGGTACGCAAGTTCGCGGTCTTGCGAATCGTGGCGGAAGATCCGAAAGCAGCGAACAGCGATGCGCAAAGCAGTCTCGGGCAAGATGAAAATCTCAAGAAGCCCTGATGGCAGACAGAAGGGATGTCACAGGACGATAGCAGTCATATGCACAGGAATGCGGCGTCAAGAACCGCTGAGCTCCTACGATGCCGAAGCCAAGAGTGACGAGGTTGTTAGCTTACTTATTGAGTAGCGGGGCATAACTGGAGGCGTATTGGCATGTTCGGGAGCAGGTTTTCCTTGTACACATTGCATAGCGTGGCGTTTGAAAGGCAGAGATGACATCTGGTGTGTCGCATTCGATGATGATCGCCAACGAACTGCGCAGAGCTTGGGAGGACACAGCGACGAGAATATACAGCATTTATGGCACTTTGTCAAGTTGAAAAATATACGGCGTGTACGCCAAATGAATTGAAATAGAAGTATTTACACAAGAATCGTCTCTTTCAGACCTTGACATCGTCTCCCATCCGCAGTATTATCGGTCAATCGTCCTTCGCATCTTACATGCACTCAACGCTTAGAAGTAGCGTCCGAGGGCGCGACGGAACTTGGAAGAGCTGTTAATGCACTGAGAGTACCAGTCATTGCTCTTCACACATGTTGCAGGAGCCTCGCACTCAGTAGGGCCAGTGAAACCCTGACCACCGCACTGAGCGTAGAGCTTGGCAGCGCCGGCAGAAGAGCCAGATCCGGTGGGGGCAGCAGGTGCTGGCGCAGCAGCAGCGGTGGTGGTAGCCGCGGGCTTGGGCTTGGTAGCGCTGCTAGTGGCAACGGTAGGCTCGGTAACCTTGGCTGGGGCATCAGCATCGACGACCTTTTCCGCAGCGGGGGCAGATGAAGACGAAGCACCGAGGTTTGCGGGACCAGCATTGGCCTTGACGTAGGCGGCGACCTTGCTGGCTTCCATCGGCTCGGGAACGTCGATCTTTCCAAGCTTTGCAATGAAGCCGGAGGATGAGCCTGGTGAGAGCTCGCCGCTGGAAGAGTCGACGCTGTTCTCAAGACACGCGCGGCCGAAGACGGATGAGCAGGCATCGCCACCCTTGCTAACAAAGGTGGTGACACCGGCAGCGTGCTCGGTGTTAGGCTGGTCAACAGCGACGAAAGCGTTACCCTCAACAAGCGCACTGACGCCGTCATAAGCGTCGAATGCATGGCCCTTCATGTTCTCGAAGTAGTTGTTGACGGCGTGGAAGTAGCTGTTGACACCATCCTGACCAAGCTTGGGGGCGCGACCGGAAACGTCGTGGAAGTAGTTCTTGTCGAGAGTAAACTTCTCAGTCTTTCCGATCATCATCATCGTCCAGTAGTGGTTGTCGTTGCAGGTAGCAGAGGTGGTAGTGACACCATCAAATTCGTTGTTCGAAAGGGTAGCCTCAGAGCCGTCGTAGTGGCTGACGACGAACATGCGGCCGACGAGGGAGAACTTGCAGTGGTCTACCCAGATCTTGGTGTTTCCTCCCTGCATGTCGAGAGCATCGCCACCCCACACGACGCCGGGGTTGATCGTGGTGAATTCAACGCCCTGGATGATGACATTGCTGGCATCCTTGGCGATGGAGAGACCTCTGCCCTTGATCACACCCTTTCCGCCAACACCAAGAATGGACTTGTTCGATCCGACCTTCAAGGCTGTTTCGGCGCCTGCGTCGTAGGTGATGGAGCTGACGGGCGTCATATCCGAGCCACCGCAGGAGAGGTCGCCCAAGTAGTACTGTCCGCCGCCGCTCTTAGCTGAGCAAGTGGTCTTGTCGCAACCAGCACCAGAGGTGGTCTTGCCAGTGAAGTCGAATTGCTGAGTGAGAAGAATGACGCGCTCGGTGTCGTCGGACAGGTACTTCTCCAGCTCCTCGTTTGACGTTGGGGTGACAGCAGCAGCCTTTCCTCCGCCTGTCGCGCCAGCACCGTAGCCATAAGCTGTACCGACAACCGATTGAGCGGACGAGGTGGCAGCTGCTGCCAGGAGTGCGATAATCTCGAAACGCATGTTGCAGTCTTGGTGAAGGGGTTTGAAAGAGGCAAATGTAGTATGGGCGAGAAGATAAAGAACGTCACTCAGACCAGCCGAAGATTCCGCTCAAGGTATTCAACGAGAGAAAATGAGAGGATATCCGAAAGGTAATCGAGAGAATGAGTGTAGCGGATGACAACAACCCACATCACGAGCAGGCCAAATCCTAATATACCTACCGCTCTGTAATCGCATACACCTGCTTCGTATCCATATTGGTTGCGATCCTTCCCGTAACGGCCATGTTGCCAAATGCGTGATGGCATGAACCAATGTCAAGGGCGTCACGATGCTAGTGCCCGTCTGGCAGCGGCTTTGTTTCAATGGTGCAGCCACGCGTGCGCCAAGCCGGACATTGTTTCCATCAGCGCGCTTCTCAGTGCCAGATCAAGCGTTCGCAGGACGTTGTGGTATGGCGCAAGGATGCGTTGGGTCGCGAACGACGAGTCGTTGGTGGAAACAGCGGAGATGTGGAAGGATGAAACATCAGATAGGGCCAGGTTGTCTCGCGTGGCTAGCGCACCACGTGATTGTCGCGGGCCAGCTCCAGGGCTGTTCATTACCACGCAACCGGTAAACACGCATGAGTACAATGTGTAAGGTAAACTTTGCGACTATGTCCAGGTTGCTCACCAAGGGTCGCGCAGTGTAGCAAACAAGTATTACGATGGCGCGGACGAAGTTGACCCGCTCAGGCTGCCTGGGTGTGGCGCGCGCCACAACACCCCCTCCTGCAATTTACACGTCTCCACCTCTCCACGCATTTGAGGTGAACGAGGGATGAGATTTCTTCCTGTATAGTAATCATGTTCGCCCCTTACCTTTGCTCGAGAATCACCGAGGTATACTGCACAATCCGGTCGCCATTGCGCTGAGTGACACACAATTGTCCCCCAGACGCGCTACGTTGGAGGAAACATTCACAAACCGCGACATCACAGCAGCGCGTGGCGATATTATGGCAAAGATTCAACGCCGGAGGGCTTGCATCAATACAGATTCACTGGAAGCGCCACGCTATCGATGGCGATTGTCACGCACGACGATGTCGATGGAATGGCTACGCAAGCGCGTTGTCTGAGTTGGCTGTGTCGTAGCTTTGCCAAAACATCGCTGGAGCAGGACTGCCAGCAACACCGCGCCTCATCTATTTGAGAGCTTACATCTTCAGTCAAAGATTTCGCGCATTCCATCTTGCTCAGCAATACAGTACCTTTGCTCACTTCTCAACATGTCGCAAGATCAGTCACTTCCCAGTGGGCGCGACTCGCTTTCTGCTACGGCTCGCGCCCGCCACAGGCAGCTCATGCGCCTCTCCATGTTCCCACCCATTTCCGAATTAGAAACGTCCGTACCTCACCCAAGCGCTGTAACGCCCGATGTAGCGCACGCACCAATAGATCGGCATAGCGTGCGCTCGAGGATATACTACGGCACACAAGAGCTGCGACCAAATGTGCCAGTAAATCCTCAGCCCACTGCTGAAGATATAGCACGCCGATCACGGAAATCTGGAGTTCGGTTTGGTACACACGACACACCCAGACGTGATGCATCGGGAAGACGCCAATCTAAGATCGGGGACATGGAAGACATCACTTTCGGCCTCAATACTGCGCTGACGTCAAGGAGAAATGGCGTTGGCCAGGTCCGTGGGCCACATAACCCCCTTCAAGGTATCGATAAATTTGGCCAGGTATTTACCTACTCACAATGTGATGATCAAGCTATGAACGCCAACGAGACGCAGAACGGACCCACTGACGAGTCGAAATTGCCGTACGCGTCACGCACAAGGCCGAGGACCTGGCATGATGAAGAACAAGGTTTAGGTGAGAGCTTTGAGATGGTACAGTATGAGGACGAATTGACTGAAGACTTTGAAGAGGTCGACCGAGACATTCCGACGGCCTTCAATGGCAAGGTGCCACGTTGACACTAGCAGCATGAAGAGAAGCTGTTCTGAGTAATTACGGGTTGATGGAAAGACTCTGTTGTCAATGTGATTGATCGGCATGACAGGATGATTGCTGAAGTGATCACTAGAAGAATAGGTAGGTGCTACTACTCATGGCCTTCTGCAGCGCTGACTTCCAATCTCATGACGTGACTTCTTGTAGCTTCAAGACCTGCACACATTCTCGAACACCATCTTTCATCAGTGACCAAATCACCAGAGCAACAGGCGGCCAACACAGCGCACAATAACCCCATTCATTCACTCACACAATACTCACATACGCCATCTACATCCGCCTGCCTCACGGAAACCACATTCCTCCTTCGTACTTCTTACTTTACAAATCGCCTCTTGCAAGCAAAAGCACAAATCCTCTCCATATCGTGACACTACTTTATCTACTCACCTCAACTCCGACATACAGGCTATCCTCAACCCCCAAAATGACACAGCCAGACCCAAACTGGAACCCGCCTCGCGGACCCAGAAACGCATACCCACACCGACGAGGCCACGTCCAAGCATCAAGTGATCCAAACCCCGCCCCACAGATCCTGCAACCTCAAAGTCAGCATACTGAGTCGATTCGGAATGCGCAGCGGAATAGCGATCCATTCCAATATGATATGCAGACGATGCCATACTGGGACGATGCAAGCGGCGCAATCCACGATATCTCCAATGCAACACCCCGAAATCTAGATCACGCATACGCGAAGAACTCTGGTGGTGGTGGTGAGACAGGAACTACGCAGGGCCAGCAGCAGCGGCAGCAGGATCAAGTTGCGGATCTTCAAACTTATGGTCAACATCAGTGGCATAATCCATATGCCGAGATTGTTGGCGGTGGACCGTATGCACAAGATCAAGCAACTCATACGACATCTCCTCTATCGAAGAAAACATCTAAGACCGCTATCAAAGACAACAAGAGCAATAGGAGAGATTTCACGCCCTACTTCGACGCCGCAGACCCGCGGAACCACACCGACCTAAGAAGTCCAGATAAATACAACTTCCTCGGCACCAAAGACGTGAATCAAAAGCTGCGCCAGGACACCACCGATGCCATCAAACTAGCGACAGAGAAGCGTGGGAAGATCAAAGCAGATCAGCCATTACCATCACTACCTGAACATGAGCCAAAGACAACAATAGTAAAGAGGAAGAGCGCGCCCCTCCCCCCGATTCTGCCTAGATTCGCTTTCGAGAACCCAACAATAATATCGGCGAAGCAGGCGAAGTCTAGGACTGCTTCGTTTAGGAAGAGTGCAGAGACCGGACCTCTCTCGGCGATCAACGAAGCGCCATCCCCGCTCAACGCATCAAACAAGCGACGAAGCGTAGACCGCACACCCACACTCGACCGCGTCCTCGCTCTCCGCGCAGAAGAACAAGCGAAAGCGCTCGCGCAACTCGAGGGCGATGTGCTAGAAGAGCAGGCTGTCGATGACGGTGAACAGCATATCCCCCGCGAGTTGGTCAAGCGGATAAGTGACTCGGAAAGCCGGTGTATTCCTAGAGTCACGTCGCGGGAAGAGAAGCGTCATGCGTCTGAGTTTGTTCCGGGTATAACAGTGCCGGGACGGAATGAGCGGGAGGAGGGTTGTATGATTGACGATCCGGACGTTCGAGGGAAGGAGGAGCAGGGGGGGGATGGTGCGGATAGCAGTGTGTATAGCAACGAGAATAATGCTCAAGAAGACGAGATCGAGAGGTTGACGAAAGCGATAGCGGGGTTGAAGCCGTTCCAGGATCTACCACCTCCGTCGTCATCGCCGAAGAAGACAGCGTTCGAGCGGCAAAGCGCTGTGCCGGTAGGGTTGGATGTGGGGAAGATTGGAAAGGGGAAAGAGGGGTTGGGTGATGGAGCCGGATCTCAACCAAAGCCGGAGGAACTAGGTGGACGGACGCAAGTTGAGGCAGAAGCGGAGCTTTTGAAGGTACTCAATGCGACGGACGATGCTACTGGTGGGGGTAGCGCGGGCGTGGGAACGTCGCAGGAGAACTCATCTGCGGAGTCTTTTGCGACGGTTTCTTCAGATGACTACGAACAGATTCGGGCGGAGGATGAGCTGGCGTCGGAGCAGAATGGCGTGAAAAGGCGGTGGTATAAGGGCTTTCGGAAGGTTTGAGTGTTGACGCGCGGGGTAGTAGGGGTTTACGAGATGAGTGAAGTTGACGTTGTTTGAGTTACAATATGAGCCTGGAGCCATACATTATATTGTGTCTTGTTATCTCACTGGTGTGTCATCCCGTCGGTATATTCAGAGCAAGCTTACTGTCGCCGAGGTGTAGATAGACTGCATTTGCCGGTTACCTCCAGTCAGTGTCATTTATCCACTCTTGGGTGTCCGTCGCTGCTATTCTGCCTCCCCAATCCTATGCGCTGGCATTGGATGATATGATGCTGTTACTATGCAGAGACCTCAGTCTTGAGATTCTTCTTTTGGTGTCAGCTCACCATCGTAGTGGAGCAGTGTCTTGAATTCCTGACAATGGTCTTTGTAGTCTGCGAATCGAAGTTAGTGAAACTCCTAGAGGAGCATAACGATATGTACTTACAAACCCTCATACGTTCCACAGCACCTTCAATATCAGCATTAGTCTTGATAGACTTATCAAGCGTAATGGCCGCAGCAATATACCAGTTTGGCTTGTGCCACGGGAGGCCTTGTGGTTGCTGCTCATCTTCAACAGGGCGGGGTAGCAATCCAGTATGGAGAGCCTGCCAGGCAGCGATGCACCTAACCTGAGCCGTCGCTGACATGCGCTTCTCGAAGTTGTCTTTATCGAAGTCGAATATGTCCAAGCCTTTGGGCTGAGGAATGTTGGTGGCGTCCAGTAGGTGCATTGCTAGCCTTGCTAAGTTGTTGCGATAGCTGATTATATCGTGAATGGCGTCAAGGTTCTCTTCTGTTGGCTCAACCGTTCCACTGAGAAATCCCCTGATAGCCGGATGAAATGTGTGATTGGCAGATATACTGTCTCTACCCGGGAAGCCGTTCATATAGAGCTCGCACTCTCGCACAATGCTGCTTGCCCTGAGCTCGATAGTGCCTGGATGATCTGGAAGCGAAGTAGATTTTTGCGCAGTGTCAGTGTCTTTGGCGTCGTGTTCTAGGCCGGCATTTCCAGTAGATGGTGTGACTGGCGACTGGGAGGTCACAACTGGATCCATTGGTTTGGACATAGCGGGAAGTCGAGAATTTATGGCAGGCTGGATATCAGTGTAGTTGATAAAAGAAGAAATAAATCTAGTACGAGCCGATTTATATGCGTACGGGTGTTAACGAAGCCCATACGTTGGTAGCGAAAGTAGGATGAGTGGAGGAAATCCGTGCTGAACCATGGATGAATGTATAGTAAAATAATGTACCAAGAAGATATCCAATGCAGTTTTTTTTGCGATACATACACAACAATAGACCTTGCAAGCGGGTGGGTGTAGAATGACTACTGGATGCAGTTCAAGACGAACCAATTTCTTCGCCGCAGACTTAGCTATGGCGTGTCAGACCATGCGAGATGTCGACGACCCAGCTTTTCAAATTTCAGGTTCTCGGTTTGCTAACACTGGTGTAAATCGCGCGAAGACTGTGGCGTATTGTAAAGTTTGCGGTGTCTGATCGGACGCAATGCGCGCCCTTCTCGTCTCGGGGCCCTCATGGCTTGCAAGGTCATCGCTGCGGATTGGGAGATGGTCTATCGACAGCCCGTAGGGGCGGGATAAAAGTCTGCTCTCGGACGCGACCCTGGCAACTAGACATCGTGTTCATGATTGGGGACGTCGTGCGTGCGTTACTCGCGTGTTGAGCTAAGGCCGAGGTCAACTCCGCTTGGCCTGTGCTTCTTTCCCCGCAAAGCAGCGCTCCTGGAACAGCAACTCCACGACTGAGAGCAAGCGAGTCATCAAGATGCGCGTCCCGAAGCTTGCCCTTATACCGCGAGCTTCTAGCTTGACGTTCGCAATTGAGAAATACCCAGATCGCTGACACGACCCCTATCGTCTTCCACGCACCGCACCCATCAAGAGACCCCCACGATGTCGCTGTCGCACACGATGAACTTCTCGATCCCCGACGATCTGAAGCAATACCTCGCCGATCTCGACAAGTTCATCGACGAGAAGATCACCCCGCTCCAACACAAAGGCGACAACAACCGCTTCTTCGATCACCGCCGCGAGCACGCTCGAACGGATTGGGACAACGGCGGCCTGCCGCGCAAGGAATGGGAGGAGTTATTGGCAGAGTCAAGGAAGCTAGCCGATGAAGCCGGCTTCTACAGACTGTCGCTGCCAAAGCAATACGGCGGTCAGAACAGTGCCGATGGGCGGGGAAGCAACCTCTGGATGGCCGTCATCCGAGAGCATCTCGCCGCGAAGGGACTGGGCCTGTTCAACGACCTACAGACGGAGCACTCGATGGTCGGCAACTTCCCCGACGTCATCATGCTCATGAACTTTGGCAATGAGCAGCAGAAGAAGGACTTCATACCGCTGCGGCTGCAGGGCAAGTTCAGGATGACGTTCGGCTTGACGGAGCCCGGTCATGGTTCGGATGCGACACACATGGCGACAAAGGGGCGGCCGGAGACGAGGGATGGTGTGAAGGGATGGGTGTTGAATGGATACAAGCGGTGGCAGACTGGCATGCACCACGCTACACACTGCTCGGTCTTTGCGAGGACGTCAGGGAAGGATGGCGATATAAAGGGCATCTCGTGCTTCGTCGTACCGGTAGAAACGCCAGGGCTCAAGGCAGAGTCGTATGAGTGGTACGTCGTTGGCCGCATAGCGCTCCATATTGTCTGTTAACAACGCCCAGGACACTGAACATGCCCACTGACCACGCCACCGTCTCAATCAAAGACGTCTGGGTCCCCGAGACCGCCTTTCTAGGCCCCATCCACAACGGCCTCGGCGTCGCCCAAGCCTTCGTCCACGAGAACCGCATCCGCCAAGCCGCATCGTCGCTCGGCGCCGCCGTATACTGCGTCCAACAATCCGTCGAATACGCCAACCAACGCGCGCCCTTCGGAACCCCGCTCTCGCACAACCAAGGCATCCAGTTCCCGCTCGTCGAACTCGCCACGCAATGCGAGATGCTGCGACAGCTGATCCGGAAGACGGCGCTGGAAATGGACTCTATGCCGCACAGCGAGATTGAGAAGAAGATTGGCGATAAGGTGTCCATGTGTAATTATTACGCGAATAGACTGTGTACGCAGGCGGCGGACCGCGCGATCCAGGTCCATGGTGGGAATGGATATTCGCGACATTATCCGTTTGAGCATATATGGAGACACCATCGCCGGTACAGGATTACTGAGGGGAGTGAGGAGATTCAGATGCGCAAGGTTGCTGCGTATTTGTTTGGGTTTGGTGGGAGGAAGAGTTTGGTGGATGCGACGAAGGCGGAGTCGAAGTTGTAGTCATGAAACTTTCTATACTACCCTGAACACGTAGCTTTGTTCATAGCAGCGTACGAAGCCATTTGTTGAAACCGGGCATTGCGTCTTTCTCTGTGATTACGGGTAGTAATACCACAATTAGGAAAAACCACACACAGAAGGCTGCGACCCAGAGCAAGGTCAATCGTAATGTGGAGTCCTTTGGCGGTGCTGGCAGCGGTTTCAATTGCTGCTCTTGCGTAACTGAAGCGACTAATGGCAAGGAAGGCACTGATGGGAGTGGTTTCGTGTGCGTATGTAGGTCTAAGGGACTAGGTGCCGCGACGCGTTTGATGGATGTGCTGAGAGTCTTTGGTGGCACGGGCGGGCCTTGATCCTGAGTGCGTGGTTTTCGGTTCCGTACATGTTGATCGCCACATCGGGTTTCAGGCATTGTCGACTTGTTTGAGAGGAGAAACAGTAGAGTACACGTCTCAGGTGCTTAATGCTCATGGTATCCTCCGGTGCTGCCCAGGTGGGCTGGTGAGACGCGCGACGCTACACCGAATGCCGTTAGTAGGTGACGTAGCGGCCCAGCTGGAGAAAGAGCTGCCGACATCATCTCAACTCTCACACTTCGATGATATGCACGACAGTATGCAGTCGTATTGAAAAGCGCGTTCTTCAGTTCTTTTTCGTGTTCTTGATACTACCTTACTATATCTTCTTCAACAGACTGCATAAAGCAGCAATGTCAACGAAAAAAAGGTGGGTGTTGGTTCCGCCGTTCGATCGTCAGTAAAGGCCCCAATAAGCCTCTACCTTAGGTCTCGAGACCTTCGTTGTGGTAACCGGGCTCACGTTCCCGCATCTTCAACTATCCACTCGACGAGCCGGTTTCCCGTAGGTACCTGTCACTCAGAAGCTGGACCGGAGTCCATTGCTGGAGACGAGCTCCGCCTGCTTCCTGCCGTGTGAGATGAGCAATCCCGAAGGATATCGTTGCTCACCACCTCCCGGCGAGACCACAAACGGGCAAAGGGTAGACGCGAAGTCGCGCTTCCCTTTGGCGGAGTGTGGAGAAGGTGCATGGATGTCGCCGTTCCGTCGATCGTAGGTAGCACTGCAAAAACCACAGATCGAATTGAGCGTTGAGGTGCCGACACATAATGCTCGTCAGCGCAACGACACCTCGTGAGACCAGGGTCGTAAGCGTCCGTCAACGTCTCCACCCCAATCCTTAACGCTTGTGAGCCGAGGTATCAGGAAGTATTGGACAAGCTGTGTGAAAAGAGTGGAAGAAGACTTGTTAGCGAGGACGGCTGGAGCCCGCCTGCGGCTCCAGATAATGTGAACGAGGGGCTCTCGCGGGGATGACGCTACCTTGTCGGACTCTCCGATATCGTTGAGCTCGGGTTGAGCTCTTCTCGACTTCTCCAAGTCCACAGCCGAAAACGATGTGAGGTGGAGGGCGAGGAGGAGAGCAGTTGCAAGACGGTGGGCAAGCTCTTATAGACAGAGGGGCTACGGTGCGCCAGGCTGCCACCTCCGGGCTTGGCTTTCTCCTGTCGTTCCATTGGCTGTCGCGTCTGTTTGCATTCACCTGCGCACAGACCACGCGACTGGCTGGATCCCACCAAGGGATATTCGCCAGGCTCTGAGTCCATTCCTCAACGCGAGCAGTTGTATTGTCAAATCTTTGCGACAATGGCGCCGCGAAAGTCTTCCGCAGATCCCGGAAATGGCGCGACCAAAGGCGCACTGAGCAAGCGACGATGGCAGTTCATTGAGAGCAAGCCTACCTCTGCGGGCGACACTACATCGACACCCGATTCCAAGAGGCTGAAGCGACCGCCGAAATCTAAGGGAAGGAACAAAACTCAACTCCTTGACCTCGACACCGCCTTGGTCCTTCAGATCGCCCAAGCGGTAAGTTTAATGATTATAGCATGGCCTGGAGGCTGGATCACCCACAGCTTGGCTCATTCAAGCTTGAGATAGCTCCGTAGTCTGCGAGCACCGACGAGAACTGGAACTAACATTGTCCAGGTTGGTCAACACGATCTGCCCAACTTCATGCGCAGTTGTCAAGCCCTTTGGACGATCGGTCTCGAAGCCCTATATAAGAGCGCCATTCGGGTCCGCCTAGGCCCTAATTTCCCCTCAGCTAGCAGCCTCATAGGCCACGGACCGACGTTCACGTACATCGATCGCTTTACCCGAGACCTGACGATCGACATCACAGCATCTCCTTACGCGCAGGCCTACTTCCAGCTCCTGGCGCGATGCCTACAACACCTCCCATTGAACTCGTTGGTATTCACACAGCCAGGGTTATCACATGGACAACAAGACCCGATCATATCCATATTGAACGGGCTATCTTGGCTGATGCTGGAAAGCTTTCTGTGTCACCCAGCCCGTGGGAAGACTCTCCGAGCATCCTTGAGAAAGATTGACCTTCCGGAGATGTGCAGCCCAGTCAAGTGCCCTGGTCAATACAATGATGAAACTGTCATGGACAGCCGGCTCGTCCTCAAGTTCGTGTCTACCTTACTGCAGCCTGGCAAGCTCTTTGAATTTGCTTCCGCGGGTAGGAGGGGATCAGTTCATCACAACGTGGCTGGTACGCTTAGGAGAGTCGCTCGCCGTCTACTTGAGTACGTCGGTGTAGGAAATCATATCGATTACTTCTACATGCGAGCCACCTTCGGCTTCCCCGACGGAGATACCGGGACGTATCGCAATCCCTTCTGGGACTTGGGGTTGGAACAGACGTTCGCTGTCACTAAGCTCGTTTTTCACGATGTCAACTTCAGACATTTTCCCTTGGGCGTCTTTGGTTTGTCTATCGACATATCCAGTGTGCGCTCGCTCCATCTCATTCAGTCATTATTCCTCTCGGACCTTTTCGGGCTCCTCATGACATCAAATCCCGAATCGAAGATCAACATTGAGGATCTGTGTATCCAGATAGTTTGCTGGGACGAGCCCTTCCTTTGGGAAACCCACGACTCGGGGTTTACGAACTTCATCACCAGCTTTCATAGCCTACAGTCAGTCAGGATGAAAGTATGCAATAGTTGGGGTGCGCCCAGGTCCGAATACCCCAGATTGATCGACATCTGGAGTTACCATTCCGGGCTGCGCGTTTACGACGTCGATCTCGGTAATGACAACGATCTTTCGCTTCGCGACATGGACAGCCTTGCGTCCTTCTGCCCTGGGATTGAGGTCTATGGCTCTCGCGACGTTGTGCTCGGTGCTCCGATCCACGATGGAGATTGGAGCGAATTCGATGATGAAGCTCCTTATATCACCGAAACTCTCGCCGCCGAATTCCCAGAACTGAAGACGTGGAAAGTCTACTACAACACAGGACCCCTCTTCAAAAATGAAGCGGGAGATGACTTTCACCACCTTGTGGCAGCCTGCCTCTTCGACTTCTTCCGCGAGGCTTGCGTGGAGTACAAGGTCGAGTGCAAGCTCAAAACCATCATCTTGATCGCACAAGATGACGTCATCCCTGAGCACATCTTCCTCCGTGAAGGCCTGTCACAGGGTCTCACGTTCAAATTTTGAGGTATACGTTGAACACAGATGTTGTGGGTGGTTTGGAGATTTGGGGGTTGAGGCTTACATGATGGAAACCGCTTTGTACATAGCTATCCTAGAGAGGTTTGTAGGCATCTGGGTGTTTTGTTCGTGTCTTCTCGGGAGCTGGCGATGAGGTTGTAGGGTGTAACTAGATATATAAACTTCAACTTCACGATATCCTGGGTTGATGTAGACTTCTCGGGTGGCCGTACTTTCCGAGATTCTGGCGACTATGTGGGGGTGATCAGGTCGCTAATCTGCCAAGACGGCAAGCGCGATGACGTACCCCGCGTCGCAGGCGCAGCCGCGTCAACCATCTCTCACGTAGCCAACTATGGAGCCATTACAAGATTCTGGTCCTACCATACTTTACTCTCCACCACCATGTCGACCGCCAAACCGCTTACGCCCGCGCAGACGCACGCCCTCTTCGATATCCTGATCCACCACCAAGTCTACTCCGAAATCGAAGCCTTCAAATACCCCCACACCATCGATCAGTATGGCTACCCCTTCCGGAAGGCAGACGGCGTCCAGTCGACGAGCCCGTTGCTACAGAACATGCTCAACAAGTTCGCGCTATGCAACCCCGCCATAAGAAACTTTGGCGAGAGCTGGTGGTCCGACAAAATCCAGACACTAGTCGCGAGAATGGCCGAGGCGGAACTGAGCGAGAGTTACGATAAAGGCGCTATTGGAAGTCGGAAGGCCCTTGCGACGGCAGCGAGTAGCATCGCTGAGTACGTTGCACGAGGTATGTTGGGTGGATACTCAGCAACGAAGAAGAAGGAGAGCAAGAAGGAATACGACACAAGCAAGCCCGAAGACGTCATACAAGGCTTTGAGGAACTGGTCAAGGATGCGATATATGGGGATGCTTTGGACGATCTGTATGAGAAAGTCAAGGCGACGCCAAGACTGGAGGACCATTCCAGCAGTCTGCAGGCAGCGCATGAGTATATGCTGTTGAAGTGAGTATTCCAAGTGGCTGTCCTATTCACAAACTAACAGCCTCAGTGCCGCATCTTTCCTCCATCATGTGTTCGTCATGTCGCCTGACGGCCAATACCTCGTTCGCCTCCTCGAGAACCTGCACCGCCTTATACCATACACTGTCATCAAGCAGACGTTGCGCGTTGGAAACGCAGCGACGATGATCAACGGCATGGTCAGATTAGTACTGGCGAAGCTATCAGTGACGGCCATGACCAACTGGATAGGCCTTACCAACAACACCAATGACGGCATGAATCTTCTACAGCAAATTCTGTCCACGGTATTAGCATGGGACACATCCGAATTCCAAAAGCGGGCAACGAAACTAGAGTCGTCGCGTAACGCGCCCGACAAGAAGGTCTTCAAGGCACTCAAGACATATGTCTACTCTTCACGGGAGAAACATGAAGCGGCGCGAAGCCAGTCAATATCCGAATCGAAGTCCATCGCAGCCGTCATCCTCGAAACATCCGACCCTCCATACAAGATCGATGCCGAGACCCTGAGCGAACACCAACATAGCGTAGCCATGGAATACCTCAGCACATACCTTTCGATTCGCGACCGCGAGGAACTCACCAAGGTTCTCTGCAAGTCCAACCCCGATGTCTTGACTTCCACCATACGCGACGCGGTCACCGGCATGGATCCCGTCATCCGAGCCATACACAACGCCGTCGATCTTTCAGGCACTATAACCGACGCGGAGGCCTTCATCACCGACCTGATCAAGACTGCCAAGCCAAAGAAGAAGGGCACAAGGAGCCGCGAAACTTCTAAGTCAAGACCCAGCTCACCTGACCCAGCCAGCATTCTCGATCAAGAAGCAAGCGACGCCCCCACCGTGGAAGACTTTGTCCAACTCCTCAAGAAGCACGCTCCCTCCATGCACAAGTTCTTACATCAAGTTACGAAGAACGCACCCGACCTCGCCCAAGACTACCTCGTCTACGCCAAACGCATATTCTCTGAATTCCGTGTCGACGAGCGTGCCAAAGAAGCCGAAGAAAGAGGCGAAGGCGGCGCAGGCAACATGACAGCACCCCTACACTCGCTCTTCGAAACTCTCAGCAAAGACAAACAAGAAGAGCTGAAGACACTCCTCGACCAACACGAAAAGCATCTCACCACCCTAAAGTCCACATCCCAGACCCGTCTAGAATCCATCATGAAGCCCGCCCCCTCATCACAAAACGGCAAAGGAACAACGCACGGTCCAGGCATGTATCTCTCGCGCTGGAACGCACTCCTCGACAGCACGCTCATCTCCCCCGCCACCATCCACGGCCCCGTGCGCAAAGGATGGGAAGTAAAAGGCGAGCTAGATGGCAAAGGCCTGAAAACAAATAGCTCGTTATTGGATAAGGACAAGAAACGGGATCGCGTTACTGCTATGATGGCGGATGGGACGGGTGACAAGGTCGACCGCAAAGAGAGGAAGAGAGATGGGCTGGAAGAGGAGAGTATGGAGGTTGTTTGGGAGGGCATGAGGGATGGGTGGGTGGGTGTTTGTAGGGGGTTGGAGGTTATGGGGCCGGAGTAGGGGGGGAGTTCTTGATGGACGGGAAGGTTAGTGTTGTTGGATATGGTGATGTGGGTCATGGAGGTGCTTGCTTGTATAGACACAGACAGATGGGGGAGGGTATACGGTGTACGGTACATAGATCCACGATTCAACCTGTAATTACTACAATTGGATAAATCGTCTCGACAGCACACATCCGTAAACTTTGCCAAAACTTTCGAAGAGGGGCATCAGCCCATACTTCGTTAGCCAAGCGGCGACATCTTGCATATCGTGCGTAATGGCGCTCGGGAAGACTGTCTTACCGCCGCAGGAACCCACGGATCCGTCGGCTGGTCGTTCAAAATGCAGATCACCGGATGCCGGGTGAAGCCGAGAACCGAGCCCAGAATCGTTTTCGTCTCGTGACTTTAGCGGTTGATATCGTTTTGATCATGGCACTTGTGGTTTACGGGATATGTGGATGTGTGATTTTGTCGGGCTCGCAGATGGTGGGTGACGTGTGTTTGATGTAGGGATGGATGCGGGATGTTGCGGATCTGAGCTTTGAGCAAAACGCCTCTGTTTTGCATGTGAGAATTCAGACATTATCACCGAGGAGAACGTTCTGTGTGTGCGTGTAGAAGTGTCATATTCATATCCTCTACTAGCCTAAATCATAAAAGTGTGAATGGTATCTCGTTAAACATGCCATATGCCCAAACCCGTCGTCTAAAACAAGACAAGAAAAGAAAAGAACGCCTCTAAGCTCTCCGTATCCGTACAACCCGCCCACTCGTAGCGATGTGAGGCACATGTCTAGACCAAAACCAACTTCTTCAAAGCCTCCAGATCAGGTACTCGGAACCCCGACTCACCCTCACCCCAAGCCACAGTACCTACACTGACTGTCCAAGCCACGACCACCATTCGCGCAACAAATGCAATCGTACTGACCTCTAGCGGCAGGTCGGATTTGAGAACGTGTTCTATCTGCTTGGCTAGACTCCTCTCTTTCTCATCCATCGATGTTGTAAGCGCTGGGATCGCCTCTGTGATATCAGATGAAAAGGTGCTGGAGCGGTTCGAATAACGAGTACTGCGACGTGATGATGTGGATTGGCGCTTGCGCTGTTGCTGTTGTGGTTCAGATGGTGATGCTGATACCGGCGAACAAATCGTCTCTGCGCTCTTGCTGGCCGGAGTGGAGGAAGTGTGCGCCGCGACGGCTTGTTGGTATGCCCGTCGCATTTCCTGTTTCGTTGCTTCCTGGACGGCAGCGAGTGCGTCTTGCGCTTTCAGGTCTGGTACGAGAGCCATGAGGCGTTCGAGGAGCGTGGTGTAGCGCGACATGCGGGCTGTCTTATCGGCGAGAGTGTCGGGTGTTGTCGGGTCGCTGGCGAGTCTACCGAGACGTTCGCGCTCGCGGAAGAGGAGACCGGCGTTTTGGGGCTCGTAGAGAGGACCAAAGATGTTGAGGTGGGGTGTGTGGCGGTGAACTTTGTCGACGAGTTGCTCGAGGCGCTGAAGTAGGCGGGCGTGTGGGAGGCCAGCGGAGGTGATGAACTGAACGGTCTTGATCAGGGGCGAAGAGGCTAGGGGTGCAAGGCCGCCGGAGAACGGCAGTGATGATATGGCGTCTAGTAAAGTGTTTGAGGTATGGACTTCGGTTGATGTGGCGAGGATGTGGAATCGTGCTTCGCGGGAACTGGGTAGCGAGGCGAGGAACTTGGATTGTGGCGTTCTTGCGACATATGGGTGTGTGTATAGAGACGCTCCTGCTTGCAATGCCTCAAAAGATTCATCTGTGATGAGAATGCTGTGAACGCCGATCTTATCTTGCGAGTATGGGAGAGAGCCAGCTGCAAGGTGCTTTGCGAAGAGTGGTGAAGTGCCTGAGCCTTGGGCGTGCCGTTGCGATCTACTGCGCTTTTGTTGTGTGAGCGTGACCTGGTGTTTGGCGTCCGCCGTTGGCGAAAGAGCCATCGAGATGCCGAAGACACCATTCTCGGATGACGCGTCTTGTTGGTCAGCGCCGTTGATCAACTGGCTTCCCAGTATTACTGAGAGTGCCGCAAGTTCGGCAGCTGAGACCTTGACGCTCAACCTTCCATCCTCATACTTTGCAGTTTGACCATCTTTCACCCAAGCCCGCTGTATAGCCTTCGGGTCGTCGTCTCGCAGTCCATTGTGCATCGATACCAAGGCAGACGCCGGCTTCTTCACGGATAAGCCCCTAGCCAAACCCATCTCAACCACCGATAAATCTAAGCTCTTCCTCGCAGTCTTTGGGCTAGGGTCCGCTCGCCGAACGTTGGACATCGACTTTGACCGCCCCACGCCGCTCGCAGGCTTCTTTGCTCGAGCAAGGAACTTCGTCATGTCTCCGGGGTATGACGATCGCTCTGAGATTGGTCTGTTTCGCAATTCGTTCGCGAACGCATCGTACAAGGTTTCGAGTGGTACTTGTCCGGGATGTCCTTGGAGGTTGGTAAACAATGCGGAGGAAAACAAGCCCTCATCGCCAGCCTTGATGATGCCCGACAATGTTGGCACCCAATGTCCTTTGCTAAGACTTTGCTTTGGGGTCAAAAATCTCTTCCACGAGCTGGAAATGTGCGTGAGTTGAACCTGCCGCTCAGTCTTGCCGTCCGTAGTGAACATTTCGTCTGTTGTTGTAGTCTTGGGCTGCTTGTGCAGGAGGAAGCGTGTAACGAGTGCCATGGCAGCGACAAAGCAGAGTCCAAGTACGACGCTCGCTGCGACTATTTCTTTCGTGTGCATTCTAGATTTGGCGGGTGTTGTCTCTTATACAAAATGTCGCTTGTTGTTAGTAGGCCGTTAGACCCTGGCAGGTCTGACAGGAGGTAACCTTGTCGCCCAATCGGAATGCAGGGAAGCTGCCACTAATCCCTGGGTCGCTGTCTCGGACATGCTGGCAGCCGCTTCCTTCGTGAAGACGGTGCGAGGCGGCCAGGAGTCATCCATCATTCGTCAGCGCATCGTGCTGTCCCGTGGTTCGCTTCATTTGTCAGATAGTCATCGAAGCGGTCCTCTTTCTGCAGAGACAGCACGCTTACCGTCAAGTCCAAGAGCGAGCACGTGTATCGCGGGTACTGTAAGCTTCAGGAATGCCTGTAATAGCCACGTCTGGATGTTTGCATATCCAAAACAACGTGCGCTTTTGGCTACTGTCTCAAACAGTCTGGCAGCCAGACCTGTGAGATCAGAACATGATTTCCAACGATGCAGATCCTGATATCCACGCGACCCCACACGTCAAATCAGAGTTTGGCTTCACGGTTGCAACTGTTTCTGCCCTACAGGATCATCGTGGCCAGCGGAGCGTCGGACAAGGAAGGGACGAAAAGAGGCTCGACGCACGGGCCCTCTATGATGGCATCCCCGCGAGGTTTGGGTTGGAGAAGCGCCGAAATCGCCAAAGCGAATTACCGTTTCCCAGGTTTCAATGCGATGTAAACAACCGTGCCTGATAGAAAAGGAGACTGGCATAGTTGCGACGTCATAAGAGGTCGGGATAAGATGGGAGCCGCGAAGCTTAGCAGGTGAGTTGCAACCCCTCAGATCCAGGGTGCGAAATGCTCCGCCGGCCCACATCGGTAGGCAGCGAAGATCTCCGAATACCACCAATAAAATTCAGTGCAAGGAACAGATTTTTTGTCCGCAACTGCGATCGTCTGTTCTCGAACTGCAGAACACATCGCGACCGGATCTTGCGGATGGTCGCGACCCGAGGCGCCCGGGAACTTCAGCTCGGCCTCTCGTGATGCGCGCGGAGGAGGAAAGCCAGAGGATTCGGCCAACCGCACATCACGCAACAAGAACTTCCTGGACGATTCGCTCAAACTCGGATATGCAGTGACTGACTGAACGGTGAGAGAACTAACCGGGGTTGGCGGCGTGGACAAGTGCGCTTCTACTCTGATTCATACGGCTTTCGGTGTTTACGGGAGCGCAACCATCTTCGTCAGCAGCCCGCTTCTGACTCTAGCTTAGATCGCTTTGCTATGAATGTTTATCACAAGAGATGGATGCACCGCTCGGCTTGAATTCCACACTCTTTAGGTGCAGATGTCGTCGCATTAGAGGCCTGTGGAATCCAGAGAGGTTCCAGGTGACTGCTTGGTGTTGCGACCTTGGCGATATGTTCCAATAAGCTCTTGTACCCTGAGGAGTTTCTTCTGAGATAGCAGGATGGGTATGGGATGGTTGAAGATCAAGATGACATGTGCGCGGACGGAAAACATAGTCAGACACTGTCGAACCCGGAACTTGCACGTCGTGCTATACGGGAGTCGCTGTGACAGGCCGGACAAGCGGGGCGAACGAGCTGCAGCAGCGCCAACGGTACATATCCAATATAGCACTCCAACCATACCATTCCACACGTTTGCGAGGTCGGTACGTTCTAGAGTCTGCATCAACTCTTCGCAGATGTGGGTTGTAAGTGAGATCTGGCTGCTATGTGGCTCAGCTCCGGTTTGAACACAAAACGGGTAGCGACTTGATGTTGCAGCAACAGAGAAAGGCAAGCAGCGTACGACAGAAGTCGTATAGATCGTGGCAGCGAGACGACACGCCTCATAGACCCAATCGCAGGAGTTTGGGTGATCTGAAGTGTAAGCCGAAGGTAGATTTGCTAATCGATCGCAAATTCCAGCCACTCTTGTCTTATAATCGACTTCGTTGGAGGGTGGATAGGCTAGATGAACGTCTTTAGCATCGCCAGCGGGCTCAAGTGCTATGTTTTGCGCCAGGAATAGGTCGGTCAAGTCGCGCATATCTCGAAGTAGGCCATATGTGGTAGATGAGCAACGCTCTTCGTTGAGAAGATTTCGGAACTCAGGCCCTGGGCAGAATAATGGGGATTCTGGTATTGCGACATCTGCGTTATCGTTGACCGATTCATACTTTGCAGGCTCACACAACGCAAAGGTCGGCAGGGGTTGGGCTTCGTAAATTAGGTCGCAGTGGAAACAACACCTGAAAGCATGATTAGTCTGCACTCTTCATCAGGAGGTCATGGAGCTTACGCAGTAGTAAATTGCGCGATCATCGCCCTACCGGTCTTTTCCAGGTCGCCGCACAGGAGTAACATTTGTTCGATGCCTCGTTCGTGACACCGGATCGTGGGCTCATCACAACTCCACATGTCGCCTCCCAGCAAGTGAAGCATCACCAGGAGGGTTGACACGGCGTGCTCCTGGGTGAACGACTGAAGCCGAAGCCTGATCATGATCAGGGTTTCATCCCTGACAAGCCTAGTCCTTGTACTTTCGCCTGGAATCTTTGCGAGCATATCGAGCCAAGTACATGTCACGGACCCGATACCACTGAGCATTACATGGGGATGAACATTCATTTCGGGTGCCCATGCCTTGACAAATGCTTCTGTCCCGAACGCCCGCATGACTGTAAGTGTCAGCCATTGAACCAGAGCATATGACGTGAAATTTCTGGAAAGTTTTGTACACCTACATGCACGCAAGATGAAACCGCTGTTCAAACTAGGATTCTCGAATTGGGGCAACACCTTGAAAGGGTCAAACCCGTCTCCGATTTGAGAGAAAGTGGTCGTGAATAACCGAATCTTGCGTTCTTCGTGGCTCTCAGTGTACTCGTATCCAACAACCTTTTGGAAGCTTCTACTCTGCCTTCGGCCTGAGCGAGTTGGCCGACAGCGTTCAAACGCAGCATCACGAGCCTCAGCACCGCTCGCTTCCTTTGGGGACCTCGTAGTCGGTACATGAGTTTGCTGATCATATTCATAAGGAACAAGCGCTCTCAGTGTTCTTTCTGGGGAAAGTGATTGAGCTTGAGTCGTCGTGAGCTCGACCTGCTCGCCGACTATTGGTTCAGTGTAAAGAGGTGGTACTATTTTGTGCTGTTCCCGAGGTGCTGCGTGGCTGTTGTTCATCTTGTTCCTATGATACCTCATCGCCTGCGAACGGACGCTTCGTCTTGTCTCCCCATCCTTGAATTGAGTAGGGTCTGTCGCGGTAAGGAAGCGAAGCTGAAAAGGTCCATCGAGCTTTCCACGGCGACGCGCCGCTCGCGTTGTGGCGCGAACGGTCTTTGGCCAAGCATTGTTTCCAGACTGGCGATTTGTGACAGCGGGTAAAGCGATATCAAGCTGAGGGCTCGCGATGTCACCTTTGCTGGTCGGGGTTATGCTGGAAGCCATGGATATTGGCGTGGTGTGGTGCCCCAGAACGCCAAGAGAAAGCGGGGTCTGGTTCAGCGCAGGAAGCAGCGACGATGCCACGCAACACACATCACATACGATGCCTCTATACCTGTGTACCTGCACGTTTGTCGCCAAAGAAGAACCGGCACTTTTATATAAGACTGGGGCCGGGGCTTGTATCAGCCGAGGCTGGCACGTCGGTGAGCCGCCCATGCAGGGCACTACATGCGTTCACGGGTAGTACGCCACCGCATCGCTTGCATCGGAGGACCACGCCGCGATACGATGGAGCAATGGGTGTACAGCCTCGCACTAGCCAAGACAATGGTGGCCTGACGACACTAGAGTTCCGACCAATCCAATGGATCAAGAGAGAAGCTTACAGGATCACCAACAATCTTTCAACACGCGCATTGGGACGTCAATAACTTAGCCAAGATCTTCCGCAGAGCCTTCCCAAAATCAATGAGCAACTGCCACAATATAACACCATCGCTCTGATCAGTAATCCGACTCTGGTCCGCTATCAATAGAGGCGAATCCTCCGCTATCGACTCAGCCGGATCCCAACGCCGTGCGACGACACCAGCTGGCCGGATCGTCTCGTTGCTATCAAACGACTCCACCATCCTGCGTCCATCAACGGATATATAATCGCAAGGCAGAATGGCTCCTAGATCTTCGTCAGGTTCTCAACTTTCCTCCCTCCGGTCCTGTACAACACACCTTCACGCCTCAGCTTCACTCGAGCTTCGTGCCACCGCTCCTCGTCGATCAAGCTCGGTGCATCGTACAAGCTTGGCGACAGCGAATTGGGGCTGAACGGCGAAGGTACGAACCGGCGCACGTGTTCCAAAGCTTGCGATGCGGTTTCGCCATTGTAGAACATGCGTCGCTTAACTTGCGGCGCGACGAAGCGACCATCTGGCAAGTCGTCCAGCAGGCGATACTGCTCTTCGATATTGAAATTGTCGAGGTCGTCGACATAATAGTCCGCGACGTAGCCGTGGGTAGTCATGGTGCTTCGGATCATGGCGTGAACGGTATATGCGTGGAATTTGAGAACTCACTCAGAGAGTCGAAGAAAAAGCCGTGGCTCATTAGCATCTTCCGATTGCGTATATTGAAGTAGAAATATCGACGATGCGCTTCCGTTGGTCCTCTGACGGCGTCAAACGGCACCCTGGCAAACCGCGCGCTGCGACGAACGGAAGACGAACGAGAGAAAGAAATGAGGACATGGTCTAAGTGCATCCGCAAACCTACGCGACTATTACCACCTTATACACAAAAAAAGCTAAACAGGTCTGCAGACTACATCAAGATAAGAACCTAGAAAGTAGATAACTTGAGGTTAACGTAGGCTCGAGGGTCGCACCTCCAGCGCGCTACCAATCCCCGCCCGCATCCCCCCGACTCTCCTCCCACACCTCACTAACCGCCGACTTATCTGGGTGCGACTGCATCCTCGGCATCCCAACCGATTCCGTCTCAATATAATACCCCCCTTCCTCCTTAAACTCAAGAAGGTACCTCCCATTAACAGGCCCAAATTGCTGGATTGACCGAATCTTGTTGAAAAGTGGCTTGGGTCTTTGGTGTGGGAATTCGCCTAGAGGGAGGCATGTCTGGTCAGAGACATTCGATAGCCATTTTTCGATTCGGGGTCGAATGGCTTTTGTTTTGTATGCGACGAGCGTGCGGAAGCTGTTTGCTTGTTCGAGGGGTTGGGTTGAGGTGGTTTGCTGGCTATTGGAGGTTGTTTCGGAGCTGGTTTCTGACTGCATCTTGGGGTTTGAGGAGTACAGGGGGTTTGCGCGGCGTGTGTGGTGTGGTGTTCAGATATGTCTGGCTGCTACAGAGGTTTGTAGTAGTGTACGCGATGCTGTGCGCGGCCTTTGTATGCTCTTGGAAGCGCTGAACGTATTCGGTTTAGACTTGGTGAAGTCTTTGTATGCTCTTGGAGGTGCTGAACGTATTCAGTTTGGATCTGGTGAAGTCTTTGTCGTTGTGGGAAGGATTTTGGTGTCTGAGGATGCAGCAGGCAGAAAAGACCATATTTATGAAATTCCTGACTCTTATTCTTCGGTTACCACGTGGTTCACTACCAACCCACCCACACCACTTGAGCCACTCACAATTTCCCCAAAGCTTTAAACGCGAGCCGAATTTCCTTCCTATAGTAATCTTCCGCAACATAATACCTTTCCCCTCTCAAGATCTCCTTCACTCGCTTAGGCTTTGCCCGTAACTCAACACGCCTTTCTACTGCCTCGTATTTCTCATCTTTCGCTCTGTCTGCGCCAGAGCTATCGGTGACGATAGCTACGATCTTGATCACTGCAACTTTATCCGGGAATGTGATTTCTTCCGCCTCAATACCGATTTGAGTGTTTAGGAGGATGTCTGCGCCGGAGTACTCGATCACGCCGGGCGCAGATGTGAAGTAGTTGCCGATGCAGCTGCCGAAGTAGGATATAGCCTTGTTCAAGAGGACAGAGAGACGGCGCTGAGGTACCGGGGGTGATTCCGCATACGTTGGCGAGGAAGAGCTGTTCGCTGCTTCCCGCATCGGCGCTGAGTCCAGATGGAACTCAGATGGGTCGGCAAGGTCTGCGAGGGAACTCGGACTGGATGACGGCAGTGCAACCCAGGGTGCGCGTTCGTGCCATATACCTTCATCAATATCTGCGCCCGCATCTCCACTAGTCTCAAGATTTTCCATGTCGTATGATGGTGTGCGATCGTTGTCTTTAGCCTCCACGGCATGAAGTGGTGATGCGGTGACGGCATCGGAATACGGCGTGATAGCGTCTTTGTCCGTCATCAAGTCGATCAAGTGTTGTGTGCGATCCATGGATGGTGATTGTATGGAAAGCGCGCCCATTCTTGACTGTGCCTCGAGGTCTATGACTGGCTGCTCCTTTGGCGGTGACTGGTCCGCTTCATCCATGGTTGAGATGGCTGAGCGCCGATGAAACGCGGCTCATGCGTCTGGAAAAAGCTCGAGGAAGCCGCGCTATGGCGTTGTAGGGCTATACTGTGCAGTCGTAAGTGTAGTGAATGAGACTCGATGGAAGTTAATCTCGAACTTCTAAGAGTGAAGAGCGCACATGAAGAAAGCGGTGGCCTTGAATGAAGTCAGGATGTGAGCGATGAGCGGTGAATGTCTCATAGCTAGGGACACACCGGGAGTGTACACACCCAATCCCAGCTATCCGATTGCCGTGACAGATGCGTCAAAATACCTATTCCCGAGCCGACATACATACCATTGCTGAATTGCTGGCAGACAGTGACATGTACACCATACTCACCCGCCCATTCATACCTAGGTAGTGGTCGATAAATAAGCCTCGGAATCCCTTTCTGCCAAATGTCTCAACCGCTACAATTACATCTTACCACACAATCATGTCAGACTCCTCAGAAAATCCAGATACGCCCAAGAAAGCATGTCTTCATAATCCTCGATTACAGATCCCTCGCCCCGTGTTCCAACGCGAGACCACCGCCGTTGATCCCTCGGAATGGCAAGCTTACACACCAAAGACTTCGCATGGGTTTATAGCGATGCATACCTCGACACCCGAGGACATGCATGAGAACAGGGGTAATGGAAAGCGTACAGCAGTCAGCGATTACTTCTCAGTGCCAAAGCAGAAGCACAATCCTATCCTTTCTCCTAACCCTGCGCCGTATGAACCGCATGGTTTCCTGCCACTTTGTTCCGTTGCGGCCGTTGAAGTCGACGCGACCAATTACTTCGGGCTCTCAGACAGGACTATCCAAAGTACTGTCGAGAAAAGCTGCCATGTTCCGGATACGGCCAAGGACCACGAGTGCGATAATGCTCTGCATACGAGCCGGCGCTCGCTGGGCGAGGTTGCGCATCCATCAGTAGAGCAGCATAACGAGCGCAATGTCGTGCCGAAACCAGAAGAAGAACAGGGTATTCAAAAAGAGCCCGAGATAAAATTGCGCGGTGGCAGTGGCGAAGAGCCTTGCGACGGAGACAAAGAGACGGTCGATCGTTCGCCCGCAGGCGACTTGCCCGACCCGAGACACCATCGGCGAACAGTCGAAGCTAATCCACCGCTCGCTTCATCGCCCATCGACATGGATCAAAAGGATCATACCGAAGAACAGCATACTATTTCGGCGCTCAATAGAGCGCTCGAACAGATGTTACAAGAAGTCGCAACCGTTTGTAACCTGGCATTAGACATGCACGTGGCCACCAACGTTCCTTCCAGCACAGAAGACACGCTCGACAACACTGCGGAACGTGACGATGCTGAAACGACATCGCAGCAGCCAACAGATCGATCCGATGCTTCTGGAAGCGCTCATGCGGCATGACTACATGATAGTCCAGAATACGACGAGATCAAGACGGTATCCACCGAGATGAGCGCTGCGAACATGGACGAGACCACTCTCCCAGAAACTCAGAAAGCTTCTCCAGTAATCCGACGAAAGCTCAGAAAGAACTGGAAGAGGCTGGCGCCGCTCGAAGGTCACACCGGAAGACTCTTTGACACGATGCAGCGTACAGACAACAGAACGCTAATCGCATTGAAGTCCGGGTTCACAGTCGACATCGTGAATGCCGATACCAAGAAAGTATACGTCCGCAACGTTCCGCTTCGCATGCTATGGCATTTCTGCGGCGCCTCGGTCCTCGATCGCTTCATAGCAGACCGGGACGGGCGCCCAGACCTGTTGAAGATACCCGTGGAAGAAGCCGAGAAATCTGGAGTCGCAAGAGTAATGCGATACATGCGTCGCGCGTGCAAAGCAGCCAGCGTACGGCCCACGGGTGAGCTGCGCGTACCACCCAGTCTGGCCGACGGTATCGAGACCATCCGCGCATGCCGTGTGTTCGGGCTGCACGCAGATGCCGACCGGCTCGAAGATGTGATGATCGATGAGTGGATAGGCAACGAAGCTTGGTATATGACCGACGAGCATGTCGAGCTGATCTGGGATGGGTATTACGGTAGTCTTCGCGACACCGTTTTCGGGGATGTGATAGTCTGGTTTGTATTAACAGAAGTGCAGGATAAGTCGCATCCTCTCGCTGAGGAGATACGGTGGATGCTGGAGCAAGACGAGTACGAGACTTTGAAGGCAAGGGTTACGGAGGAGGTACAAAGGAAGATGTGGAGACTGGAGGATCATGATCAGTTCTTGGGGAGATGCAGTTGGGAGAGGGCGGAGCGGATGCGCAAGGAGGAGGAGCGTACTGATCCTCGTGCGCGAGGTTATCATCGACAACCACTCCCGATGTCCGACGCTGAGCAGAACACTTTTCATCATGGAACCAGCGCGAAAGCTCTTGGCATTGAGATGATGCAAGCGGGATTGTGGGATGGCGGGGGCATAGGGGTCCTTCCAGATGTTCCATTCCAATCTCCTGAGCTGCCGAGGGCTGGAGCTGATACACCTGTTCCGCATTCGCTTGGTCGGTATTGATGTGAATCTTGCCATCACGACCAGACCCTGACTTTGAGTCTCGTCGGTGGTTTCATTCTTTTTGTTCGACCGATGTAGTTTCGTAGCTAGTATCATTATGCTCATGTTACCTCTTCAAAGCCAGCTACTGGGATTGTGCGATCGTGAGAAGGTGCGATCAAAGAGATGTCCTCTACATTTTGAGAGGCAGACTAATATGAGAAGAAGAGAGAAGTCACTGCGCGTGTGGCAGCGCAGTCACCGTGATCTCGAGAGGGTCGAGCTAATGTTTGCAGCCGCGGGAAACGTTCTATGGGGGTATATTTGTTAACAAATGCCGACGCCTCAGAGCCTTTGACAGGTCATGTAAAATCGTAGACAACCAACGCCTGACTGCCCTCGCTCTTCTCTCTCAGCACTATGACGTTCTGTTCGTCGAAGCCGACCCAACCACGACTGACGGAAGAGTCGTCAAAGCCCTGGTCTAGCGCAAACCGCAAGCCCACTTGCTGCCCTGAATCGTCGTCCTGGATGTACTCTTCACTGGCTTTGGATGGCTGTACGCGAACGCTGAGTTGTCCGTTTCTTGAGCGCTTGCGGTTCGCGGAGGAGTTCATGCCGCCCTCTAGATCCCATACCCGTAGCTCGTCCCCTCGTCTGCTCACGGACACAGCCTTGCCGCGCATGCCAACATGGGCGCCAGATATTGAAGACGTGTGGCCCCAGAGGCGGTTGCCGGAGCTGATCGATAGTGCTTGTGATGTCGATCGGACGAGGTATAGCGATAGTGTGTTATCGGGATGCGCGACGAGAAGATACGGATGGGAGTACGACATGGAGGTAGGTTTCGATCTGCTCGGCCCGCTCGGTGCTAGGGCTTCATCGGCGCGATCTGGTAAAGGTGACGACGAGCGTGCTGACGAAGAGGCCGCGCGGTACGTAGAGAGCGTGAATGAGTGTTCATCCGCCGCAGTAGCCAACCGTGACTCGATCAGGTCGCCTTTGTGTGAGAGTATGAGCTCCTGCACACCAACAGTCCAGCCGGACAAGTACGTCGGCAGGGAGTATGCGATCGCGGCGGTCATGGTATGTGCTGTTGTGCGCAGCGATAACGAGACAGGTGGCCATGCAGTGTTCGATCGTAGGGAGTATAGCAGCTTCGGTGCCTCCAACAGCCCGAATGTGCCAGGTACCTCTTCGAAAGCGTATAACGAGAGGAGGTGGTCTTCGGTCATCGTGAGGAGATACGGCGATGAGTATGCGAGAGCCGACAGCATTCCGTTTGTTGATGGCGGATGAGTGAACACATTCGTGAACTTGTTGGGATTCGTCCTAAGTTCGTAAATGGAGAACGAGCCGTCTTCGAAGCCTATGACAACTCGTTCCGTGCCATCGTCCGTATTCGAGGCATCAATGGCCATGGATATCGGTAATCGCGCCATATCTGTTTCACCAGATAGTTCCGTGGATGCCAGCAGTTCCCTATCATTCTTGGAATTCCATGCTCGCAAGCCTGACATGGAGTCGGCGGCATAGATGATGCTGTTAGACATCATGACAAGTAGCGGTGGGTCTGGAGGCCTTTCAGCGACCACAATCTCACTGACGGCGCATTGTCCCTGGGTCCAGTTATGCCGCAACCGATATTGCTGCTTCCAGTTCGTTTGTGTTCCATCTTTGACTAAGTAGCCGTCTTCTAGCCATTTCGATAGCCGCGAGGAGTAGTGTAGCCGGTTCGGGTTGGCAGGGCCTCTGATGCCTGGTATGCGCGACGCTCGAGGAAGGACGAATGTGCGGTAGTAGGCGGCTTTCCATAATTCCGAATCGATCGAAAGGCGACTGAACTTCTTTGACACCCTGTAACAGTCAGCGAATGTCGCAATGTAGCGAAGATGACGTTACGTACCTTTGGCATACTAAGAGCGAGGGTACGGGCACGAAAGACAGTATCCGCACAAGCAGCTCCTCGCTCAATCGAGAGAGTTTGTCGTGATGTAGAAGCCGCTGTACTTTGGCTGGATGCTCGCCGTCATCATCGCCATCGTATGCGCGCTTCATAATACCGGGCTATGGCTGTCGTGTCGGCGGCGAATGCGCCTCGGGATGTCGGAATGGCACCATGTCTTATCGCTATCGCAGAGTGTCTGTGCGTACGCGTGACTGCGCGCTCCACTAGCGCGTATCTTTCGTAGTTGCCGCCTAATGCTGCAACCAATTCAGGACACACGCGAACATCGAGTCATCTCTTGTCACACCTGTCGTTTTCATGCCTTGTCGGACTGCTCCAATATGGCGGAGTTTTCAGCCTGGGTAGAGCAGAACAAAGGGCTCTGGACGCGCGTATACGATGAGGTCATTAAGCCTGACCTCGAGAAGGAATGGAAGACGAGTACGTATGGTCAAT
This sequence comes from Alternaria triticimaculans, assembly GCF_023758025.1. NCBI lineage: Eukaryota > Fungi > Ascomycota > Dothideomycetes > Pleosporales > Pleosporaceae > Alternaria > Alternaria triticimaculans. Next base: position 917,919 of record NW_026055967.1, read on the forward strand.
GAACGCGTCGATCTTTGCTAAGAATGAATCAGAAGAAGAGAAACATCAGAAGGAGCTAGATCAAAGTACGCGTTTTGTCTAATTCATTGAGTTACATACTGACCTGCTGCAGAGGAGGAGAACCAACAGATACTGTTCCAACATCTGAATGACGAGATTCTGAAATCAGCGCGTCTTGCCAAGGAGAACGAGCACCTGAAAGAACAGCTCGAAACTAGGGGGCCAGTCGACCAGCATGTCTCTGAATTTGATGCACAAAGTGCGTCCGAGGATTATCGCCACCTTACTACCGAGAATGAGCAGTTGAAGCAACGACTCGCGGCTCTACAGGAGGCCGCTGCACCATTACCAGATCACGGGGTTGCAAACGAGGCTACCGAAGAAGAGTATCACGACCTTGCTGCCCGGTTTAGCGACTTGACTAAGAAGTACCGGGACATGTCTCAACAAGTGAAGTATCTCCAGAAGAAGAATACAAACGTCATGCAAAAGAACAGGGACATGAAAGAGAGCGTGCGCGCATGGCAAGAGTACGCAGATCGGCAAGCAGTGAAACAAAAGTCGAAGAGCGAGGCCGACAAGTCACATATGGCAACGGCTCACCTTCTTCCCGAGGAACGGCCTCATATGCCTTCCAGTCCAGTTTCATTGGCCACTGTGCGAACTCCCGGATCCATCGCTAATCCGGGCCGCTCCTCTCCTGCTCCTATGGCCCCGCTTCCGCGTTCAGTTCTTGGGATAACGAGTCGGTTGGCGTCTCCGACCACGGTCAGCGGCGAGGAAGCCCGGAGTCCCACCACGACCGTCACTTCAAAGGCCAGCACCAGGTCAGGGAACGTTCAGCTACAACAGCATCAAGAACACAATGGCGGTGTCTCTTCACACGTCCAGCGCATAATCTCAGAGGCAGAAGGCCATCATTCAGCGATTCCAAGCTCCAGTCAAACAACAGTGGATGAGCAGGTCGAACCGAGGAGCATTTTTGAACAAGCTACGGAAGCTGAAGATGACGACGACTTCCCCGAATTCGTTTCCGAGAGGTCGCTAAAACGAAAACGAGGGCAGCCGTCGAAGTCCAGATTCGAGATATACGCAGATCACTCCTCAGATGGCACGCCAATAAAGCCCCATCGCGTGAAAGAAGAGCCTCACAGTAGTCCTCCGCTCCCTGCCTTCAACATGACTCGCAACGAGACGATGGATCTGGACGATCCTGCGCCCCATGGGATCAAGACTCCTCGTCAACCCCGGACACGTATATTTCATGACACAGATCCCGTGGAAACGCCTCATCAGCAGAGGCGTAACAGCGCGCCACTTACGCAGGCCGTTAAGAACGAGAACCTGGATGATACTGATCTGCATGATATGTATGATCAGATGCTCGAGCCTCAAGCAGTCGCGAGCATCGAATCGCGAGCCTTTAGTGAGCCGAATGAACCCACGCAAGCAGGAGACGCTGTGTTGAGATCCCTCGATCCCAACGTGGTCAGCAGTGCGTCTGAAGAGCCTCCTATGAAACGTTCACGACAATTCCAAGAGTATCAACAAGACAAACATTCTTTCCTCGCAGAGTCAGGCGAAGCACTACCTGCGAATAAACGTAAGTCGAGGCTGCCGCCCCACCTTGCTCGAGCCCAGATGAACCAAAGATTGCAAGCATTGAAGACGCCTCAAACGCCAGGAAAGGCATCACCGAAGACCCCAAAGTCAGGATCGGTAAAGATCAAGACCGAGCAAAACCCAACCCCTCCCGCAAGTTCCTCAAGTACTACCGAGACACGTTCCGTCAGTAAGGGTGCGCGCAGCGCAAAGTCAAAGACCCGCGTGAGCCCTCGTGAAGATCCGACACCTGACGGCCCTATATGGACCATGAGAGCTCCCGAGACCCGCTCTAGTGCTCGCAGAAGTCGTGCATCACCATTGAAAGATCAGGTTCGCCTCCGAGATAAGCCGGTCGGCGAGCTCAGCGTCAAGGACTTCAAGCCAAACCCTGAATACAACCAAGGCTTCAGCTACGCATTTTCCGAGACTGTTCGCAAGCGAGGAGATCGCATGTGTCTTCCAGGCTGCACTAACCCGCAATGTTGTGGCTCCACTTTTCGAGCTTTTGCGGAGGCACAAGGACCTCTCAGCCCCTCGGAAGAAGAGGCTTTGCTCGAGGACTATCTGGGCGATGCATACAGCAACATGCAGCTCACGCAGATGTCATCCGAAGAGCGGCAAGAGCTTGTTCTGCAAGCTCGGACGAAGAAGATGGCGAAAGAGTCCGGGAAGCATCGCGAAGCCTACGAGCGACGACGAACACCGCCAGGGTTCTGGCGAGTGGACTTTCCGACGACACAGGAACAGCAGGAAGACAGGGAACGTGCAAAGGAACAAGAGAAGGCGATAGTACAAGAGCGCTGGTTGGATGCACACAGGAGAGGTGGGAAGTGGATCTTTAGAGATGAGTAGGTCGTTAATAAGACGCGTTGTGAGTGGATGTGAGAAGGCTCTGCGCTATGAGTTCCGTGGTTGAGGACCAACGCAACCAGAGGTGTTGCAAGCACCATAGTATTATAAAAATTACTATCCATGGGTAGGGAGAGCCGCAGAATGCAGTTATTTCAAGCATTGTGAGTATAAAACCCATCCCATCCCTGAACTATCTTCCTACTCCAAACCAACTCTTCACGACTTTCACCTCGGGTCCAAACCAACTCTTCAAGTCTTTCACCCACCCCACCACAATCCACCCCACCAAAACTCTCCCACCCACCAAGAGACCAAGACAAATGCTCCTCATATCCATCACAATGAGCCTCCCAACACGCTCGCACTTCCTCGCCCACAACATCACCCCCACCACCCCCTCTCCCTCTCCCTCCCCCTCTGACGACGACACCTCCTGCGCAATCTGCAAAGAAGACTACAACACCACCACCGGCCACCCCGCAGTCTCCTTCTCCAACACCACAAGCTGCAACCACATCTTCTGCGAACCCTGCATCGTTGCGTGGTTGAGCGCTAAAGGGACAAATACCTGTCCCTTGTGCAGACAAGAGCTTTTTGTTTTGGATGACGGGGAGGGAGGGGTGGAGTATGAGGGGGGTGTTGAGTTTGGGGGGTTTGGTGAGGAAGAGGAGGAGGATGATGGGGATGTTGAGTATTTTTTTGCGGGGGGAGGGGTGTGGGATGGGGAGGAAGGAGAGGATGAGGATGAGGAAGAGGAAGATGATTTTCCATTTGAAGAGGAAGATGAATTCGAAAATGGAGATGGATTAGAAGACATCCCACTAACCTACCTCTACCGCAACACCCTCCTCCCCCTCCAAACCACCCCCTTGGAGACACACCAACTCCACCAAACAATCTGGCATAAAATCTGGAACCTATCATCTACATACCGCACCGCAGTCACACAAGCGGTCGAGCAAGCGAAGCGGGATGAAAAGCCGCTTCCCAATTGGGACCATGCCAGTTTCAGCAGGCACCTCCCCACAACAACTACTATGGTGGCGTCTCTTGTTGAAGCTGTCAGAGCTCATACGGGCACAGATCTCTCGGGGAGGCTGACAGCGGAGATGCTGGGGAGGTTGGAGGGGGTGTTGAAGATTGCTTTGGAGGAGATGCTTGAGCGGACGAACGAGGCGGGTGGATGGGAGGATGAGATGCTTGTGCCGGACTTTGAGGGGGGGTGGAAGGCTGAGTGGTGTAGAGAGAGGTTGTGTTTGCTTTTGGGGTTGGCGTCGCCGCGTGAGACGGCGGTGGAATAGGTATTCCGGGGTGTGTAGTGTATACTCCAGCATACCTTTTCGTACTCAAACTTGTGATTGAAACGCTGCTATGTAGACTGTGGCCTCTGTGATACGACTTAGTGTGTAAAAGAGTGTACGATTTGTATACACTAGCCTTAGCTATGTTTCTTACACTAACAAAGAACGAGCTTATTGTAGTCATTACATACACAGTCTCGCGACGATAAGGACGTGGAGAAAGTACGATACTTGCGGGGTATGACAGACTCTTGTTAGTTCTGGGGATTGCCTATAATCTGATTTTTGCTAGCTTTTGACTATCTAGTTGGTGTTCTCGGGGAAGAGATGATGATAACAAACAGCTACTGTGACTGTGGTAGACAATTACGGTACAAGGCCGGTCTCGTCATGGTATTCGGAGGCGGAGTCAGCTTGAAGTTACACGTGTAGGTTGAAGTCAGTTCCGTTCCACCACCTAGGCTGCCACGTGGCAGCTTACCCTGATCCCCCTCTCGATCACCGTGGTTCTCCGATATACCTGTCCTGTCATCCCCCTATTCGGAGTTCCGATCACAGCTCCTCCAGATCCTCATCCCCCATGTCGAGGGCGGGGAAATCGCCGGCCTCGCAGCGTTCAGGTCGCACAAAGACGCCGTAATTGCTGCCGCACTCAAAGTATCGCTTGCCCTTGACGCTGCCATCGTTCTTGCCTGTCGGTTCGTCGAGGGTGACGCCGATCCAGACGCCTATACCCGGTATCTCAGGGACAAGGCCAATATAGGAGATGGTTCCCCGACGCGCATCTGACTCGGGTAGGAGGCGAACACGACCGTTTACAGAAAGGCCTAATAAGGGTTTTGCGTTAGTTGAATCGATTCGCTTCGCAAGTATACATGCGGTAAAGGAGACCAAAGTGTAAGTATGAATGCAGCCAGGATAATCGTACGAGATCAGCTCCGTTCGCTGTTCAGTGGAGCCCAACCTATCGAACCCTCGTATCCGTCCATGGTTTGGGCGAAGACAGGAGGTATACGCGAAAGCGAGCAAAAGAAGCAAACATGTGCCCAGGCGGAACGGAACAGGTAAGTGGACAACAACGTCCCGACGGCCGGGCGGGCAGTTTGGCAACTAGCATCGCGCATGCGCGGAAACCCAAGATCATTGCACGCCTAATCGGTCTCTCATGCACACCGATCACATTTTACTCGAGATGTGGTGGCGACAGCGAGGCTCAAGCGGGGAAGGCGGCCTGATTGTTCGAGACAGATGCAGGCGCTGCCCAATGCAATGCTATAGCGAGGCAGTGATGCGCGAATATCGAGACGTGGTGCGGCGTTGGATCCATCAACACAAATCTCCAACACATCCTTCGGGGATAATGGCATTCAGCGGAGTAAACGATGCGTAACGTGCTGATGTGTTTTGGAAAGCAAGGAAAAATGCGGGCCGCACCATCCGAGGATCTGGTGCCCTAAACCACCCTGACGATCTCGCTCGGGCGAGCAGGAAGAGGGAGATTTCAGGAAATGGACCATGTCGTAGTCGAAGTGTATTACCGAGAGACTTGGTCGACGAATGAAGCTGGAGAATGGGGAGAATAATGAGGCTGGGTGGCAAGGAAGGCGTCGATCGCTTATTTTGAGAATTGAGTTTAGGGTTTCGGCGACTTGCACCCTTTGCCGCTGCCCGGTCCCTGCCAGAAACGGGTAACCTAGCGGAGCGACGACAGTCGTTGGAGGACGGCAACACTCGAAGCGATTTCCGAGTGTTAATCGGTTTACTATGGCATTTTGCCTAACGGATGTGCTTCCAGCGCTATACGCTCGGCTGTGGAGGTCTGGGCCAAGGGTTGGATGCAGGGGGCCGAAAAGGGTAGTCGTGTATGACGGGTTTGGTCAGAGGATACTCGATATGCGAGATTGCCTTGCCTGTCGCTCAGATGTCCTTGTCGGAGGGTAATGACAGGCTGAGACATAGTGAATCCTGTTATGATGAGGCGGCAACCTTGGAGGTATGCAGCAGTCCGGTTTGGGAAGAGTTTGAAGCATCTCCGGTTTGCACGTTGGAACGACATGGATGACTACAAGGCTGCAATGCGATGGTTGATGTCCGGGTTCCGGCGTTCGCTCTGCCGCGCAAACGTACGGCTCAACGGTGTGGGTGAAACATGCGGGAGATATACGGCTTACCTCGTTCCTCTACCTCCCGTTCTGAGGCGCGGATCTTTTGCTGCTCGATGCTGGGAGCATCGGGGTCAAAACGACCCAGCTTTTGCGCCTTCTTCCATGCAAGTACGCTGTCGGTCCGATGCTCATACTCAGCAGCGGGCATTTCGTACTTCTCAACGGACGACAGGTCGGTGAAGTCCGTCCTCGCACCCGGCGGACGAGTGTCGACGACCTAGACGTGGCTGTCAGCTCGGGAGCATGTTTGCGAGGATTCATTTGCTCGGGGATGTCAGTTGAGATTGCTCTAGCAAGGTGGCCGGTACAAGGGGTGATTCATGAGGCCATGTAAGGCATTGGAGTAGGGCCGAAGCGCCGAAAAAGAAATGGCAAGACAACAGCGAAAGGCTATCCGGTATTGCGAAAGTTTATGTTGTCGGTATTGAATGCCGAGTGCCAGCAGCGTCCCGGCGTGCCCAACGCTTGCAGACGATCTGGTAACTCAGATGAAACGAAGGATGGCTTCCGCGCGGATCGCGTGCCAAGGCGCAGCAATTGGGAAGAGAGGGGCAGTGCGGGGCATGCAAATATGCAGGCATGACCTGACTGGAGCGCGCAGCCTCAACGTCGGACCTGACAACGAATGGGGCAGTCGAGCAGAGCGACGCATGAAACTGCTAGGCGTGGGTGTAGAGTAGATACAAGGAAGTAGAGAGGCGAGCCGGGGTGGCAGAGATGTGGCAGCTCGCGAGAGGACGGCAGCGTCGACACAGCCAGGACAGGGCTGCGGCGCGCGTGCAATGAGAAAGCAGAAGAAGCACTTACGGTTATCTCCGCATACGGCTGCAGCGGGAAGGCAGCAAGACGCGTCTGTTCCTCGTCGGCGGCCGTGAGGGCAACGGCATCCTGAGAGCCCACGCGCAGCGACAGCTGTTGACTGCTGGCGGGCACACCGGTGATGGGCTCCAGGCGGGCCTTGAGCTGCGCAAGCGACCACGACGGCGATATACGGCGCTCTGAGGACGAATTGGGAGAGCTAATGAGAAGCGGCACGTCTGCCGCGCTCTGGAGTGACATGGCGAGCGAGGGGCAGAGCCGAGGTGCACTAGAGGGGTAATGTATGTATATAGAAGGACTCTGCGCTGTTGGTGGTGGTGATGGTGTACGGTTGACAGGTGACCCGCTCCGTATGCGGGATGGTTACGAGTGGTGTAGGGCCGAAGAAAAGCATTGGAGAGGGTTGCGCAGGGCCGTATCGAGTATCCTAAGCGATGCCAAGGCCGTGGTTGTCAACCACAGTGAATGTCTCAGGACACGGCGGACACGGCGAACCGCGACGAACGCCCACCACCCACGCACCCCACGCCTCGAACGATGTGAGATGCGTGGGACAGTATCTACCCACGCCGTGCGCTGGCATCGTTCGCGCGTGGGCGGTTATTTCTGATGATCTTCGTCGAGGGAAGGCCTGCTCCGGGTCGAGCTGCCTCATCCAACTAATGCAAAACCATGCGCTCGTCAGCCAAGACGTGGTGATTGCACTTGATCAGATGCAGATGTCGGTACTCGACGGCTGTCTGCGGGCGCCTGCCAGCACCCCATCATAGCAGCCAGCGTCAACGAGACAAGTCATTTCCTCCAATGCCTCCAATGCCTCCAACTAACTCCAACTGGGCCCTTCACCGCTCTTGTATGCGATGTATGCAATGCACGCGTCTGTAAATATAGAGTGCTGCGCCTTATAGATTCATGTAGAGGCTGTGGCACCTGCAAGACAGCTGCAAGAGACAAAGCACCCCCCGATGCGGCAGATAGAGGCGATAGAGGCAGACTCGACCAGACCGACCAGACTGACCAGGGCTGCGGAAGTGCAGTTCGCATGCCGTCGGCGCGGTCAGATTGTGTGCTCGTCTGGTCTGTGGGGAGTCTTTTGATCCTTCAATCACTCAGCAGGCCGTGGGCGCCGCCGAGGAAAGGCCCTTTGCCCTAGCGCTGGCCAGCGCACGGGGATGGTTCATGGCTAATGCACCTGCATGTCGGCTCCCACTGGCCCAAGGGCCTGCTATATCCAACCTCATTCAAAACATCCATCCAGTTCGGCCTCTCCTCACCGCCTCATGCGCATCATCGCGCGCCCTGGTCCCGTGATGCAATCTGCCACGGCTACGTATGACATGGCAGGGCGGCGCCTCCTCGTAGCTTCACACAACGTGGCTCGCGAACACGAAGACAACACAGCAGCACCGCCCCTCACGTGCGCGCACAACATCGTCGCACAAACACCAGCCGGCCAACATCGTGTCCATCGTGCTAATCGTGCCATTCGTGTTGATGCCATGGCGCGCGCTAGACGTCACGCCCACGGCCGCCGGCAGTTCACCGCAGTTCACCGCTCCTCCTGCGCATGCTGCGACGCTGCTAGATCGCCGCCCACAGTGGGGTTCTTGACCGGACACATGAACGCAGGAATTGCACAGGTGGAGCCCGTCTTGAACGTTGTCGACGTTGGCGTGAACACATCACCACCTGCACCGCCTTAATGAAGTCAGCCGTTCGCAAGGCTTCGGTAGCGACGCTTCTGGCGTCAGATAGCCGGAGCAGGGCGAGCATGCTGCAGATCTTCCATGTCATCGCGCTTGTGCTCTTCCGAACCATCAGCGAATCCCTGAGACTGTTCACCGCTCATCATAATCCTTGATTCGTTGCCTCAAGCACTGAAAACACGCTCCAGCCGCTTCCTCGACGATCGTGAACGCGGCCCTGCTACCTGCAAACGCCGCAGCCCCGTCTTGGGCGCATTGAGGCCTGACGGAAAGGAGGGCAGCAAATGACGCCCAGTACACCACGCCGGCGAAGCCAATATCAAACCGCAGTAATGCAAATGCACCGGAGTCGTCTCCCACGTCAAAGACTGCGAGTAGGTTGCTGATAGCTACCACCACCTTCGTGACCTCCGTGACCTCCCAAGTGGGGGACACGTCATCGCAGTACTCACCACGCAAGAACGGGTGTCGTGCTTTTTGTGTCAAGCTAACGCTGCCAATTTGGCCTGTCCTTTTCTTTTTGGTCTCGCTAAAATCTCCGGCAGACATGCTTCCTTAGATCGGATCAGCTGTGGTACGCAAGTGGTCTGTGGGTCGTTAATGTGGCGCGCCGCCAGCACGAGTCGCCAAAGCGTTAAGCGCAGAGGTAGTGGGTGTCAAGTCAGAAACGCAAAGGGTACATCCTGATCCCAAGCCCCCGGATCCCTACCGCGGCGGACGATGAGGCGGCGCCAGCCCAGGGCTTCAAGGGATGCCTGCTATTAGTATTACAGTCGCACGCTAACTCTCTCTACTGACACATCCATGCTCACTCCCTCAGACCCTACCTACCTTTGCTCCTACCAGTCTGTATCCACCACTCCCCTACGCTACTCCTCTACCTTCTCGACCTGAAAAGTCAGTGGCTAAGCACGCCCGTCATTCATCAGACCGAGTGGTTGGCCTGTTTCACCCCCTGCTCCGAAAGCCCCGGCCCATAGCCCAAATAGCTCGAGTCGATCGACCACTTAGAGCGTGAATCATCCAAAGTACCTCGCAACTGGCTACTTGGGTCATCGTCGGCACATTTAGTCTATCCGAACCTCATCACCTTACCACTGTCCTCTCCTGTTCATCCTCATACACAGCTACCCATAACACGTTTCGCCTCCCTGTTGTTGTTTACCAACTTCACCTGCACATCAACACCCACACGACACGGATACAACCTCAGTTTCTGCCTTGCCTTTGCCCAACGCCACACCTGGGCTGATCAAACGACGGTTTCCTGTCAATCATCTGCGAGGCTACCTTACGACAACGCCCGACCTGATCGGTACACATTCAACTTATAGATAGCCATCTATCTGCTGTACTCCACACCCTACAGCCGCCTACCCCAACACCGCTACTGACTGACCGACTGTACATCTTTCGGCAACTTGAGCTTTCCAAGGACGCAGGTCTCTTGACAACTCTCTCCATTTTATGGGCTGGCTAGAAGCTAGTCCCTCACCGTCATCCTGGATATCAACCTCCTCCTCGAGCCTCGCGCTCGGGGCTCAGAGTCACCTGCGAGCAAGAAGAGCACCATATCAAATGTGTCCCACTCGACAGGCGCGACCAGAGGATATACAACCGCACCTTCAGCATACACACAGTCACCTTCGCAAAGAGCGTCGCCGGCGTATGCCTCTGGACCACCCGCATACCCAGGCCCCCCGCACTACGCGCCAATGTCTGCATACCAACAGGCACCGACATCAGCACCCCAAGGACCCGGATCAATGCTAGGAGGACCTGTTCTACCTGCCATCTCCGAACTCCACCGCCATGCTGAACCCGCACCACTCCCACACTTTCGCCCACTCTACTCCGGCCCGCATGGACCTTCCCCACCCCGTCACCCGCAAAATACTAATGGCTCTCCCCCTTCAACACTCAAGCGACAGGCATCTCAAACCCCGCTACCCGACGAAAGTCCAGCCAAGAAACAGTCCAAATGGACGCCAGAGGAGGACAACCTGACCATCGAGCTGCGGGGTCAGGGAATGAAGTGGGACGACATTGCGAAACGACTACCCGGAAGAAGCTCCATTTCCTGCCGACTACGATACCAGAACTACCTCGAGAAGCGAGCCATTTGGGACGAGGAGAAGAAAAACAAGCTCGCAAGACTCTACGCTCGGTATGTACCACTCGACAAATCCGGATGGCCAGACTTCTCCATCTTGGTCATCCGTTCCTTCGTTTTGAGCCCACCTCTTTGGTTTCAGATCTACCCCAGCCCACTCTGCCGCACGCGTATGCGACGCATTTCCGCGCACTCTACCCAAAATCAATACTGACTCTTCTTAGATTCAAGGACCAAATGTGGCAGAAGGTCGCTACCGAGATGGGCATTCCCTGGCGGTCCGCCGAATCGATGCACTGGCAGCTGGGTGAGCAGGAGATGAGCGCGCGTGCGAATGCGCCGGTGTTTCAGCTCCACCCATCTGCAACCGGCACAGGCATGAGCTCGCCATCGCAAGTGCCCGTTATACCAGCCTCAGCCCCGCATGGCTTCACGCCTGCCAACGCCCCTCAACTGATGCCAAACCCGCCGCCGATGCCGCCGCAGCTGCATCAGGTGCCTCCGCCAATGCCTCAAGGTCCGATGCACGGCTACCACCAGCGGACCGACAGCGGTTCCAGCGCGGGCGGACGAAGGAGGAGGAACAGCTCATTCAGTCGCAGGCGCGCAGACCCTCGCAACCGGTCCAGCGTGCCCCCTCAACTAGGCCAACCTCTTCCCCAGATTCAACCCCAGTCGGAAGAAGACCTGATCAGCGGAGCCAGGACAGCACCTGTGCCAGGCATGCAGTCGATTATCAAGCAAGAGGGCAGCATCCCCAGCTACATGGAGGCGTACCACCAGAGGAGAAGGGAAGAAGAGGCCGCAGGCCCGTCACGAGCAGAGCACCACACACGGAGTGAGGGCATGAGGAGTCCCGACCGCATGTCGCAGCGCAGCGGCACCGGCAGCATCAAGAGCATGAAGCGCGAGGAAAGCGACCGACCATCGCCACCCCAACCGTCGACACCTTATGAGCGACCCGCATCGGCAGTCGCATAGACACGTCTTCGCACTCGCATTATTCAACGATTTCTTTACTTGTAGTAGATGGGATATAGACATATTTCGGGATGCATGCATACACAAACATTCGGGCAGGAACCGTAATGAAGCGTGGGTATACCCAGGGGTTTCGGCGCAAACAAAGAGAGAAGGGTTCAGGAGTCACACGGGGTATACCACGAAAGCTTAGAATTAGGGAACCGCGCTGCAGAGCCTGGGATGAAGATCAACGCAGGGGCATTGTTCCGCACGACTGTGGCATTTAGCGTGGGTTGGTTGTCAACATCTTTTTTCGCATGGATATCAATCTTCTTTGGCATTCTGTTTTTCCCGCATTTTGCTGAACATCATAGCGTTTGTTTCTCCCTCTAGACTCGCATTCTGTCCATTATCATGGTTGTTTTTTCCATGAACCTGTTTGTCACAGCACTGTTTTGGTGTGGTTCATTCGCATTTCTCTATATTCAATCATCCATCTCAACACAAGCACACCCAGCGGCATAGCGTGGCGAGGATACCTTTACACCGATGTTTTCCCCCCTCTTGGAAGTTACGTGTCGAACTACGTGTTCAACCAGCTAGTTTACGGCCTCGAAGTGTATCAAAGACAACGTTGGAAAGACTTTTTTTCGCGCTCGCCACCTGTACCCTGCAAGCCAGCATGGCCAGCACATTGTCATAGTAGTAGCAAGATTATAATACAACATGAACCAAACGGTTCCGTTCATCTCCGAGAAGCAAAACCCGCCCTCCATCCCTCCATCCCTCCCTAATTACGTTTCTTTCGGACCCTCCAAAGTTACCGTGTGCCTCAACATAGCAACAGGCCGTCCGGCATGACCCTGCACGTACGAGGTGTGTGGCGTGGCGGTGAACAGCAAACGAAATTCCCACCGCCGGGAAAACAACGTTCGTCTACCCCGGATCATCGTATGATGACGTAGCGGCCATGGGTGCCACACTTGCTCATGCCTGAGCAAAAGGTCGGTCAAACAGGTACCTACGTGGCCGACTCAGCGTGCGCGGAGCGCTGCGCTGTCACCGCTTCAGGGTGTGTTCAGCAAAGCTTAGCTCCAGTCGGAAATTTTTCGCCTCCTGGGTGGGTGGGGGAGTGTGGTGGCTGTCTCACGCAGGTCTGTCTACTACACGTTCGCCAGGAGGGTGTGGTAAAAGGTGCGTTGTTCACGATCATCACGTCTGTCTCCACTAGCACAGCCTCGTAGCCTCACTTTTGGGCCACGCGATTGGGCAACACGGGGGCTGCTTTGCATGAACTTGTCTTTAGAACGGTTCGCTGTCCTTGCATGGCGCTGCAATGCGTAAGTGTGTATGCAAACTATTTTAGGGCTTGGGCTGCTGGGTGTCGTGTCATCGGTTCTGCTGTGCAGGCAAGAGGGTGTCGCGCCCCGCAAAAAGCAGGCGGCGCACGTGATTGGCGGGCTGGCGTGTTTGAGGATGCCGTAGGGCTGCGTGGCTGCTAATCGATAAGCCTGGCCAAATTCCATCATTCCCATGGTTGCCGCCTGTGCCTGCAGTTAGTTGCCAAAGCTAATCGGCCTCGAATTGGTGCCTTGGGCGTAAACCAAACTTTGTTATGTGTGCGCGCGCGCTCTCCGCTCCCGTCCCACTCGGAGCACAAGGCTGAGATGGTGCTCGCACGTGCCCCGGCCCTCACGAACCGCTTTGAAACAGCCTAGTTCAACCCGCCCAAGGCACGCCCTCTCACCACCCAACCTGCCCAGTGCGTGCCTTTGCAGAAAAAAAACCTTCCATGATGCTTCTAGAAGACCACGCCTAGTCCAAAGTCTATGCCCATGACATATTCCCCTTGCCGTCGCCGTCACGCCCACCCACCTACCCGCCAGTTCGTTCGCGCCAATATCCACGACATCGCATTCAGGCAGATTGTGTCATTCATCTACGTGCCGTCAGGCGAGTCGGCATAAAAAGACCAAAACACGGGGCAATGCCGAACTAAAGCCAAAGCAGCGTGACCTGGCGCATGGGACGACAAACTCGAACCATGCAACATGACACAAACGGAACGGTAATGGGCAGACGAACCAAGACGGCGACCATGGGCACCGCTCCTTACGTTACTTTTTTCCCCGGGGCTCGGCCATGCGACGCAATAGGTGTTCGCATGATCGGGGAACGGATGGGTGAACTATTGTCAAACGGCCGAGCCGCTCCTCGGCGCTGCTCGTGTTGCGTTGCATAAACAAATCACGGCGCAAAAGAGGTTATGCATGAACAGTGTCGTTATTCTCGCGGGCACTGACCGGCGATCGCAGCCCTTCGAGAAGCCTTCCCGATGCGGCATGGAGGGCATGGGTAGTCGAGGGCCAAATCTCCCACCTGTTCGCCAAACGCGAATCATGGGTGCTGACATGCCACCACTCGCACACGACTGTGCACATGACGACACCCTTTCACTTGACACATACACAGATCCACCCCAGGGCCTGCCACCACCCATCCCTTTCTGCGTTCAGTGCACACCAGGAGTGTGCGGCTAGGAGTGCCTGGCGTCGCCTTACCCGCGCGAACCTTCTCATCGGCTTTGCCACATCGTACGACAATTATGACATGTTGGTTCACATATCGTTGTCGCAGGATTGCAACCATCCTGCATGCTGGTTCTCTGATCGTCCGGGATCGCTGCCTTAGGCCGAAACAACTGACAAGGGCGAGCATGGCAATTGAATGGGTCACTCGCAGGAGCGAGAGAAAAAACCGTTCCGTGACATGTGTGTGGGCCAGGCACGTCCGCCGCTTGCATCAGGGCTGTTCCATGGAAGCAATGTCGAGGGCGCTGTCCCTTACTTCTTGCTGCCCACGCGTTTGGCGGCGAACTGGCTCCGCGTTCCATGTCATGCGACATGGGGGCTGGTCCTGAAGCAGGCTAAGCCGTGCGGGCGGGAAGACCAAAATCGAACGTCTCAAGAATGTTCTTTGCATCATCCCTCCCCACGTGCCATCTAATTTCGGCCTTTGGCTTGGAGCTTGCGAGCAGCGCGCGAACAGATGAGATTAGGCCGATCGGAGCCTTCTCCGTCGCCCGCCATGCGCACAAAGAACATTGCGATGTGGTCATGTCGTTATTTTGGGGATCGGAACCTTTCGCTCAATGTCATCATCCCTCGACGAGGCAGCTGAACAGACCTCGGGCTGCTGAGACAGGCGTACGTCTGTTCGCGCAAAGCTGCATGGGGCTTTGACCAAAAGTAAAAAGGAAAATCGGCTCACATCAGCTCATACAGCAAGCCACCAGCCAGCGCTCGTTCGCCTCCTGCGTCAAAGAAGCAGCCCAATGTAAATAAACGTGCAAACACTCGCCAATCCATACCAACCCAACAAGCAAGTATTGCACTACTACAGTATTGTACATGCAGTAGTTAGATCTATAGTTTGGTTCAGCATCCGAAACCCACACATCGGCATCCGACACCAGATGCCCAACGGCTTTCCCACGGTGTATCCCGCAACCGCATTCCTCATCCGCAATGTCAATCATCAATCAAATATTCACCGCCCGAAATCGCGATTTCGTGACGATCGCAAACCTGAGACATAGCGCCCAGTGGGACGACACCGCAGAATTTCGGTGCGATTGTCGAGTCAGCCAGTCGAGGGAAAGGGAAAGGACAGACGAATGCGAGATTAGTGGCGCCGATCGAATAGTTCACGCCCTGTTCACCCAGACATGCTCGCCCGCCCCTCCATCCCCCCAAAGGGGAAAATGAACGAACCGCATGCCCGCTAAAGGACCCGAGACCAGGCACCAAGACTAAACAAGACCGATATTTTCTTTGCTTTTTTGACAAAGCACGCGACAGGCGAGCGACTACACGATTCATGTTTGAAATCTTTCGCGCGACCTGTCTGCTGGTTTACTAAGGTCACAGTAAACCTTGGTCATCGACCTCGGGCAGTCCTCCATCGCGCAATTCGCTCCGGCATTCAAAGCCGACCGCGACCGCACGAGTTTGGTACTTTGGCGTCGTTTTCGCCGGTCCCACACCGTTCCTGTGAGAGAATTGCGACTTGCACTAGGTTAATCCCTCGTCACGAGCAGCACTGAGGAAACATGATGAGACGACCAGGAATCAGCGCATCATTTCACAGCAGAAATCTGGAGTAGAGTCCAGAATGCCAGATTGGCAGGATAATGGGGTGCCTTAAAACTTGGGTTTCCGTTTTGCAATTACCCCGCTTAGTTACGGTCCTAAGTCCTGGGAATTAAGGCACTCCGAACTTCTGCGACAAGTGACAGATGGATCTGTGTGTACCTGGCCTATGGCACGACAGCGGACGAGGCGCATGTGAGGCTGAACACAAAATCATGTGATTGTGATTGTTTTAGAGTATGCCGATTGGTTCTCGGTTGCGCGTTTGGGGGATTGTTTTGAAACGTGGTGTCTCGAGGTTAACAACATTTCGACGACCAAAGCTTAGTGGGGTTGATGACGGTAGCTGACGGTAGCTGACGGTAGTTGGTGGGGTGATGATGGAGGAAAGAGATGGCAGGACAGCTTACAACCCAGACTGCCAAACTGCCAAACACGACACAGATGCCATGGAGGCCTCGGGCTGGTCTGGGCAAGGTGTTGCGACTGAACGCGAATTGCGCAAAGGAGCGGTGTCACGGACACTTCTTCCACACCTTCAATCTCTGTCAACGTTGCTGGTTCGAGGCGAGGTAACGGCGAGCTAGGCTTGCATCTTTTACTAACATCTAACATCGTTGCCCTTGCATTGCTCCTCCACCGTCTAGATCCCATGAAACTCCATGGTTTCTTTCGTTACCGGCCGAAATATTTCCTCCTCCGGCGGGAAGGAAACAGAACGCAAATACTCTCTATTGTTAGCGAGATAAGTAGTGCAAGGTACCACACCCGTGGTCGTGTGTATCCATCTTCACCGGACGTCACAAAGTCGTTGTGGTTGACTACTAGTTCGATCTGTGGATGTGGATGTGGATGGGGATGGTGGCGCAGGGTCTGTGGTCTACACCGCTCCACACCGCTACAACCACTCGACCTGCCGACTACCAACGTCGCTGCTGGGCGAGAACTGTTTGTTGGGTAAGTGTTGAAGAGATAGTTTTCGTACACCGGATCGTGGCGATGGTTACAAATGTCGTCGGCCGCTGCGAAATCTTATTTTGGACATGCAAATGCCAGATTGCAATTGGAAGTTTTTTCACCGCTTTCTCACCGCTTCATCTTGATATCGATCGCCATGGAGAGGCTGTGTACAGTAGAAGGGAGAGTAGTACCTGCAGGTGGCGGCAGTGGTTAGTGGTACTGGTAGTGGTACTGTAACAAGCGAAACCGTCATGGGTAGTTCAGATTGTATGTCTCCCCTACTCCCAGTCCGCTACGGCTAGCATGATGGAAGTACCGAGACGGGCATACAGACTACATTTGTGTTCTGGATTGGGATGGATGGACAGTGCGATGGAGATAGGCAGGGTGGAGGGCGTACAACACATGGCTGGTACACTGCTTCGATGTGCTGTTGTTGGTATGTTTGGATGGGGCAAGTATGTGCTTCGATGAGTTTCTATGTGTGACTGTGGAAATCTTAGAGTTGCTGTGATGGTAGTGTTGGCAACGAGAGATACCGCGTGACGAGCGTACTGTCCAGCTTCGCATCGCGAGACTGAATAGGATGCGTGACGTTGGATAAGACTTCATCATAATGTATCCCTGGACTATCATAGCTAAAACTCAATTGTTATCTCTCTTCCCTCTCTCAAAAGTTCACATGCAGCGATCGATATGTACCTCAACACGAAGCCGCAGATCTAGCCACTTCTCATCAGAAGTGATATGAAATACGAAAAACCCCACATGTATGCATGGTAACATACACGTCGGGGAAAGACAACAGCCACTCATTCTTGTGTAACGACCAGTCGATTGGATAGCATGAATTCGGCAGAAAAGCCGCAGAGCAGGGTAGTACAAGAGGGAAGCATACAGACGCTGATGCAGAAGTAGATGTAAATGCAAGATATACGGCATAGATCTGGTGGGTGTACCGAAAGGGGAGTTTCTGTTGTAACACGACTGTCCGAGAACGAGGCTGGGGATAGCGGAGTTGGCTGGAAGGAGTGTGTTGATATGGATAGATGGGGAGATTTTGGAGTGGCACTCAACCTGACTTGACTGTAGTGTCTTTAATTCTATAGTAAATGAGGCCGGTAGTACTGGAGTAAGAAGACTCACACTCTAGCATGGCTATACGACATGCAGTTGTTACGCTCTTGTATCATGAACTGAGGTCATGACAGCTAAGGATCTGTGTCTCCAAGATCTTCTGTAGTGACGGCATGCAGCCCGTCACTGCCTTCGCATCTATCCATCATCCGATACCTTGTCCTACTGGTCTCTCCAATCATACCTACCCACCCGCTCAACGGCAACTCGCAGCAGGAGCAGATCGAATCCAGAACGCATGCAATCCCGTCACTCTCCCCTAGCAAACAACCAAAAACAAAGGAAGAGAACCCGGCAGATGAGCGGTGAACGAGCGTTCTCTTCTCTCATCCGTAGCGATAGATTGTGCGTACGGGAAGCCACAGTATGTACAGGCCCGGGACTCCTTCCGCGGAAGCAAATAATTCCGAATCGAGCGAACACGCATAATCAGATCTTTAGGACACAAAGCATCGAAGGACAAATCGACATATGTAATCATTCACATCCCTGACTATATCTCGACGCGTACTCGTATCTATTCCCTATTCCTCTAGCTTAGCCTATCCCAATCGAGCCACGATATTCTACAAGACTATCGTGTCCATAGTAGAGAGAGAGGCAACCGCGCTTCACCCGCTTCCCAAACCCTCACTAAAAGCTGCGAAAGAAACCCCGGCGCTTAGCCTTTCTCAAGTATCGCCGGGCCAAAACATCTGCAGCATGCGCCCCACCCACACCATCTCCACCTCAGCGCGAACACGTCGACAAGCGCGCGAACATGCAGGGAAATCGCAAGAAGAACACAGAAGACCGATAGACCATCAAGGTGTCCTTTTTCGCATTTGTGAGAGCCAAAAAAGAAGCTTCGTGAAACCCATGATGCTGCACACATACGAACGTTGACCGCTACATGGGGAGCATCTCCAATGTTCTACACCGCTACTGAATTCAAACATGTGTATGCAAAGATGATTTCCTGCCTGTCTGTCTGTCGTCAAAGGCAACATGTAACTCGACACCATCCATCATCATCATCATTCCGCCTCTTCAACATGCAGTTCCCTCGCCTGAGCGAAGAACACACGAGCCGTCCCGGTGCCGATGTTCTTGATACTATAAGTATTGCCTATTGTGATTGAACACTCGTTAGCTGCGTGTGCTTTTTGACCAATGAGAGCGCGAGAAAGGGGTGTGAGCGAGGAAACAGCGGCAAAGTGAGCGCCACGCGGAGCGATGGTTGGCTGACAGCCTCGAGGGCGGGGGAATTTGCGAAACGAAAAGAAAGGACTGGGGTTGGAGGGCGCAAGCGGATCGGAGAGGCGCCGGCTTGTTGTGTTCCTGTGTTTGTGGCGCGCCGCAACCGCGCTCTTCCCTCTCTCTCTCTTTGCCTGATGGCTTAGAGCAAGTTTGGTAACCGCCACAAGAGCAAGCGAACGACAATGCTGTGCACCGTCGGTTGGGCGAGGCTTTAGCGTCAATGGTTACACAGCATGCCGCAGTCAGCGCCACGCCCATGCGGGTGACGAGAATCGGGTTCGCTTCGCCAGTGTGCTCGCTTGCCCTGGTTGCTTGTCGGACGCGCCCCTGGTCCCCCCAATGTCGTGCCATGTTGCAGAGCAGGAACGTACAACGCGGGCATGCAAGTGTGGTGTGAGATGGGGATATGCAAACACCCGGATGGCGTCGAGCATAATGCAACGGCTGTCGTACAGAGACGGGGGAAAGTAAGGGAAGGTGGATGGGGGGTTTGTTGTAGCGAGTGCATGCATGGAAGGAAGTGAAGGAACACGGCGACAGGTCTTTTCATGCTGCCGTGCATCTTCGAGAATGTGCTGAAGTGACAGAGAATAATGATGAGAAAGAACGTACCTCGAGGGACTTGCCAAACACCTTGCTTGTGGACTGTGAACTCGTTCTCATGCACACGTACTTCCACAGTACCAGACTGTACGTTGAAGATCATGTGCATGTACCGTGAGTTCTTCGTGCGCTTCATCTGATCCGGACCTAGTTCGATGAGGCCCCAGTTGAAGAAGTTGCCGATGGATCCAATCTTTGCGTATTTGAAGCCGCCATCTCCAACGGCTACGGGCTCGACACCCCTTTCGTTCCATGCGATGGCTGTGATATGGTTAGTGACATTTGATCGTTCTTGAGGTTTGAGGCCACTTACTGTCCTCGATGATGTCGTTGGAGGGAACATCACCAACAGTGTCGAAACCTCTAAAGTTGCCAACAAGAGTGCCTTGTTCTTCCCAGGGGTCGAGCTCGATTTCCTCTTCTTCGACAACAGTGAGCGCCCTCTTTTTGCTCTTGTAGCTGGACTTCTTGGTGGGTCTCCTCTCTTCCTCTACTGCTTGACTCTTCACAATCGACGACATGCTGCCGTCGGGGTCGTAGGAGATGTGGTCGTTCTTCCAGAAGTCGATGGGCGCAACACGATGTCTGCCTGTACGTCCTATGCGAGCGACATTGTCGGGATCCATCTCACGGAATACGGAAAGATGTCGTCCCCGTCCGAAGCGTGAGCCGGCTGATGTGGCAGATATTTGGTCAATATCCTTTCTGCTGAGAGGGTTTCCGTACGCATCTACCAGCTTGCCGGCCTCCTCGCTCTCCGCCTGTGGAGTCTTGGATTTCGATACTCCATTGGACCTTGGCTCTGCACTTGCCGATTTCGCTTTGGACTCTGCATTTGCTTTCGGTCTGCCCACAGGTTTCGCGGGCTTTGTGAATTCTGCATTAGGCTTCTTCGCTGGTTTGGCTGATGCTGATGCCGATGCTGAAGATGTTGCTTTGTCGCCATTTGGCTGCGCTTTAGCTGGCCGTCCGCGCTTCTTTTGTGCAGGCGCTTCCTCGACTTGTTCCGACTGATCTACTGGGTCGTCGGCCGGCGCTTCAACGATACTGTCGTCCTGTTCCCCATTTGGTTGCGCTTTCGCGGGTCGGCCGCGCTTCTTCGGTGCAGGCGCTTCCTCGACCTGTTCTGATTGATCTACTGAGTCGTCGACCGGCGCTTCAACGATGCTGTTCTCTTGCTCGCTAACCGGTTGCACCTTGGGTGGCCGTCCTCGTCGTTTCGGCGCAACGGGTACTTCCTCAACCTGCTCAGATTGATCGATCGACTCATCCACGGGCGCGTCCAGTTCGCTGACGTCGGATACACGTTGTGAGCGTCGGCGCTCAGCAGGCGCAGTCTTCTTGCCCTTCTGTGACTCCGAAGCTTGCGCTGCGGTAGGGCGGCCCCGTTTGCGCGGCTTCTCTGCTGGTTCCTGCTCCCCATCTGAAACCTCCACAACATCGCTCTTGCGTTTCCTACCCCTCTTGGCCTTCTCTTTTGGTGGTTCTGGAACAATCTCAGACTCCTCCTCACGATCCAGCTCCTCGAGGTCCTCAACAACCTGGTCATCGGCCGTGCTCTCGTCGCCTCCGATTTGCGCAACGAAACTCTCCTCAGCGGCTATTCCCAATTCATTGGCGGTGATTTCTTCCTGCACAATGCTCTCTTCAAATATCGCACTCTCTGCCGGGCCCGGCGATTCTTCTTCCGGTATATCGTACACGTCTGATCGCTTTCCTCGTCGCGCGCCTGAGCCGCTCAAAGCTGGCGTCTCTTGTAGGCTTGATTCGTCCTGTTCGAAGTCGAGGCGTCGCGCAATCGGCTGTGCGGAGTCGCGGATAGGACTGGATGGGGGAGGCGAGCTTCCCCTCGGCGCCATGGAGGATTGGCGTCGCGGCGAGGATCCGAGGTTGGTCTTCTTGGGTGATCGCGATCGGGGTGGAGGGAGGAGCGTTCGGTTGTTGCGCAAGATCTGGTGGGATGTGGTGAGTTCTGGCATTGAACCTGTTGGGCCTGTTAGTGACGTCCCTCGCGATTGCGTCGACATCTGCGCACTCTCTTGTATTTCCATCGAGCCTGATCCTGTCGCATCATTCCCTTGTTTGGGCGGGGACCTCTCTGGCGACGAGAAGATGCCGGAAATCGGTTCGAGGCCATGTTCGTCGTATACGCCTTTGTCTGCGAGTGTGATGCCAGTCTTCCTGCGCAATGTTAGTTATTGTTTACGCGCACGCATTGGAGCGTCTCTCTGCCTACCTTCCTTGCACGCCAACGTTGTAGTAATTGTTTTCGCGCGCTTCGCGTTTCTTTGTGGGCGCCATCTTCAGAGTATTGTCCGCAAGGAATGAATGCGCGTGTTGGTGCGGGTGACGCGTCGGTGGTGTCGCGGTCGGATCGCGAGGGCGCTGTCGATAAGTTGTTTGGGTTTAGGCGGGATGTAAACTAACCGTTAACGGGCGGGAAGGCACAGGGTCTTGGCGCCTTCCCCTCCAACTCCAACCCGTCCATCGCCATCACACAGGCCATCACGAGGTGTAGTACAGCGTCTATACTCGCTTCTTAGTCTAATGCAATCTGCTCCTTGTGTCTTTGACATGTCACTATCATGACTGCAGTTGCCGAGTGTGACATCACGGAGCCACCCAAGAGTACATGCATGGCAGCATCCCACCCACCGTGACAAACTAGTTTAGCGCACATCCATCACGGTGCATGAAAACGGCGCAGTATAAGTTGAGGAGCCCACCCAATCGTGGGGACTTTTCCGGTTTCTTCATTCAACCTCAGCCGGCTCTCAGTTGCTAATTCGCATCCCAGACACCAGTCATCCGCCAAAACGAGAGAACACCTCGCTCTCCTACAGCCACAGTCGTCGTGCAGACCACGCACTGCTTCATTCATTGCTCGCATCAAGCATCCGCTCTCCCATCCACCCACATTGTATCTCCCACCAAACGCTCTTCCTGGATCAAGACTTTTTCCCATAACCAACTCTCTTGACGTACAGCCAAAACAGGAAAAGGCCGTCCAATCATGCCCGGGCGACGATGTGCTTTTCGTGAAGCGTCGAAAAACGGCAGCGAGCCGCTGAATGAAAATATACAAGAAAAGAAATCGTAAGCATGTCGATGATTCGTCACATCGTGGGCGCAATCTCCAACGTCGCTCATGCTATCAGAGCGACTTGGTAGTTCCAAACTCGTTCCAGATCAAAACATCGACGGCATCTGGAACACCCTACTGGGGGCAGGCGCTCTGGACGTGGCCGGGCTGCTTGCAGCGGTAGCACACGCGCTCAGATGAAGTCTCCTGGGGGCAGTCGCGCGACAGATGGCCAACCTCGCCGCCTGAAAAAGGTTAGTCATGCTCTTCCAAGTTCATCGCTGTGTACTTACAGTTGTAGCACTTCTGTCCCTGGGTGCAGTCACGGCTCATGTGACCGAAACCACCGCACGAATAACACGTGGTTTGGCGAGCACCTCCGTAGCCACCGGCACCACCGCCGTAGCCTCCACGACCGCCGCCGTAGCCGCCAGCAGCACCGCCGTAGCCACCGCCCTGGGAGCAGTTGCGGGCAATGTGACCGACCTGGCCGCACTTGTAGCACTCTTGGCTGGGGGCGCCACGGCCACCCATCTGGGCACCGCCGTCCTTGGTGCACTCGCGCGAGATGTGGCCGGTGCCACCGCAGCGGTAGCAGGTCTTCTCAGCCTGGGGAGAGGTGCACTCGCGGCTCACGTGGCCCTTCTCGCCGCAGTTGTAGCAGGTTGGGGTACCCTTGGTGGGGCACTCGGCAGCGCGGTGGGAGGAGTCTCCGCCTGGACATGGTCAGCGCGTGTTCAAAGATGCAGTTCCGAGTCAGGCATGGTGGTCTCCGCGCTTGAATACAGATCTGGACCTGTCGCTGGACCCTGAGGCGTGACGCTCTCGCGATCTGATATACAAAGCGGGGCCGCATTCGGACCGTGTCACCGCATCGTGGGTATAGAGTCAACTTACAGTTGTAGCAGCCACGGCCACCGGCAGCGGGAGCAGGTGCTTGGTAATCCATTTTGTAGAGTTGGAAGACTGGTGAGTGTTAGCTGTAGTCCGCACGCGCCATGCCGTGATGTCGGGCTTTGTTCTTACCGAAGTATCGAAAGGGTAAGGGAGTGACGTTAGAAGATGATTGTCTTCTAAAAAGGTATTGAAATAGTCGTTCAAAAGTCGCACACCACCAATTGTTTGATTATCGGAAGCTGGGGGGTTGGATCGTTGGAGAGAGAGAGCGAGGGGCACAAAGTCGACTGCTGAAAATATCTGTTCGGGCTGGGTTGTGCTTGCCGCTAGTCTAAGCGAAATAAGGTCTAGCTTCACCGTTCATTCTTGCCTTCAAGGTGGGTCTGGTGTTTGCGCGAAATCAGGGACGGCGTCGCCGTGGTTTGTGTTCCTGTAGGGGTCCGGAACAATGTGGTCTTGATTTCACGCACAGTGCAGATACGCGCGTGATTGGGACTGCTGTTCATGGTAGCTAAGTCGGCTTCGACGTCATTGGAAGGGGAAGCATCGCTTGACAGGCCTCGTGCAGATCTCGGGATGCATATGCAGCTAACCTGGCGTGGAAAGATTGAGTAACCGAACGATCGCACACGTGGCTGCATGTAATATTGATGCCGAGGCACGAACAGGTGGTCAGCGAGAGATCTAGAGATCTGGTATCGGTTGAAGATGTTGGGGTGAGATTCGGTTCAAATGGTGTTGCGAAGTGCTCTCTGCCGACTTCAATGCGAACCAGCGTACACATCAAATGCATCCACGCGTGCAGCACCACTATTGAAGAGCATTCGCAAAGTCATGTTCATGTTCCTAAGGTAGACCCTGAAATCTCGGAAAGATATTTCGATGTTCTAGACCCGTGCAAAAAGTCGGGTGGTGTCGTGGTGCCCCCACATCCGGCCAAAAAAAAAGCTTTCATCCCATGTCCACCACCCCCCTCCCAAAGCTTCACCACCACAACCACGACCCATCCTATACCTCAAGGAGCGCAAAAAGCTGGACTTGCAGGGAATCGAACCCTGGACCACTCCCACAGTTGGACTTGCTTGAAGTCCTGCTGCTAAGGGAGTATTATACCACTAAACCACAAGCCCGGTTTTGGCGAAACTAGGTAAAACCACAAGCTTCTTGATGGATCGACGACAAAATCGTTCGTAAATATTGCAAGGCAATCGAGTTACAGAGCAGGTTTTCAGGCTCGTTTTGGTAAGTTGGGAGGTCTAGTAAGATTTGGGGATAGTATCGGACATCGTGCGAGGGTATTCACGAACAAGCCCCACTCTCAAGGTAATTGCCCCTCCATTCCGACTCAAAGGAAAGCCTCGTTGCGTATTTGTTCATAATTCAGAAGCCTACATGTCCGCTCTTCCTATTTACCCAGGTTGCATCAGTCCCTCAATCCACTTCCAACGACGTAGACATGTCCACCTCCGTAGGAAAGAGCTTGACTTCGTGCTCTTGAATAATCTACCAGTCTGCAATGCTCTTCAATAGATCGAGACAAGGTCTTGCAGGATAAATAAGATGTTGCGATGACTATGGAATATATGAGCTAGTGGGTATCGTCGGATAGATGTCCAAGACTGATATTGCTCTCGACTAGTATCGAGAGGATCGTAAGAAGTTGCATCTAACGACTACAATAAACGTGTTGCTTTTGAACGCAATGGGACTGCGAAGGCAAGCGTATACAAACCAGTACCCAGTGTGCAAACTAAAATGCATACTTAGAGATGAAGCATGCACAGCAGTAAGAATGCTGTAGGTTAATCTGTTCGACCAGTGATAAAGTATACATCGTCTACTATCGTGCTGATTTCTTAAGGAAAGATACCGCGAATACCTCTACGGCACGTCATACGGAATTCTGTCCAGGTAAAGGCAAAGTGATTCTAGGCAGTGTGATTCTGGAGCGTGTAGAAGTGGTATAAAGATGTCTTTGAGGAATAGAAGCAGCGTCAAAGACTTTGACTACCGACGCTAGATGTGTGATAAGTGAAAACAATGTGAAGTAGAAGACCTACCTAGGTACTTAAACACCTTTGCTAGGGAGTGTTAGGCTATGCGCTCGAAGACTCTTAAGTAGCGAAAGAGTTAACTGCAGCAGTCTCTCCGCAAGGCTTGCATGTCTGTCATAGCATAGAAGTAAGCCGTACTCAAGAGACTCGAGAAGACAGTCGTGCAATGCAAGTAAGGCTTACGTCTGTAAGCAAACTATAGTGTCAACCAGCGCCAAAACGATTGCCGTTCAAGTCCCATGTGGCAACTCGTTCTAATGCAAGGACATGTCTAACAGCAAGAGGGTAAAGGTACGGTAGCGCATGAAAAGCTAGCGAGTATTTTGTGGTATAGTAACAGCGTCGATAAAGAGACAACCAGCACAACGCTTAGTCGTGATAAAGACAGACGAAGAAGACGCCGTGCTAAGTTCCTTCGTATCAATCGGCGCGCCATACCGCTAGGTTTCAGTGCGAAGCAAATCTGTTGCCTATGTCTTACCAGACATGTTCCAGAACGTATAAATATGCTTGAGTATGCGATCTTGCTTTGCATTAGCATACGCGCCACATTGTTCTACCCTGGCACGGTGAATGTATACTACTCGTGTGTGAAAAGATCGATGAAAAGACACGTCTCTGCGCTCTATCTTCATGATATAGAAAGCGCGCTATGCTTAATTATTCCAGCGCCGAAAAGGCTTGCGCACGAGCCTGTGAAGAACGAACATAAGCAAGCCCGAGAGGCTAATGACGCAAATTACGGGTTGGCTCTGCTTCGAAGCAGAACTTCATGTTTTTCGCTGCCTCCAGAACAAGTAGAATAGTGATGCAACATCAATCCATTTGTCTACGTAGCTGCGCCACGCTATCTTGTTTAGCGCTATTCCTTGCAGACCTTGAATGCAAGAAACATCCACAGATAGAGGGGATAGATATGTGAAGAGATATACTTACTGCGTGAGTATACCTAGGTATCAACACTCCCAGCTGAGTGTTTTCATCGCGAAGTGTAGCAACGGCCAGGCAAGGCACGGAAAGAAATCGCAGATCAGCACGAAGTCTTGGTTATGCAGACATATCGAGGCGCCAGATGTGGTGACTCCAGCGCGAGAATGTGCGAACTGTGTCAATGTAGATGAAGAAAGAGAAGACAGCAGCAGGTGGCGGAATATGGTAAATGATATCGTCAATGCACTGCGCTCGTTCTGGTGATATGACCGAGTAGTGAGGCCGTCGCATTCGCAAGCACCACATTGTATCTTATGGCCATACGATCTCCATTCGACATACTACTGACTAGAACACTCTCACAAGTTCTCAAAACCAGAATCCTCATCGCCGTCGTTCTCTACCTCCTCCTCACCTCCTCCTTCAACCACAGCTCCTCTTGATGATGACGCTTAAGGTGAACTAGCCACTTAGCTGCGGTCTTGTATGACCAGCCTAGGCACAAGGGACATGTCGCGCTCCCAGTGCATCCGGCATTCTTCAACTCGTTGAACGCTCTTATGAGCTCTTTGCGACGTGTGTGTACCTTTCCCTTCATATGTTTCTCGAGTTGCGCACGGCGCCATCTCTTATCTTTGGCGGCCTGCGGCATGGTTCGATCGAACCGGCAGAGCCAACACTTCGACACAGAGGTGGCCTGACCTGTATACGCACTGAAAGCCCGAAGGAGGGCTAGGCGTTCTTCTCTTGTAGCCGCACCGTATTCCTCGACCCCATCGGCAATGTTCACCTGGATGTCCTCCTTCGGTAAATCTTGCCAATGCAACGGCTCAACCCGCGGGTGTTGCTTGTCGTCATTTTCCTCGAGCGAATACACGTCCAGTCCCCCTTCCTGATGAACACCTGGCTCGGTCATTTCATCCTGTTCGTTGCGCCGTCTCAAGGCCTCGATAGCGCTCATGCGCTCACTGTGGAGACCCTAAAGCTCGGCTTGGGCATCTTTGGCCTCTTTGCGGATCGGTTTTGGTGCGCCACCCTTACCGGTGGTCAGCCTTGAAGTTGTTGATTTAGTGGACGTTTTCAGCAAAGATCGCATTTCTTGAGCAAGCTCTTCCAGTATAGCGTTCCGTATGCTCCTGCGAACCTTGTTTAGTACCAGCTGTCGCTTGTAGAAGACAGTCTCAAGCTCCTTGAGGACGACTCCAGCTGCATAGTTTCCATCCCTCGACGCGACCTTGTAAGCGCCAGTGACACTGCCGGTGCATCCTCACGGTACGGGTGTATCATCGACGCTGTTGCGCAGAGACTCGCGCGTGTCGTCGATCGTTGCCTTGACGGATTGGGCTATTTCGACGAACTCGGGGTGTTCTCGCTCGCATTCATGCCACGACTCTACGACCTCAGCGCGAAGCATGATCTCGTAGTTCTCATGCTGTACGTATCCTGTCTGAGCTGCCTGCTTAAACATCTCCCTTACGTCTCGCCGGCTCATCTGCAAACAGCTGAAGTTAGTATTTTCTTAAGCTCGCTCGTGTCGCATATGCAGAGCCTTGATTCCAACTCTCTGCTTAGTATGTAGGACTGGATATCGATGTCACCGACGTCGACCGTATCGTATTTTTCGCGGGCGTTCGAGTCGTCGGCATGTGCTGCCTCTCCGTGTTCATGTTTGGTTTCGATAATACGTGTTCGACGAAAGGAATACATTGAATTGCGTTGTGAATAGCCCGCGTCGATGCACGCTTCACGCAGGTGAGGATTCAGCGCACCAGACTTCATCGGCTTCCCAGGCGTAATGGTGCCGTGACTGTCAGCTGGTAGGAATACTGTTTGGTTCGAAACAACAGGATCAGTCTTGAGCCAGGCGTTGTCCATGCAAAGGATAGAAGAAGCTGGTTACATCAGGAGGTACCCAGGTAGTATTGCTGCCTTCGCTACATTATCAGTCGCTAGAAGTTTCTTGCCAAGGTAGCCAGGAGGTCGTCAGCTATGATCGGAGTAGCGCGACCTTCCCCTCAACACCTGTGTAGTTGGCAGGCTAGTCTTGCGATAGTAAACTTATCGACGTCAGCGTTATATGTAGTCAACACAGTGCTCTACTGAAGTGGTTTCGTGGATGATGGGAGTTGATGTAGTCAGCAGGAGGGTTCAACAACTGCAATCTTGTCGGATGCAACGTCGATGTAGCAGCCTGCCAATTGTATTTTTTTTAGCATTCTTCCAAGATGGAGCATCACTCCGCAGACCCCCAACTAAGATGTGGCGCGTTAAGCTAACGAAGTCCTTGACATATCTCGCGACATTCATCCCAACTTTGGCGCCGTCTGTCTACTCACCCTCCCGGTTCTTGTCTTGCTTTGACGCATCGCCCATGGCATTCGATGCATCGTTTGGAAATGATACGGGGACGTCTCAGGGTGAGGGCTCATTGTGTGCCGACGGGAAGCTCACTTGGCGCCGGGGTGGGGCTTCCTCGATGATGTCGAGAGTCATGCTGCTGTCCACCAGTACATCCCTGGCAGCGTCCTTCCAATTGTCACTGATCTTCTCGAACCACGATCTATCGCCAGGTAGATCGTACGCCTGCGTAACGATGGTCTCGTCGATGCCGAATTCTTCGAGGTTCGCGCCGGTAGCTGCCAGTGCGACACCTTTCAAGTCTTTGATGCAGTCGTCCTTGTACAGGTTGAGGATATTCTGTGCCTCTTGTGGTGTAAAGGTTCCTGGTGCTTTCCCGGTGTACTGAGTATGTGTTTGCGGGTCAGTCCAGATGGATGGTTGACATATCCTTCCGGCAATCGCCTTCGATGCTTCGAACGCTGCTTCGGAGTTCCACAGCAACATCTGAGCTCCGTTTGCGAGAGATTGGCGCGAGTCGACTACCTGGCGGCGTACGTTCTTCTCGTTGTTGTCTTGGTCGACAAGGGCGGAGATGTGTTCGTGTCTGAGTGCCATATACGCTCCTGCCAGCCTGTCATATTCTTTCGCCATCTGTTCTTCTGTCCAGGACTTCATGTGAGATTTCGCAAAGAACATGTCCTGGGGATCGTATGACTGCATTGCGACTGGGTACTTGACATCGATCCCGTGTTTCACCTACGAAGTCAGTATATGTTTACGAATATTGCGCCAGAACTTACCTCTGCGTCATGTCGCTTGTTTCCTCTGTCCGCGTTCTCAGGTGTGGGGTAAGCTGCGGATGGTGTAAGGGCTGTCGCTTGCGCTACTCCAAGGGGAGCAGGCGCGGTAGGCTTTGTGGGCTCAATCGCGATGCTCTGCTCAACAGGAGTGTTCGACGGGAGGCTGGTATCAATAGATGCCGTAGGTGCGTCATGTCTGGGTGTGGAAGGCGCGTGGTCATCAATGGAATGAAGTGAGCTTGTTGTTGGTGTTGGAGATGGCGCGCTGACTTGCGCGCCATTTCCGGCCATGGCGGCGTCTGAAGAGATCGTCACCGCTTGCGATAGGAATTGTCTGGTGTTGTAGGTTGCTGAAGTGGTATCGCTTGGGCAGCGGTTTTGCAACACTAGTCAGAGCTTGTGCAGATGATGCCCGGGTGGTGCAGAAGAAGAAGTTGGAAGTAGTGGGTTGAAGGAGGGATGGAGGAGATGTGCGAGAGTTATTGTATTTGTATGCGCTGCTTGATGCTGTTGCAGGTTGCAGGTTGCAGGTGAGAGAGCTCCGGTATCGCGGTGCAGCCCGGCACGTGGCGGTGTTGACGCGCTATCACGTGCGGGCACTTCCAAGATACCTAGCCACCACGTCCACGTACCCATATGAGGTCTGCTAGTCTTATCAGTTTCTTCACATCTGTATATGTTCCCCCGATGGTGTAGGTGCTGATGCACTTACCCAGGTATCTACTAGTTAACGCTGTCGCCCTCTTAAACCGGCGCGGCTTATTGCTTGCACCGAAGACTTCATGCTATATGGAACTGCTTCATACCAATCTTTTTTTCAAGAGTATAACATGGCCACTCACCTCTTCACGGTATCTTGGTAGCAAATCCAGGTTCACATTCCTGACATGTAATCGGGTTCCCGTGTTTGATCCTGGTGCGCCATTAACAAACTTCCCGGCGCTGGTACAGAGACACCTTCGTATGAAGTTTGTTGCCTGCAGTGTTAAGAGACTTCCTTCAATCTGCCCCGCGCCGATGCATCACGTAATGGCGGGGGTCCTTGCCAGTGTTGAATCGTCGATGGAGGGGGTTTTGCGCTCTCTCTTGTTGCGCCCACATATGGACCGTAAGGCGCTGGTACAATCAGACCCCACCACATTGAATCCGATTCCGTAGTACAAAGAGACATCCTGCGGTATATCTCGCGCCATTCCATTCTGTCGTGGCGGGTTGACTTGCCAGTGCTGTATACAAATTTATAGTCGTTCGCCAACAAGGTCTTTACTTGCTATTCATGCGCCGTTCCTATAGATCTTGGCGCTGTAGACAAATAGTTGCCTGCTTTTCATCAGAGGGACGTATCTATATCGCGCTCACCCATCTTCATCGTGACGGGTAAGCACATGTAGAAATCCAGATACTGGCTCGACAGCATCTTGGCAACGTATCGACTCCTGATTTCGCTCCCCATCATATGCTTGAAGCTATCTGGCACGAAGCCTGATGCTTCCATGTCATACTCCTTGTGTACTCAGCGGAGCCGCCAAGAATCGGGACTGGGAAGCTGCGCTAGTGCTACGAAAGAACAGCGCGGCTGCTCAACCTTGATGAATTGTTTGGTAGAATGTGATGCGAATTATAGCCACCCGTGGTCTCAGCTGGCGGAGTGTTGACGGTCGAGATTGCTTCGTCGTATAAGTGATCGCATTGGGCCGATGTCAATGGGCTTGCCAAGTGTTCATTCCAGGCGTCGATTGTGCAAATCATGTATTTTTGAGACTGGAATACTGCGCCATGGTCTTGGTGCGTTGGCGCGTCCCGATTACTATCGTTCATCGATACCGAACGAGCCGCTCGAACGACATGACGAGACTGCTGCGGATCCGGGGAAAGTGAGTCTTCGCGGGGTAGTCTGTCGCGGGGTATCGTCCGATTTACGTTGATGGTGTATCTTGATATCGAACTTGGGTATCGGACTGGGTTTCGTTTTCGAGATGGTGTTGCGTGTCTGTCGATAAGCTGTCCAAGGCCCAGAGTAAGTAAGATTACGTAGTCTTTGGAGAATTGTTCTGGAGCGCGTCTGTACTGAACCAAGCTCCGATAAAACCATCAGACGACGTGCTGTAGCAGCCAATCGCTGAAGACGTAGAAGACGCGCTCTCCGCGCGATATTGACGGGTACGAAACGTGGAGGAAGGCGTAGGTAACGTGAACACGCGAGGGTGTTTGGTGTCAACGTCCGTGCTGTCGAGCACAGTGACAGTGTCACGGCAGCCCCGAAGCTTAACGAGAACAATGGCTTTTGTCGATAGTCCGGAAGCGAAGGAAGAAAGTCACATCATTTCCACAAGATGAAGATGAGAATGCGAGTGTGGTTCAGCTGCACCTGACATTCTCGGCTATCATCTCGTTATCGCGTAATGACATCAGAGCTATCCGTGGATACCTTGCGCAACATCGCTAGGTAACCACCTTTATCGCCGCGCAATACGGTAAATACGACAGAGTTCATTCCGCGACAAACTTCAGGAAACGAACCGTTGGCCCCTCGCCTAAAGCTGCACGCCTATTCTTTTAGCTTTTGCCTTTCCGCCAGACGCCTTGGAGAGCTGTGGCAACTCAGTTACTGATCAGTAGTGCTGGGTAAACCGCGGGAACTCTGCATCAGTTCATCCGAACCCAACACCGTGTTTCGAGACAACGGCGCCGAAGTATTGACCGCTGCAGATGTGCCCAGAGAAAATTATCGCACCGAGGCCGCACATGTCAGCATCACGGCGTCGATCTGAATTCGCTCAGGAAATTCGGTGGAGAGCCACGTTGCAATCCAGAGACTTCAGAAGAGCTACACGTGCGATCAAGGCCATCCACGTACCAGCTGTCTCTCGTCAGGCAACCCGCCGGGTTATTTAAAGAGTCTGGAGTAGAGCGACGGAATCTGGGCCGTCCCCAAAGGCCAGGACCACGGATCTATCTACGCGAAATCTCGGGCGCTAACGTGATCTACACGCCCGATTTGGCAACGACCCAGGGGTATGTCTTGGCTTATGACCGCCACAAAGCCTCCGAGGCGAAGACAGCACCTGCATGCTCCTTCGCGACATTGTGCCATACGCGCGTTGCGAGCTGGAATCATGTCCGGATTCCGAGAAAGGCAGAAGCCGTGGAAGCCCGCATGCGACTGAATGTCCCCCGCAGGCTCGATGAAAGACCTCATCTTACTCATCCTCCTACACAGCACACTCCCTGTCAAGACTTACATTATTAACTCTCCGCTAGCGGGCTACCTCCTGTATCGCAGTCTCAGTGTCAGCCTCGACCAAATCTGACACGCGCGGCGGCTGACCCGTCCCATAGCCAAGCACACTACACGCTCCACGGGCGTCGTGGGCATCTTTTTCTAATGTCTGGGCATGCGGTAGTTCAGTTCGCCTCTTATATGGAATTCGCCCCCACATCCCTTTGTTGCTTCTCTTGGTCTATCTTTTTTTCCTTGCTCACTTTGTGAAAAGGTCAAAAGGCGTCTGTTCACTCTTTACAGTGTCGTCTTTGCCTTTTGTTCGGACTTAATATCGGTCGATCTTTTTGATCTTACACTCGTTTATTCTTCAATTATATTTTGGGCAGACTCATAGTCACGTTATCATAATGCGCTACACTGGACTATACGCTGCGGCTCTGGTCGCACCCCTCGTGGCGGCTCACAGCGACTTCCCTGTACCGAAGATTGTTGGTCTAGCACCCCGAGAGATTGGTCAACTTAGGAGCAGGAACATTCTTGGTGGACATGCGGCGCACGTTGCAGGGCCCAATCTACGTTTGACGGCACGTCAAGGTGGTATTGATGGTCGGTGCGGACCGAACAACGGCGGTGCGAGCTGCGCCGAGGGCTACTGTTGCTCTGTGGAAGGCTACTGTGGTCAAGGAGGTAAGGTATTCGGGTACAACTTGACAGACCAATGCTGATCTTCATAGGTGACTACTGTGAAGCACCCGACTGCCAGTTCCAGTACGGCCCTGCCTGTGATGCCAACAAACTCCCTACTGGAGGCAGCACTCGCAACATTGCTCGTCCCAAGCTCGGCAACCAGCCATACGGTGGAGAGGGCATCTACGACTGCACTGAGCCAAACACGATTGCCATCACATACGATGACGGTCCTTACATCTACACTGAGGGTGTGTTGGATCAGTTCAAAGCTGCAGGAGCAAAGGCCACTTTCTTCGTCACCGGTGTCAACATCAACAAGGGCGCAATTGACGACACAAGCAAGCCGTGGGCTGCTACCATCAAGCGCATGATCGCCGAGGGACATCAAGTTGCCAGTCACACATGGTCGCATCAAGATCTTAGCGCCATCACCAGCCAACAGCGATACGACCAGATGGTCAGGAACGAGGTATGATATTATAATCTGAACCATTCAAGGAAGTACTAATCAAATTGTAGATGGCCTTCGCCAACATCATGGGAAAATTCCCCACCTACATGCGCCCGCCTTACTCTTCTTGCACTGCAGCCTCAGGATGCCAAAAGGACCTCGCTGATCTAGGATACGTCGTCTCATACTTCGACCTCGACACTGACGACTACAACAACGTAACCCCGGACAAGATCCAGAACGCCAAGGACAACGTTAAGAAGGCCATCGACCCCAGCAACCCCCAGACGGACGCTTTCCAGGCCATCGCACACGACATCCACGAGCAGACCGCCAAGAACCTGACTGGCTACATGATTGAGACCATGAAGGCAAAGGGATACAAGCTGGTTACTCTGGGCGAGTGCTTGGGCGAGCCTCAGGCGAACTGGTACCGAGACGCTTCTTCCGGTCGCGTAGCCACTACGTCTGTCTTCACCCCTCCTGTCGCGGGTCCCACATCTGGTAGCGTCAGTTCCGCTGCACCTGCTGCCACTCCTACGGGCGTTTCCACAGATGCCACCTGCGGAGGCACATCTGGCTTCACCTGCCTCGGTACGACCTCTTAATTTGGATATACAATCACCCCCAACTGACATCCCCGCAGGCTTCGCCCAAGGCGAATGCTGCTCCCGCTACGGCTTCTGTGGAAACACCGACGGTCACTGCGGAGTAGGCTGCCAGGCCGGTTTCGGAAAATGCGGTAACAATGGTACTGCCCCTTCATCTGGAAGTGGCAGTGCTTCTCAGCCAGCCGCTACTGGTGCTTCTTCATCTGCGTCTGCTCCTACATCTGCTCCCAGCGGTCTTGTTACTACGACTGATGGATCCTGTGGAGGTACATCTGGCTTCACGTGCGTTGGTTTCGCAGACGGCGAGTGCTGCTCTCAGTACGGCTTCTGCGGTAAGACAACCGATTACTGTGGAACGGGCTGCAACGCGCTCTTCGGAAACTGCGCTGGTTCTTCTGGTTCTCCGGCTCCTTCCAGCGCTGCTCCTTCTTCAGCGGCTCCTTCGACCGCCGCACCTACTACCGTATCCACATCCACCCGTCCCGTCACCACCAGCACTAGCACTCGCGCGACTACCACCAGCACACGCACTTCCACTGCCCCGGCCGCAACTTCCTCCCCCGCGGGTCTCAAAATCAGCAAGAACCGCTTGTGTGGTGCGCGCAGCCAGCAGACGTGCAAGGGCTCTGCTTATGGTAACTGCTGCAGCCCCGCTGGTATTTGCGGAAACAGCCTGCTGTCCTGCATGAAGATGTTTGGATGCCAGCCTGGGTTTGGTGACTGCCGGTAGATGTGCTTGGGTGGTGTTGTTCAATTCTTATGTATTCTAGTTTTGGGGATTGGGGGTTAGATGGTAGATGGGGGTGATGGATAGCTGAAAATGGTCTTTCATATGCAATCGCTGGCTATAATGTCTTGTATACAAATGTTTCATCACCTCATACACGAAAAACACTAAATAGGCCTGCAGACTACATCAAGACAACAACCTGCAAAGTGCATGACTTCACGCCAACGTAGGCTCCAGGGTGTTCAGTTTTTTCCAACATTGGCTTGATATAATAGTTCAAAAATGCGGACTAGGACCGATGGGATAATATGCAGGGTATGGGAGGGCAAAAGTAAAGGTCAACTGGTGGTAAAAGAAATGAAGTTTGGCATGTGCCAATTCGCGTTGGACCTGCATCGCTCTTTCCAGTCAGTCTGCACGCATTGCAGCCAATGCGGAAACTCATGCGATATCGACGTGAGTGATCCATCTCCGCCAGGTAATAGATGTGACGATTGATGTGACTCGACGATGAGCTGTCATTTCTGGATGATGTGGTGAGTGCAGGCCAAGTGAGTGGCGCCGTCTCCACAAGTTCCCAATACGCTAGCCTAGCTCGTCTGCGGCGCCAGCGATATCACGTCGAGCTGTCGCCCTTCCTCTTGCATCGCCAATTGACCTCTGCGCATCACCGCAGCCCGTCACCACTCTCCCCCGTCTGCTCGTCAGCGTTCTCTTCGTCCCTTCTCTGTTTGTCACCGGCAGCTTCGCGCTTTCCTCACCTGGGCTTCGGCCGCGCACTCGAATTTTGGGTCCTGAGTAAAGTACGTCGGTTTGTCCATGGCGTCACTGTGCTGGCCATCGCGGCGGTGACAGCGCGCCTGTATCCACTCGCATTTATTAACGTCGCCCAGATCTGCCCTAGTCTCCTTCACCATGTCGGACCTGCAGGAGCTGCTTGCCCGTCTCAACGGCGGCGCATCTGGCAACCAGCAACAACCACACGGCTACCAGCACCCGTCTGTCTCGTCGCCTCTCTTCTCTCCCCAGCCCGGCGGCCCGCAGCCTCATCACCAGTCTGCCGTCATGTCGCCCAACTCGTCCATGGCCAACACACCCGCGCCCGAGCCCGTGTCGCAGCCCACGCCGCAGCAGCAGTCGACCAACCTGCTCAACCTCCTCCGCTTCAACTCGCAGGGCGGCGGCCCGTCTCGACGCGTCTCGCAGCAGTCGCAGGCGCCCGACATTGCGACCAGCATGGCCAGTGTCATGGGCAGTAGGACGCCCTCTCACAGCGCCGCCGCCCCCGCGCAGTCGCCTGCCGCCGCCCAGCAGAACCCCCAGGACCTGCTCCTGCGCCTGCTGAACCACCCCAAGCCTGCCCAGACCAGCGGCCGCTCTTCTCGCGCTGCCTCCGTGCTCTCTCCGCGTGCGTCCAACAAGCCTGAAACGGTTGTGGACGACCTCGCGCAGGACCTCGCAGACGCCGAGCTCGAGCACGTCTCGTCTGACCCCACTGTACACACCCCGGGAGCCTCTTCCCCCATGAGGATGTTCGGCTCCGACAGCAAGGAGCAGTCGTCTCGCTTCCAGCCCGACGCCGCCTCGCTTGCCCCCAAATTCACCTACGTCAACCCCTTCGACCAGCTCGAAGCTGCCAGCCCCCGCAAGCACACCCCGATCCAGCAGGGCTCCAAGCCTCCTGCCCCCAAGATGGAGATCCTCAAGAAGAGGGCAGTCGATGCTTCTTCGCCCGCTCCTCCAGACGACGCTCCTGCCCATACACACGAAACTGTGGCCGAGGCCGTGAGCGACCTGGGCGAGCAAGTCGGTCAGCAGATCGAGGACGCCCTTGCTGAAGCCGAAGCCGAGGCTTCTGCTCTGCCCCAACCTGAGGAGCTTGCAGAGGTCCAGGAGGTCATGGCTGAGATTGCAACCGAAATCAAGGACGAGTTTGCCGACCCAAGCACAGCCAAGGACATCGAGGCCAGCTTGCCCAAGCCCATTGCAGCTGCCTTGAAGGAAGTTGCTACTGAGATCGCTCAGGACAACGTCGCCGAAGACTGGGAGACTGCCGAAGCCGAGGAGAGCCTCGCAAAGGGTGAGGACCAGACGGTAATAGTCTACAGGTTCCCCATGCGCGCCTTTGCCTCCATCCAGGTCAACCAGATGCCGCCTCGTCGTCTCTACTTCGCCAACGAGCTCTTTATGGACATTGCTCGCTTGAAGAAGGACTTTGACCAGATCGACCGCTCCCTGGTCTCCGCCAGCAAGAACTTCATCGTATACGCACTCGTTAAGAAGGGCGGCTTCCGCATCATTCGCCAGGAGAACGGTCAATACCGTCAGGTCTTCGAGAACCACCAAGAGCGCATCTTCAACATCGCCCTGTGCACCTCCGCAGACGACTCACAACAACCGCTCGAGAGCATCCTGGGTATTGGTGTCAACGGCACTGTCTTCTGGACTTCTCTCGACCCTGCTCGCGAGGACCAGTTCGGCGAGAACCTCGACTCTCAGGGTTTGATGCTTCCCCCGTCGCCATCTCAAGATGATAACACATCTGGAGGCCAGCTCAAGACTCGCGCGAAACCATCTTCGCGTCACCCAGAGTTCTTTGCTGTTGGCAGGGGCAAGTCCATCCACATCGTCTTCCCCAAGGTCGCCGCTGAGTATGCTCGATCTAAGAGCCGCATCTGCCACACGGAAAAGTACCTCAAGGAGCGCTCCCTCAAGATCCTCACTGGCAAGGCTGGTAAGGACTTCACTTTCAGCGAGGACGACACCATCATCGTCTCACTCGACAAGGCCGGCCGCATGCGCTTCTGGGACATCCGCACCCTCACCGAGCCAGACCTAGGCAACCCCCACAGCCCTCCCCGCCAGGTCGAGGTCTCCGAGACTCTGCTTGAGTTCCACACAACCACACCCAATGCCAAGTCGTGGCCCACTTCCGTCTTCTTCTTTGACAAAGACAAGCCATATACTAAGGGTATTGCGCTGCGTTATGTCATGGTCGGCATGAAGCAAAACCACGCCTTCCAGCTGTGGGACCTGGGTCTCAACAAGGCCGTGCAGGAGATTCACCTGCCCCACGAGAACGAATCGGACGCCATCTGCAGCGTATCGTTCCATCCCCGCACTGGCATCATGGCTGTCGCCCACCCTACCAGGAACTCGATCTTCTTCGTCCACGTCTCCTGCCCGAGGTACAACCTTCCTGCTCTTAGCCAGGCTGCCTACATCTCCCGTCTGGCAAACAAGGGCGACAGGGGCCAGAACAATCTGCCTCCAGTCAACGCTACTGCCATCATGACTAGCATCACGGAGTACTCTTTCGCCTCCAAGGGACAGATTAGGAGCCTGCACATGCTCAACGAGCCCGCTGGACCTTCTGATGTCGACGACCCTGACAACGCCGCTCTCTTTGAGCTGTACGTCATGCACTCCAAGGGTGTCTGCGTCTTGCGCATCCGCCGAAGCGATCTTGGCTGGAAGAAGGAGGGCGAGCCCATTCACCCCAAGGAAGCTGAGGAAGAAGGCGTCATCACCATCTCGCAGCTCAAGCCACCTCAACCTGTCACCGATGAGTCATCCACAGCTGGTGACACTCCTGCGCCCAAGTCTGTCTCTGACCGATCTGCGCGTGAGCCATTGAAGAGGGAGAGCAGCACCGCATCCAAGCAGTCCATCAACCCTGAAGCAGCGATGCGCGCATCTACTCTCGCTAAGGTCGAGAGCAAGCAAGACGCAGCTCGCGCAGCTATTCTCAATGGTGGTGACAAGTCGGAAAAGAAGAAGAAGAAGCGCTCGGCCGCCACTGAGACATCTTCCCAAGTCTCTACAGCGCCTTCAGCTGTGGCTTCCACTGCTCCTTCCGCTCGTATGCCTGCACCTGCACCCGCGGCTCTGCCCCCGTCTTACGCGCAAGCTGCTCAAGCGACTGCGCAGTCCAAGTCTCCGGCACCACCTGAGCCATCCGTTGCGCAGGAGCCTGCCAAGTCCAAGGCTGCTGACACCACCGAAGCGCCGGAGTGGGCCAAGCAGCTCATCAGCAAGCACCTCCAACGCCCAAGTGCTGCACCTACCGCTGCTCAACCCGCAGAGTTTGATGCCAAGAAGCTTGAGGAGGTTGTACAGGCTGAGATCACCAAGGGCTTCTCGCGCGAGCTGGACATCATGTACAAGCGCTTCGACGAGGACAAGCGCGTTATGAACGCAGCCAACGGTGCCCATCAGCAGGCTATCCTGCGCCAGGTGTCTAGCACACTCAACGAGAACGTCGAGGGCGTCATTGGTAAGATGGTCAGCGACAACATCCGCAACGTCGTGCTTCCTGAGGTGCTGGCTAAGACCACTGCTACCGTTGAGCAGGGTCTGAGCGCCAACCTCAAGCCCATCCTGGCCCAGCAGTTGTCCAAGGAGGTTCCTGATGCAGTGTCCCGATCTTTGAAGCAGCCCCAGATGTTCCAGTCACTCTCTGACCAGATCACAAAGAAGATTGCTGGTAACTTCGAGCCTATGATCGCTGCCTCAGTTGCTACCGTGGTCAATCCCGCCATGTCGAACTTGACCAACATGATCGAGCGTCAGATCGGTGGTGAGCTCCGACAAGCCCATGCTCAACGCCGTGAAGATGCTCTCAAGATCTCCGCGTTGACCGAGACTGTGCAGACATGCCTAGAGACTATCCAGACTATGGCTGCCAATCAGATTGAACTTCAATCTCAGGTCGCAAAGCTTCTCGAAGCTCGCCAGGCTCCAGCTCCTCGACATGTACAAGACTCGCCTGCTGCTCCACGTACCCCTCCCAAGAAGTCACAGGAGGAGCTTGAGATCGAGTCTATCCACCGCCTCATGTCCGAAGGCAACTATGAGATGGGTACCATGCAGTGGCTGCAGTCGCCCCGCAGCGCCGCGCTCTTCGACTCTGTCTTCGTCCGCTACGATCCGGCCTACCTCAGCCAGGTGAGCCCGCTGCTCGCGCTGTCGACTGGTGCGGTCGTATCTGAGCATCTGGGACGCAACCTGACGGAGCGCCTTGTCTGGCTTAACGCTGTATTCCAGAGCGTCAACCCCAACGTAAGTACACCGCTGCAAAACCATCATGCTCCTGCTAATGAAACATCACAGGACCAGGAAATTCGCGACATCATTCCTAAGATCATGGACGTCGTTATCCAGCGCTTGACTGCCGCATACATCCAGCTCAACGAGAGCACCCCTGGCAGCCCGCTCCTTCGCGCCATCTCTCAGCTGGTCAACAAGTGCAACGAGATGACTCGCGCCGCTGCGCCCTTCAGCCCCCGTGGTTGAAGAACGAGGTGATATGGCAGCAATCTATTCGTACAGCAATGAGCGTCATGTGCTGAGAATGCCTTGACATGTATCATTGCTCAAGGTGTTTGGGCATCTGCTTGCGCCTTCAGTATCGTTTGATCATTACCTCTTTGCAAGTCTTCGTTGCCTTGTCTTCGACGTCATGATCACAGGCATACACGGAGCGCGCATATACCACGGCAGGCCTACGACACCAGACGCTTTACACTCTCCTTTTTAGTTCGATCTTCCTTTTCTTTTCTTTCCAATGTACACGTAGATTCATTTCCTTTCCTTTCCTTTCAGATACCCACTGTCTTTACCTTCCAGCGATCCACTCGCCGAGCGTCTTGTCAGTAAACAGTCTAGTGATGCTGGAATGCTCACGTCTTTTGACTGTTTCTGCACTTGTGTTCTCACGACGAAACCGCTGGATTTGGGGATGATGGGGTGTGTGGGCGGTCTATGATCTTCTCACGATCTGGCATGCTATGAGTGAGTAATCAGATTGACGGCTCTTTTTTACGAGATGTCATTCTGCGGGCTCAAGCGTTAGGGAGGACGAAGCATGTGTACGATATTTTCTTGCGATGGTGTATGGATATAGTAACGGCATGGGTAATGGCTGGAGTAATACACCGGTTACTGGAAATTGTGTTTTTGTTGATGATGATGCGGCGGAGTGGCGCGAACTACACCTCGCACCAAGCGAACTTTCACATTAACGACTAATAGCCATCGATCTGCGCACACGCATCCTTCCCGCTCACGCTGCTCGCGTGCTCACGTGCTCCTTGTGGGTGTTCGGCAGAGCAAATGCAGACAATGGGCGATCACGATGAGACATGCCCCGCGATCCGCCCGTCCGTCGCATGAATCGTCGCAGATTGCCCACCCCATCCACTTTAACCCCTCCTGAAACACCACATGAAGCCAGTCACAGCTGCGTATCGGCGTGCCGCATAGAGTTGTGTGAGCTGGGTGTTCGATGTTCCGTGGGCTGGCACAACGGCAGATGGGCGCATTTTGCATTGTGCCGCAACGTGGGTGTCAAGAAATAGTATGCGCGTTGCGTGGTATGGGCGAGCAGATGGTGGGTGCGCGTAATGGGACTGGGAGACGTAAGGGAAGGGGTGATGCTTACTGATACTGCTATGACTGAGGAATGAATAGATGAGAGATGATGCCTGGCTTGGTTTTACTCGGCTTGTTGGTGTTGTGAACTGGTTTCCCTTCTCCGTTTTTCGCTTCCTTTCCTTCTTTCTTACCTCGTGTCCTCAGTTCCCTCTTCTCTTCCTTTACTAGGTACATACTGTTGTTATCTTTCTTGACACTCTTTTAATAGCGAATTATACGAACGAGGCTTTCAACGCACTACGCCGCACATTATAGACGGGAACTGCGGCACGACAGCACGATACCATACGTTCGCTATACTATACGCATACGCCTCCGCCACTTCCTTTGAGGAGATCAAGGCAGGCCAGGACGAAAGCGGAAAGCTGAAAGAGTGTAGTGGGAAAAAGAAAAGAAGAGAAGAAGAGGCACAGTCACAATGGCGATCAACTGGATCCTACCCGTTCGCGCGGCACAAGCTGTACTTTCTATCGTTGTACTCGGGTTGATGGCTTATGGTACGCCTCCCACCATCCCTCTCCCTTATCCCACCCCTCCATCTCTCCACCATCTTCCCATCTCCTCCATCAAACTAACACCCTCAGTATCATCATGGTGGTCAACACACTGGCGCCAATCCTCCCCGCTGGAGATAAACTACCTCATCTTCGCGCCCTCCTGGACCATCCTCAGTCTCATCCCCCTCCTGCTCACCTCCTTACCCAAATACGCACACTTGACTGAGAAGGGCAGTGTGAAGTGGGCGTTGTTGGGGCTGGAGGGGCTGACGATGTTGTTCTGGTTTAGTGGGTTTGTGGCTCTTGCGGTGTTTTTGAGTGGGCGGATTTGCTTTGGTATGGTGAGTTTGATCTTTCTTCCTATGTGCCGTTACTCTAAGATGGGGTGTTTGGGGGCTAATATGTGGAATGAATAGGTCTGTGATGTAGCCCGCGCGAGTACGGCTATCAGTGCGGTTTCTTGGCTTGCTTGGGCTGTTACTTTTGTTTTTGGTGTTGTTGGTGTTGTTAAGGGACGGCGTGGTGGTATGGGTATGACGTTCGGTGGCAAGGCGCCGAAGAGCAAGGAGGTGGATATGCATCAGGGTGTATAGAAGTGCGTGTCACGGTGGTGGAGCAGGGGGTGATGTGTATATGACTTGGGAACTTGCGATCATCAGGTATGATTGCGGCGCGGTGGTGGCTTTTTTGGATATCCTGCTTTGCTTTGCGCATTGGTTTAGTCGTAATGCATACTTCTTTTGGAGTATAATGTCGTGTTTTGATGTGCTATGAACGGTTTTTGGGGGATTACTTCCATGTGATACTCATAATTTGAGATGACAATCTTGTAGGATTACAATAAGAACTTGGGAAGTTGTAAGTGGTTCATCGGCGATTAGTTAGCGCGATGGGATAGTTCTCGCGCTCGTCGGTAGACATCTTTACATATTTGCTGTGATGTTGCCACAATCATCCGATGAGAAAGATTGTCTTTGCATTGCGAAGCATACAATCTAGTCACAACCTCGATGATCAGCGCGGACCAAGCCAAGGCCCAGTGCTGAGTCAAAGATGCGTTCTTTTCTTCGTTGGGCCTCACGACCATGCCTTCGTCACCGGTGCGGAGAAAGCCAATATTAACATCTAAGCGATAAGAGCAGGAAAGCTCTCGGCAGCTGTGTCGCCATCTGTCACTTTGTAAGTATTCCAGATAATTCTGATGGACCCTAGATTAACAGTACTCTACATGACTGCATTAACGGCACATTTGTCATAGAAGCATGCGATGCCTTGGTTATAAGGAATTGAGGATGTCAACATCCGACCCGCGTGGTCGATGGCGAATTCTAGCCTCGTTTCGAAACGCTTGGTATGTAGCAGTGTGCCGAGGAGGAGATTTTGTGGATGCCTTATAACATGCGTTGTATGCCTGATGAAGCCATGCTGAAACGTAACAGAGACGCAAACCGCCTGGAACGGCAGCCTCGTCCGCGACGTTCGATGCGGACGGTAACAAGACACTTTTTTCTTCGATCAATGAGATGAATATCGCGCAGTAGGAATTCCATACGTCGAAATGCTGCCTTGTTGTAATTAATGGCTGTGTTGAGTGATGAGTTCACGAAGATAACTGTCAGCAACCCCTCAATAGTTCATCGGCACTGCTTGATTGGTCATAGCGCGAGCGCTAGCGTCTAACGTACCTGCGGCGGATCTGCTCCAGGATTCTGATACCTGCAACACCACGCCACTGATTTTCGTCACAGAACAAGAACTTCTGCATCTCGGCTGACACCATCTGACAGCGTTCTAC
The DNA here is from genome assembly GCF_023758025.1 of Alternaria triticimaculans. NCBI lineage: Eukaryota > Fungi > Ascomycota > Dothideomycetes > Pleosporales > Pleosporaceae > Alternaria > Alternaria triticimaculans. The sequence goes on from NW_026055967.1 coordinate 962,068, forward strand.
TCGCGTTTCTCGGTCCTCGGCAACGCGTTTTCCACGACGATGCCAGTAAGAGCATGCTCTGTCCACCGGGGCCCGCATAGAAACAAAGCGGCCAGATGCCATCCGACTGAATATAGCAACGATGGCAGGGAACATAATTCCAATGATTGCCACAAACGGCAATGATGCCGCTCTCGACTTGTTGGCGGGGAGCTTGGCGGGGAGCTGTCAGTTCCCAAACCTTCCGCAAATCTGGATGCAGGGGCTTTTTTCAAGCTGCGCTCGAGCGCTCGCCTGATACGTGTGCGAAGCGTGTCAGCGGCCATGGCTGGATGGATCTGATGGCCTGCGAAACAAGTACATCTTCTCTCGCTGCTTCGCTGTCCAAACATTCTTCTTTCCACTTCTCCAGCTTCACGCGCGCGTAAACATTGATCGTATCCGCAGAGGTTTTCTTGAAACATCAGTCCGGAGAAGAACGACTCGTACCTCGAGAGAAAGCAATCATGCCGAAGACCGCTGTCTTCACCACCATTACGCCGTTGCCGGCGGGCATCACAAGGAAGAGTGTGCTCGACATGTACCGCGATCATCTAGCTATGATCGACTTGAACCCTTTGGTTGTTGAACGGTTCAAGTGCAGACCACCTAGCTATGCGCCAACTGACGAGTACTGGTCTATGTGGTACACTATCAAAGGTGAGCACCCTTCTACATATCCACCATGCAGCCGCTAACATGTCGTAGACAAGGTCTCATATCTACCGGGTGGCCTGGCGACAGGTTCTGTGTCCTACCACGCTTGCTTCAACGACACAGCGGAAGGTCTGAACACACACGTGTACGCGCCGCTTGGGCTCGATATCCAGGGGAAGTGGACAGTAGGAGGAAGACTGCCTGGCGAGCCAAAGCCTCCGGCCGAGCCTGGCCTCAAGACTCCAAGACACGGACTGTATATTCGGGAAGATGTCAAGATGACCTGTTCATCGCTACTGTTGAGCTTCGTCAAGAGGACATTCAAGGACTCGCACGGCAAGCTCGTGGACAAACTGGTCGAGAGAGCGCACATCCTGGAGTCAAACTTTGCGAACGAGAGATTGCAAGCACTTCGGAATGTTGCGCCTGGCGAGCGAATGGGACACGGTGACATCTTCATCGCACCACCACCAGACTACGACTACCAGCCTTCCCCCAGATACCTGCAGGTCCCCTCCCCTCGCTTCGTATCACATACGCGAAGCCAAAGCGACCCGGTACTCTCTCCTGGCTTTTCTTCTTCCTCGACGCTCAATGGTTCCAACGACAACTCGCCTAACCCAAAAGACCGCCCGATGTCCTTCACCTTCGTACGTGAAGAGAGGGAGGTAGCTTCCTCTGCACCCGAGCAAGGTTCCTTCCTACTACCAGCGACAACATACGATGGCGGCTTTTCACAAGTGCGCGAGCGATCGCAATCTTTGTTCCCTGGTAATGCCCCGGACGAAGATCTCGAGCGCATCTACTCGGAGCGCATGATCTCTCTGGCACCACTGAGCCCGACCCAATCCCCAAAAGACTGGACACCTGACTACGCACCGAGGGTCTCATACACACCCAACGAGCGACCCATTTCCTTCACATTTCCCTTCGACCCAAAGCATCCCTTTGACCGCAAGTCGACATCCGAGACGTCGCAATCGGACCAACAAAACCTTCTCGACGACATCGACGACGCGATTGACGAATTCATGTACACTTTACCCGCAACCACGTACAAGACGCTACCAGCGACTACGTACGACCCCAAGCCGGCTGCTGAACCCACACTCTCCAGCGCAACATACAACCCAGAGCCAACGCTTTCGAACGCTACCTACAAGCCTGAGCCGATACTGTCGAGTACGACCTACGACCCGAGGCATGCGCGGAAAGACTCCGTCATGCCATCGCAGTCTTACGCCGACGAACCACCGCCAGTGCCGCTCAAGGACGACAAGTACAGGAAGGGTAGCATTAGGGGATAGCACGGTATGACGCAGCTGGTGATGCTCTGATGACTTTTTCTGTAACAACATTTCTTTGCTATCTCGATGTTTTTCGATTTGGGAAAAAGCGGGTTTGGTGTTTGAGCGTTTGGATCTTTTATATATACCCTCTTGTATCAGGCTACCGGATAGGCTGGATGGAGTACCTCGTACCTTGGCTTTTTGTACAACAATGGATTATGACGGCGGAAACGCTACGATACTACACTGCTCTTATAAGAATCGAGTTGATGTGAACAACCAGCTTAAGCCACACGAACACTGACTTAATCTTGTATATTATTGTAACTATGACAGGTTCGAAAGTGCGCAGGAGCTGATAATTCAAAGACGCCGCTATCCCGACTAAGACACTCATGATTTGCATCCACATTCCAGAGACTTGTACCCAATCTGCACCTGAAGTCCCGCAAACAACATTTGAATGAAGCTCATGGTGACACCCAGGGTACCGAAGATCAAGACGCCCCAGAATGTCAACCACTTTGGCTTATCTCTGCGATCGATCCAAAGTGTCCACATTTGGTTGGGCTGGCGACGTAGCATGTACTCCTGAATCTGTTCTAGCCGGGGGCGAAGGATAGGAAACATACGCCGTTTGTTGAAGGAAAACGTGGTTGGCGTCGCTCTGGTGAGCCATCGTTCCCGGCTGAAGAGACTAGCTAGTGGCGTTTTCGCATCAGCGGAGCTCTCTTGATCGGCGCGGACTGATTCGCATAGCTCGTTTAGTGTGCTATCGTTCGTTCCCCAACGATAGCTCATTCGTTGTTCGCGTTTGTGGTAGACCTTACGGCTGTGGCGATCCTCGGCGAATATGAGTCGATAGGAGAGCAGAATCTCATCGAACAGTTTCTTGTGGGTGATGGAGCCAGCCCTATTAGCGCCGCTATACACGCCTTCTGAGAGCCTGTAGACATCAGCATTCTGAGTTTGCTAGAGTTCTCAATATGTACTAACTTGGCTACAAGAGAGTTCGGCCCTAGCTGTACTTTGCACAGTGAAGGCGTTCGATACAGCTGTAGTTCCTTAGAAAGTCGATCGAATGATAGGTGCGAGATCATGTCATCGACCCATACGATCTTCAGGCCGCCGAGTCGGTGGAGGGTTGCGGCGTTGACGTGTTCGACGACGAACTCCTCGGCGGCTAGAGCATCTTCCAGTTTTGTCCTTTGAGCGGCATCGTCATTGTCCGTACTACTGTCATATGTATCCGACAGTCTCCCCAGTAGGAAGGGACCAGTCAATAATTCCAGCAACTCTGAAAAAGGCCTCTCGCAACTTTCGAGGGGTAGGCTCGACACGCTGGTGGCTAATGCATTGCTGCGTATCCTCAATTCCTCTTGCGAAGACTGGTTCGGCGCTGTGGCACGGTACAATCCGCTTGTCCAACCCAAAGCAGCGAATATGAGGTGTCTTGCCTGATTGCGTTGTTCTTGCTTATCTTCATCGACATGTATGATGTTGTGATCAGATGACAGATGATCGATCGCGTCGTCGATGGAGAACTCGGTCTCGTCTTTAGTGTACTCTACGAGCCTCACTAGTAAATCGAACATGCCGTTCACAAGTGCTGCCTCGGTCGGTGGGTTTGGGCCACACAAAGCGATTGTTACCCACGCCAAGTCGTAATCTCTCATACACTGCCGTACAGACGAGATGTAAGATTGGTACATTGGTTTGGAAATGTCGTTGGCGCTGAGAGGGTCACCAGAGACTGCTTTCAGAAGCTGCAAGCAGCTTTGCAGAGATGGGCGGAGCACTTGTGTGATGTGAGCAGCGATCGAGGTGCCTTCAATTGTTTGCTTACTCACAATTGTTTTCCATCATGCTACTGTTGTCGCGCGTTGGTAGAGCCAACTGAACGTAGCTTGCGTGGGGCTAGAGTAAGGGCGGCCCTTTGCACTGGGACCACGCTTTGAACATCATCTCATGGCAGACGGGCCGGACCGGGGCCATTGGAAGATAGCGCGCCTGTGCTACCAACGCATGTACGTAGACGACGTCAGCATGCACAAGGCAGACTCTCATGGAAGCGACCAAGCGGGGTACGTGGCGCGCATCCCTGGAAGGCTTCATGTTGCAGGCCCACGCTAGTAGCCGCGGGCTCCTCCACCGATAAGCTCACCGGCGCACCCTCTCGGTCCACTCTCTTCGCCCGACTTCCACTACTACTTCCAGAAAAGTCCCTTTGCGCTTTACTTTGTCTCAACCATTTTCAACATGAAACTCGATTTGTTGAAGGTCACGGCGGGTGAGCTGCAGCGCCTACTGGGCGAGGGGCGGCTCACCAGCCTTGATCTTGTACGACAATACCACAGTCATATTCTCGAACACAATGACAGACTCAGGGCTATGATATCAATCTCCCCGCTTCCACATCTAGAGAAGATCGCCTCCAAACTGGATGATGAGAGACATCAAGGGGCTGTTCGGAGTGCGCTACACGGCATACCGTTCATCATTAAGGTGAGCATGAAGCAAAGTCCTCTTGACATGACTGACTGTATTGAAAGGATGCTATGGACACGTCAAGTGAGTTTCAGTTAGAATCCACGAATGGTGGTTGGGCGTTCGTAGACTCTCACCCTCGAGAAACCGGCATGATCATCAAGATGGCAGTGGACGCTGGGCTCATTTTAATGGGAAAAGCGAATCTCTCCGTACGTTTGAGCTTTTTGTACTAAAGCTCTAAGCTAACTCTGATAGCAATTCGGGAACTGGAAGTGAGCAACGAGTGAAGACTCCAAACAACAGTGACTAATCTCTCTAGGGCGTCCGGAATGAGTGGAGGTTGGTCTGCACGTGGAGGTCAGACCCAGTCCGCATATGTGCGCGGAGGTGTAGTTGACGATGGTATCTACGGCCACTCGGTAAAGCTTCTCCGCGGTTGACGCGTATCATCATGCTCACTAATCTACAGAACCCATCTGGATCGTCAACAGGGTCTGCTGTAGCCGTTAGTGCAGGCTTTGCGCCTGTATCCATCGGTGCTGACTTCAATGGGTCTCTCACTAATCCAGCTATTCGTGCTGCCTTGTACACTATCCGTACCACGCCTGGTATCGTGTCGGAACACCGAGGGTTTCCGTTCTCTAAGAACCGGGACAGTCTCGGCCCCATGGCGAAGACCACCGATGATCTCGTCAGTTTACTCAATGTCATCGTAGATCTTTCACATCCGGAAGTGCCTGACCAAGGTTACAATACCTCCGCTTCTCGCGACTGGAAAGATATCTCTTTCGCTACCATGGACCCACACCACTGGCATCTACCAGAAGCCGTTCAGAAGCCGCAACCTGGAGCGTTGGATCAAATCGTACGTGCACTTCCAATTAAACAGAACCATGACTTACTCAGCGAGCAGATACGGGAGACAATCGCGGCCTACAAGAAAATTGAAAGCCTGGCCAAGCGCGTGGTCGGCCCAGTCAGCCTGATCTCAGACGAGAAATTGGATGAGAGTTTGAATGACGTCTTGGCCACAATCAGTGAGCTCACCGACACTAAGGTGCAAGATGCACACTGACACATGCCAGAGAACGACTTTTCCAGCCTCTTTGAAGACTACACAAACGGCCTGGATTCACCCAAAGTCAAGACCTTGAAGGAGCTGATCGATTTCAACGAACAACATCGCGAGCTCGAATTACCAGAGTGTAAGACAATTTACCAATGCCTCCCCCATCTCCTGTTCATTACTGAAGCCAACGATCGTTAGACTCTCCGAGACAAGACAAGCTCTACCAAAGTCTGGAAGAGGCGAATTCGCTTACGGACGCAGAGTATGACCGTCTTGATGTGAAGGCGACCGCCTCGGCTGCTGATGATGCGATTGACAAGATGCTTCGCGAGCACAATGTCGACGTCATCATAGGTCCGGCGGATAGCCGCCTACCTGACGTTCTTGCCGTCGCCAGTAAGTACTGCTATCTATGTTCACGGGCGTTTCTCACCACGTCTACAGAGTATCCCTCGATGACTCTTCCGCTTGGATATCTTGATTGGAACGGGCGGCCATTCGGATTACTGGTCATTGGCTCCAAGTACCAAGAAAGCCTCCTCCTGGACGTTGCTCGCTTATGGGAAGCAACATTCCCACCGAGAAAGACGCCGGACTTGGGCTCTGGTGGCGAAACTTCGAGTGCCGTTTTGTGAGTGGCACGTGTCGCTGCCACACTGGGCCCAGATGGCGATGAAAAAGTATCGCTCTATCCGCACGCGAGCAGCTCCGAAATTACACACTCGTTTGATTCGCAGGATCATTAAGCGAGAACATATGAAGTGATGTGTCAAAAGTCTCGGCGCGTGAATCCTACGTAGGTAGCATTGCATCTCTGTGGCGGCGTTGCAGTACGGACTGAGATACCCCAAATGATAGGGCACGTCAGCGACCGCCAATGCATGTGAGTTGTATCTGCACCACATCAACATGGCCAAGGCGTTGCGGTCTTTACCCCTCACTTGAGGCTCTGTTGTGGCCAATGATCTACTCAGCCTTGTGGGTGTTGCCCCAAGTTTCGCCGGAAATGGAATGCTTACATGTCCACGCGCCCTACTCTATTTATCACTCAACAGCCGATGCATCAACGCAGACACATCCGATGCCGATCAAATTTACACTATCTTGGGCTTGCATTAATCTCTTATCTATGCAGGCTGCTGCCCGCGAGGCACACACACTCAACGCAGAGATGCACGAGAGACCTTGCCTGTCATGCTGCATGCATTTCTGCGTGCTGCTAGCTTCATCTCCGATCTCCGTATCTTCAGCCGTTGCATGTGACGATTATACCCGGATGCTGACCGTCTATAAGTTGGCATGATGTCTGTAGCAAGAGTGCAAGCCATAATTACCAGACTTCAATTCATATAACATCCAACGAACCAACCAACATGGATCCCCTCCTTAACACGGCCTACCCCGAATTGAGCCCCCAACCGAAGCCGGTGAGGGAATACCCGCAAAGCCCCAATCTGACGCAGCCCTGGAAGGACATTTTCCAGCCCTCCTCGCACTGGTTCGGTAACGGAGACAAGCAAGAGGTGCGCATCAACCCCATGGGCCCACCTGCCAACCTGAGCAGCACTGGTTAAATCCAAGGTATGATACAAAAGATGCAATCGAGTTCATGCGCTAACGCAGATGCAAAGATCGAGGCTGTTTCAGATGGAAGGCGGTATCAGAGAGAATGCTGGTGTCTGTCGCGTGGGGATCTGGAGAAAATCGGAAAGGGGATAGTTTCACTACGTAGCTCTTTGATACTTGGTACAACTCCTCTTTATCTTGATACTACTTCATTCGCAATGACTCTCATCAAAGCGATGAATTGCAACGGTCTCTCCAACTCGAGGCTAGAGCGCGAAATGCTCTTCGAACAGCGTTAGGCTGACGATCGACATGATAGTGTATATATCTTCGACTCTCCCCTCTAGCTCATCTTCAATACTTTGTTCTTCACTACTTTGCCTGTCTCTCCAGTGCCCGACATGGATGTCATTGGCTACATCAGTTTCCTCGCAGACTCACCACTCTGGGCCAAAGAGAAACCGTTTGGATTGACGCTTCCTGCGGACTATGAGCCGCCCAAAGACGCTCGTTTGACAAACCTGCTTTTCGATGAGCGTCGTCTCAGCATCAAAGATATGCGAGCACGCATAGAGGACTTTACCGTCGACCAGTCCGGCTTTGCGTTACTGAAACAGCCTACACGCCATCTAGAGATCGACAACATGACAGTCTTCGAAGAATACAAGAAGGAAACCGAGGAAATTCTGACGCGGTTGTTGCAGCCGGAGTTTATACGCTGTTGGGACGGCCGTGTAAGTGTAGCATCCATTCCACTGAATCAACCGAAGTCTGATATCCTTGTAGATTCGCAAAGCCGAGAGGCTTCTGCAGAACATACAGGTAGAAGACCTGAACGATAAGCTGACAGGTTCCAACCCTGTCAATCTCGCGCACGTCGATGAAACCGTGGCGATGGGGCATGAGTCCATCGAGCTCGTACTATCAGAAGAAGAAAAGACAAAGTACATGAATGGTGGCTACCGAGTTCGCATGATCAAGTACGTACCAATGTGTTCTAAGTATCTCCTCGATACATCGCGATCTGACTCGTCCAAGCACGTGGCGACCAATGGTGGAAGACCTGGAGCACTTTCCTCTGGCGATCCTTGACTTCCGCAGTCTCGACCCCATGCAAGACTTTGTGCCGTATGACCAAGTATCTCCAATACGACACAAGGAGCTGTACCTGATCAAACCGAAGAAGGAACACCAGTGGTACTGGGCTTCTCGACAAAAACGGTCAGAGCTGCTGGTTTTTGTCCAATACGATTCAATGGTTGGTTCACAGGCGCGCTGTAAGTACCCAAGTCGCAAAATCGCACGATGTGCTGACAGCGACAGTCTGCCCGCATGCAGGCTTCCGAAATACCTGCGCGGATCCAAACGCCGTTATGCGCAAGAGCATCGAGACCCGTTCAGTTGTCATAACCAAGATCCAACACGATGACAAGACAGGCTAGTCTGTCGCCGTCCTCCTCAGCTCGATCTGGGATGCGCCCATGATCTCTCTTACTTACAGCTCATCAACCAGTAGCGCTGTATTTCGGCGTGCGCATCGCCTGCATACGCGCCTGCGCACCGTAACGCTCACTTCATTACTCTATGTCAACTGATTACTTATTGCCTTCATCTGCGGGGGTGGCGTGCGTGCATATGCCGTGAAACATGTCTGATAAGAAGTTGACGAATTGTGGTTATCTGCTGTACACCCGGTGGGGGGTTCACCGGAATCCCTCAAGCCACAGGCTGCGATGTTGGCGGCTACACCCAGGCCTTGTCTCCGGATGTCTGTCATCCAGCCATCGCTCGGGTGTTGTTCTTTTCGTGGCGCCCTAAGTGAAAGAAGTGCGATGTTCGCAGAAGCCGTGAAGCGAATGTTCTTTCCCACCACAGAAAATGATCGTCGTTACTGTGGGTCGCGCGTGCCCGAGATGCTGCAGATACGGGCCGTAGCCCTGCACTAACGATAACAGGCGTCGCGGGGTCTACGCAGCTTCACTCTGTACGCCACGCAACCTAGGTACCTAGGCAGGATGAGCCGCAGCACGCAGGGTCAGCTCCAATACGCCTGTACGTGTGCACTTTGGCCCGTGTTGCCATTCAGTAAAATCTGCCTTACGAAGAGGCCGTGCATGTGCAACATGGCCTTCGTGGATGGTTGATACCCTACAGATTCAGGCGGCAACACACCTGGGCATGCTCTAATCTGTTACAACTTTACTGCAAACACCAAGCTAGCCACCCAGTCAACAAACAAAAACTCATCGTAGCATGCGATCTAAATCCTGCAACTAGCGCGATGTCTAGCTCTCGGCCACCTTCGTATACTACAACAGATTCGACTCTGAGGTAAGACTCTCGAACTCTGCGTGTGATTCGTCTTATTAGCCAGCGAAATGCTTACAGTAGAACAAGTGGTGACAGCTTTATCCAAACCTGGCAGAGTGCTACCGACTTCTGTGAGCAGACGCTTCCGAAACAGGACTGGGGTCGGCTAGACGCTTGCAACACATATGAGCAAGTTCGGGACAGTATCGATTCGAGAAGCTTGAAGCAAAAGCCGCCTCAAGATCTATCGTCTGTTCTTCACCGACTCAACATAGCTATCGATTTATTCGATAACACCGTATGTCAGGGAGCTTTCTCGGCCGCGAACTTGATATGGGGTCTCTTACACGTACTGTTGGATGTAAGTTATGCTTGTTACCGGTGAGACCGGTAGGTTGACAGCGACTGATCCCTACCTCAGACTGCAGCGTCCGCAGCTGAGAGGAAACCAGATCTTGGGATCCTGCCGAAGGTGACGCCTTGGCTAGAAGACATAAGCACAGACTTGAGCCTGATCAGACAGTACGACTGGCTCTTTGAAGAAGAACCCCTCTTCAGAGGTGTTCTTGTAGCCATCTATGCCGGCATAATCAGACTATGGTCTAGAGCAATTGCCAGTCTCGCACGTAACCGAGAGGGTAAGTGGTCCAATGGGCCAGCATACGGAACTTGCTAATTCGACTAGTGCCTACGATGCTGAAAGAGTTCGACGAAGCCCTCGCGGCAATCACCAAGGAGATCGAGCGCGTGAAGCATGGAGGGCGCGCAGCGCAAGATCGCCGCTTTGCCATATCGCAAAGTAATTTGTTGAACGATGACGCCAGCAACAGCGGTGCACCTCGAGCGCAGAAGTTCCAGGCGGCTGCCAATCCAAAAGTCCCACTCGACAACATACCGTATCCACGAAACCCATACTTCTCCGGTCGAACGGCGCTTCTCGAGGAGATCAAAGCCGAGTTAGTGCCACAAAACGACCCACAAGAGATCAAGTGTTGCTTGCTGAGCGGTCCCGCCGGGATTGGGAAAACACAGCTCGCATCACAATATGCGATGGGACGGAAAGACCTTGCGTTTGCCAAAGACCCGAAGGCCGAAGCGGTCATATTGTGGATCGAGTGCGAAAATGATATCCAGCTTGGAGAAAGTCTTCGAGAGACCGTGACGCAGGTCGGTCTTACGGAGGATGCTGAGGGTACAGCCGTTGAGAAATGTCGGCTGATGCTATACCGGTGGTTGAAAACAACAGGTGAGAGGCATCCAAATGCTATCAATCAGATGAAGCTAACGGTAAAAGAGCACAAATGGCTCATAGTTCTCGATAATGTCGAAGAAGAGACAGTGTTGCGCAGCATCTGGCCACATGGACTACGGGGCGCAGTACTGGTCACCTCGAAGCACCCGATGTTGGCGCCCGATCTTACGGGAGACGCGATCGAAGTTCCCAAGTTCTCGGACGAAGAAGGGTCAGCCTTCCTACAAAAGGTACTTGCTCGAAAAGAGTACTCTGGAGAGGAGCTTAAATCGGCTAAGCTCCTGTCGCAAGAGATAGGAGGACTTCCACTGGCGTTACAATTGCTGAGCAAGCAAGTCAAGTCCCAGGGTGGAAAGATAGGCCGCTTCCTCCAATCATACCAGCGCGATCCAAGACGACAACATGAACAATCGAACAAACGAGCCACGGATGTGTTCTACAACAAGTCTCTAGAAAACGCGTGGTCCACATCATTTGATCCGCTCACGAAAGATGAGAAAAGCTTGACGTTGATGGCTATTCTGTGCTGTTTGGGAGCAGAGCACATCCCGAAGGACCTCTTCGATTATGAGGATCGTGAAGCCTCCGATTTGGGGGAGTTCTCATCCGAGCTGGAGTTCTGTCATGATGCTGCGGAGTAAGATCTACCGGATAACCATGGCTTAAGAGCGCACGCTGACAATATCAGTTTTGGGGACGCTCTCGAGCCGATCATGAGCTCTTCGATGATCAGCGTTGATGCCAATGACGACTTCATGAGTATGCATCGGATGATCCAGTCTTCGTTCTGCGATTGGCATACCAAGAATGACAGTCTTCGCAAACCTTTGCTGCAAGCGGCTAAGCTACTTTTCGAGGCATTTCCAGAGCATAAGTTGGGCATCTCTTTGCGTGACCAGTATGCGAGCTGCCGTCGACTTGCTCCTCACGTCCTCGCTCTATGTGTTCGCTATCGCCAACACAAGTTTGAGGCAACGAAAGACCCCATTTTCGACGACTTCACCTCTCTCTTAGGATCATTCGCTTGGTAATTATGTCGCGTCCTATAGTATACCGTTACTCATACTCTCCAGGTATCTCATGGAGAACAACTTCTGGACGGAATGCAGGCAAGTGATAGTTGAGGCCGAAACAATCTGTAAAGACCACGAAAGCCTCGCATATGCACATATATGCAACACCGCCGCCATCATCGAGTATGAGCGAGGTCACGCTGCCGATGCATGGCCATACATGAAGAAAGCTCTCGCCATTAGAGAAGCCCAGTGGCCTAGCGACCACCACGGCCACTGCGACACCTTGACAAACCACGCGCTTCTTCTCATGACGGAAAACCTTAGTCCCGCGAAGTTTCAAGAAGCGGAGGCATTGCTACGTAAGGTGATCGAGCTCGCTAAGCCGCATCATGACGAACTTCATTCCGTTCTCCATCATCACTACACAAACCTTGGTGTTTGCTTGCTTCAACAGGGCAAGTACGATGAGGCCATGGAATGGGTCAAGAAAGGAATGGACAATGCCAACAACGAGCATTTCGAGGCCGTGTAAGTCTAGATGTCATAAGCGACCCAATGCGTCTTACTAACCAGAAAGCTCGCTTCACGATCTCGGTAACATCCATTACGGCCAAGAGAACTGGGCCGACGCTATCGACTGCTTCACGAAGGCCGAACGCACCTTCACCGCAAACAATCCTCTGGCACCTCATGCTACAGCATGCCAGTTGAAGCTTGGAAGCATCGAGATTCGACAGGGCAAATACCAGCAAGCAATGCAAGTCTTCTCGCCCCGAATTTCTTCTTCTTATCATGACTAACCTGCATTAGCGACCGCCTGAACCGAACTCTCGATCTTTGCCGTGTCGCCGAGAAGAATAAAGGCGACGCTGGAGATACCGCAAGGGTGATGCGAAAACTCGCAGAGGCGTTGGAGTTGGCAGGCGACAAGACTGGTAGGTTCAAGAGGCTCGAAGCCGAGGCCGTGCGTAGGAAGCTCCAAGGGTCGAGAGCAGAGGAGTTGGGTGATACCGAGAGATCTTACAACATGTTGGTTTTCGTGGCGTTCTGGTGATTGCGCAGCGAGGTGCTGTATTGCGAGTGTAGACTTTATCAGGTCATATATGAGCTATTAAACAAAAAGGTTTCCTCGATCATCCATTGATGTTATCCAGCGGCGCTTCATCCTTGACCATTTGCCACATCTCATCAATACGTGCGACAACGCTATCATCAAGCGGCCCCGCCTCCAGCCCCCGGATCATCTCCGCAGTCTGCGCAACGGTACTAGAAGAGAACACGACAGCATCTCCACATTCCGGCTTCAACGCACTGTTGTACCTAACCCATCGACATGCCAAATCAGACCTGGAGCACCCAGCAGCTGTGGCAATATTTTGCCATTCCTCTAAACAATCCAGTAGTGTGTCTTTGCAATACAGCCGACGAAGCATTTGGCCACCACGGTTGTTGGGATCAAACCGGCCTTTCCCGTCAAGAACCTCCTGCTTGCTCTTTGCGAGAAACCCGCCTGCCTGCGGCCCGTACGCGTAGAAGGAAATGTTCAGCTTCCGTAGTGTTGGCAGCAGTTCTGACTCCACTCTGCGACTGACCGGGTTGTAACTTCCTTGGAACACCGTGGGAAGAACGTAGTTGTTGGACAAGCAATGAGCGTATATCTTCTCCACATCCTCTGCCAGATAGTTCGAGAGACCGAACCGTCGAAAGACGCCGCCCTCAAAGAGCTCTTGGATGCCAGCGAGAGTCTCTGAGATGGGCACCGTATGATCCGGCGAGTGGATGTAGAAGATGTTGACCTGTTCCACGCCCAGAAGCGCCAGCGATGCTCTTGCCCTGCGCACAATCTCCGAACGCCCAAGCGCTCCAGGCAAAGAGCCACCCGCGCCTTTTGTATCAATGGTAAAAGTCTCGCCCGCTTTGAGAAGTCCAAGAGTCTTCTCGCTCTCGCCGTATAGTTGCGCTGTGTTCAGATGCAGCACGTTCGCACGCCGCAAGGTGTCCAGGACTGCTTGACCAGCCTCTAAGGTTTTGAACTTTCGCTCGGGACTGAAGGCTGCGACACCATAGATATATGGCACACCACAGCTCGTGATGGAAGACATTGACGGTGCGTTGATGAAGTTTGTAATAATTAGTGAGTGGAAAGCGTACTCGGTGGAGTAAGAAGGAGAGGCGCTTGCAGAGAGAAGGAGGAGAAAGAGACTTGACGTACGCTTATCATACCACATCCCATACAGCATATCTGCAAGCGTTGATTCGCATGCGTTCGCTGTAGCACTGATTGGCATGCAGCGGGAAGGCCGAGTTTACCCCACCAAAGCGGCACAGCACATGTAACCCTGCGGCTGAAGCCTACAAGTATGTTTTGTGATTTTGACGACTTCATGCGGGTAAGCAGCCACAGTGAATTGGCCGTGCGAAAGATGCGGGCCAGCCTTGCAGCCTATCTATCCAATAGTCCATCTCTGAGCGGCCAGATGCGCACGAGTCAAAAGACAGAGCTTGGCCATCCCGCGAGCATTGCTAGAGCGACATGAACTCAAATAGACAGGTGAGACTCCATTCCGCTGACTCAAATCGGACAAATAATCCCTATCTTCACCTTACTCTGCAAATCCCATCACATCTTCCCACTAAGTCACGCATACCCATTCGCCCCCAGCCATTCCCTAACAACCCCCGCATCCCTCTCCGCATAAGCCGCATAACTCCTAATAGTATCATCCACAACCTCCAGCCCCTTATTATACCCCCTCGTATCCTTCCCCTTGAAGAACTCCTGAATCTCATCCGCCACCTTGGCATCCGTAAACTTATTCAATCCAAACCTGAGGAACCTCTCTAGGACAACCGGGTTCCCAGCAAGCGCAGGATGCACCTTGGAGTCCCAGTTATCGCGGATGTAGTGCCAGACCTCCGGGCGGACCTTGGAGTTGTTGGCAAGGGCAATGGTGGAGCTGTGCTTGTCTTGCATGGCGACGGCGTCGGAGAAGACAAAGTCCATGACTTGCTTTGCGAGGTCGGGGGTTTGGACGCGGCCGAGGGAGCCGAGGCAGATTTCTTTGCCGTCGATGGACGTGGTGTGGAGGTATTCGTTTTGGACGGCTTTGAGGGCTGGTTCGCCGCAGTTCTTGATGGCAGTGGCGAAGACGGCGCGGCGGAGCGAGGGGTGGATGGCCTTGTTGTCTCCATTGATGTAGGCGTCGAAACGCTTGAGGGCCTCGTCGACGGTGGCTTTGTGGCCGACGATGCCGGCGGAGAGGATGAGGCTGGCGCGAAGTTGGCCGACGAGGTAGTTCTCGCCATCCTTGAACTCCCAGCCGACCTTTTCGACTGCTGGGGTGATGAGCTTGAGGTGGTACTTCCTCAGTCCCTCGCTGATGTCTTCGCTGCCGGAGAAGACACTACGGACGTTGCCAATGTTGGTCAGAATCTGAGACCATACAAGGTAGTCAGACTCGTCCTGGAAGCGCTCTGCCAGTGCGAGGAGACCAGCGGTGGAGCCGTAACCTGCTACTGCGTTGGCGTAGGCGTCACCTACGAGGCCAATCTTGTCTTGCACGGTGAGCTGATCGCGGTCCTCTCCGAGCTTCTTCAAGCGGTCCGCAGGGTAGTTGGTGCGGTAGAAACCAGTGAGGTCCTTGTTGAGCAGGTAGAAGCTGTCGCTGACGTTGCGGATTGTGTCTTCCTTCTGTGTCATTGCAGTGGTCTCGTGAACAGACGCGCTGGAAGCTGACTCGCCAGAGTGAAGGCCAAGCGGAATCCACCAGGTAGTTTGGTCCTCTTCGGGCTTGACGTTACCCGCAAGAAGGAAGCGTTGTTGACGCAGTCCAATTTGACCAGGCTCTTCAGCTACGGTGACGACTGGGAAACCGATCCTGCGAACCCATAGGTCCATGAAGGTGTTGACGTTTTGACCAGACGCCTTGCTAAGGGCAGACCACAGGTCGTTGGTAGTGGCGTTGGAGTACTGGTGGGCCTTGAGATAGTCGGCAACACCCTGCAGGAAGACCTTCTCGCCAAGGTGAGCGCTCAGCATGCGGATGACTGAGGAACCCTTGAGGTAAGAGATGTGGTCGAAAATCTGGTCGACCTCAAGACCGTCGTATACGGGTACTTCGATGGGATGGGATGTTCGTAGCGCGTCAAGGGCGAAAGCTTGTTGGACGGATTCAGTCTAGAGAAATAGTCAATAGGCTGGTAGTAGATACCTCGAGATTTGTGACGTACGACAAACTGTCCCCAGACGTTCCATTCTAGTGAGAATTAGCAGAGTTCTGCAATAGTAGTGATTTGACGTACCTGGGTACAAATGATCAATGGCAAGCCATCCGACCCATGTCGCGAAACCCTCGTTGAGCCAAAGCTCGCTCCACCAGTCCATGGTGACCAGGTTACCGAACCACTGATGGGCGAGTTCGTGAGCAACAACGTAAGCGACCCTGTTGCGGTAGCTGTCGGCCGATGTGGCGGGATCGAAGAGTACGGCAGTAGTCCTAGGTACGTTAACATAAAATCCAGCTTGTTCAAGCACTTGACGCACCTGTAGGTGATGAGACCCCAATTCTCCATAGCTCCATGTGAGAATTCGTGAACAGCCAGCAGATCGACCTTGGGAAGCGGGTAGTCAATCTGGAAGACCTCGGAGAAGTAGTCGACAATCTTGTGGCAGTTGTCCAGAGCAAAACGACCCTGCTCCTTCAGACCACGGGTAGTGTAGACCCTGACAGGTATGTTCTTTCCGTTGTACTTGCGCTCGGTAAAAGCCTCGACGTACTCAAAGTCACCGATGGCCCACGCCAGCAGGTATGTGGACATGATGGGCGATCGCTCGAAGACGACAGTGTGGAAGCCGTCCCGCTTGCTGGGCTTGATCTCCTTCTCAGGCATGTTGCTGAGGGCGACCTGGTCCTTGGGCACTTCGAGCTCAACGTCGAAGGTAGCCTTCAGGTTGGGCTCGTCGAAGCAGGGGAAAGCGCGGCGGGCGTCGCAGGCCTCGAATTGGGTGCTAAACATGTAGTGGAACTCATCGTCCTTTGCGACGGAAGCGGGGACGTCGCCCTTGGGCTTGTACTTGGAGCGGTAGAAGCCGGCCATGATGTTGTTGACAAAGCCCTCAAACTTGATCTCCAGCTGAGCTTCGCCTGAGTAGCTGATCTTCTCGCCAAAGTCGAGTGTGACCTGTTGCCTCTTCTCATCGTATGAGATGTCCTTTGCTGACAGTGTCTTGTCGCCAGCCTTCAGCTCGGCGGTTTGCAGCTTGAGCTGATGCGCGTTGAGGACGAGGGTGCTGAAGCCATCGTCCTTTGTGATTTTGGTGGTGATGTTGACGGTACCCTTGTAGGCAAACTTGCCGCCGAATTCGAGGTCGTGGAGGGAGAGGGCGTAGTGCGAGGGTTTGGCCCTGGTTTGTCAGCTTGGTTACGGTACTAGGGATGTATCAACTAACCATGCGGGGAGGACGTCGCGATCTGAAGCCATGTTGACGAAACTGCTGGTGACTTCGCTCTGGCAGAACCTCTTTTGTGCTGCAAACGTGTTTGTGTTTGCTACGGCAAGCCTCGGTCTTAGGCGTAGTTGGGTACGTGGGGCAGAATCAAGCTCTCTAGCTGCAGAAGAGAAGCTTCTAGAGCGGCTAAGGTGGATCGAGGTGAGTGAATGCGATACAGCAGAATACAGACGCGTCGAAGGATTAGCTCTACACCTCAATTGTCGAGAGCAGAGTCTCGCAGAGGCAGATAGAGCAGCCAGGATGAAGGTCCGCGGGGTAGATAACCTCGAGCGAAAGAGGAAAGAGGGGTGTCAATGTTTCAATTGGACTGGCATGAGATGATGCGTGTAGGCTTAGAGGGGAAGGTGCGCGTGCGGCACGCCGAAGCGCCCCACCTAGGCTGAATCCCTGCGTTCGCTTTAGCGCGGGGTCTTGAATGTATTTATCTAGATCCAGATGGGAGGATGCTGGAACGGCATTCCGTCTTGCTGTTCTTTTATGTATGCGTTGTGATGGTTGAAGCGCGTTGTCCCCCGAGGTCTGCAGTGCCCTCCTCTCTCCATCTGCTCGAAGCATGTGTATCACGCACAAGCTGATGAATATCAATCCTGAAAGTGGTATGCCATTGACGCCTGCAAATGCTTCAGTATACGCCCCAGCCATGCGATAGTATCCTTTCCACCACGCCTACCAGCCACAAACGCCTCGCACACCTCTACATAGCAGACCCGCACCCCCATCTTCTCAATCCATCCCACCCGTTCAAACCCTAATCAAAACATCCAAACATTGTATCCTCCACTCCTTCTTCCCCAACAACCCCTTAACCCACTCATAACTCTGCCCTCCAGCTTCACTCCCCTGCCCTAGTCCAACCCTCCCCCTAACCCCCTCAACCGCCCCCCTCACCACCGCCTTGGCCGTATGATTCGCCGCCTGCGCCAGCACACCCGCCGTCTCCGCAACCGTGCCATTCAGCGCCAGCTCCGCGCTATCGGACAGCGGCGCATCGAACCACGGGGTGTGGAAGTCGAAGAGGGCGACGACGAGGATGAAGAGGAGGAGCGAGCAGTACACGCAGGGTCGGTTTAGGAAGTAGGTTGCTGAGATGAAGAGGACGAGGTAGACGGGGGAGGCGTGCGTTCGTAATCTGCGGCGGGGGAGGTGTTAGGGAGGGAATGCGCGTGCAGTGGTAGGAGTGGTAGGAGATGGGTGGGTGGGTGTGTGCTTACAAGAAGAACAAGACGGGGATCCAGCTGCGGAGGCAGAACATGGCGGGTTGGTGGGTTGTGGGTGTGACTTTAGGTGTGTGTAGGTAGGGAGCCTCGCGTGCGCACGCTGCAGCCCTAATGGCCCTGACGTATGTTTGGTGTCGTGTGAGGCGCGCACTTTACGGCGATAACTGAGGCGGAGGCGATAATCGTCGACGGGCGGACGTGGATGCGCTGACTAATGCGATAAGTCGGCGAGGCGAATGGGCAACGTGAAAACAGCGAGCGGACGAAGAAATAGCAAATGGGTTTATTAGGATAACAAAGTATCAAAGGTAAGAGGGCTGACGGCTGCGAGATGCATGGATGGTGCGGAGTCCTGGCCGCCGAATTAGCGTACGCTGATTGGCAGTGAGCCTTCAGGCAAGCATTCGGCTCCCCTTGATGCCTCGAGGCTGCAGTCGGTGGCGCACATGCATGCACTGCTTTTCTCCTGTCTCAGCCTTATCGCTTGCATATTCAGAACACTCCTCTGACCATCTCACGTCTATTCATTTCAAGGTATCTTCCTACATGCCCGTTCACCCTCGTGTGATGTCGTCCAACTCGTCCAACGCCCAACCAGCCAACTATCAGAGGCTGCCTCCTTCCATAAAAATGCCACAAAACGCCCGCCTAACACAAATATGCCCAGATACGAAGCAGAGTAGGACCGAACTCGGCCGCCAACAGCAGAAGGGAGCAGCGTCCATGCGCGCGCGGTCTATACGGGCAGGTTGAACTTCTTGCCTTGGATGACCCTGCATGTTCAATTAGCATGTTGATGCGCCTTCAGTAGCGGTTGGAGACGTACTTGGTGTAGTAAATGTAGAAGAAATCAGAGTACAGGATCGTCTGGATGATGCCGGCAATCACCGCGATCGGGTCGTAGAACTTGGGCACCTCGAAGAAGTAGCGGTAAATCCAGTTGGGGATGTACAGAGCCCGGTACGCCCCCAGCGCGAACAGGTAGTGTGTCGTGATTGTTTCCGCCTCGCCGGTTCTTTGCAGCATGAATAGCTGGGGCAGAATGGCGACTGATTCCAGCCAGATGGAGAAAGCCCAGAGGATCTACTTCAGTCAGCACCTTCCTCTTATATCACAAGTCCTTCTGCTACCCACCTCAGAGAATGTGTATTTGTACGGAAACAGTATCGCCAGCACCGCGCTCGCTCCCAGCAGATATTGCACCTTGAACGTGTCGAGATTCGGGTCGTGCGTCGGCTTGTAGTCGTTGAGCATGAGGTAGACGGTGTAGGCGGATGTGCTGATGAAGATGATTTTGAAAATGGTATTGTAGAGCGACTTGGGTTCGTAGAAGGTCCACAGCAGGTCGACGTAACGCGTGAGATAGACCATCAAATAGAGGAATTGTGACTTGAACGAGATGCCGGACGCGCTCTATGCCATGTCAGTATATGCGGCGCATCACGTGTGCAATTCCGATATACGTACGCTCGACACCTTCATCTTATGCAGCAGAATCAGGATGGATAGCAGGTGGGATAAATCCCCTAGACGTGTTAGCCCATCATACTCGAAGCATCATTTGGTATCGCGAGGCTTACCCAGCAGTCGGAAGAGATTCATCATGGCGGTGCGTGGGTCGCTGGTCGCGGCGAAAAGAGCGGCAGAGGTTTGGCGACGTGAGGCGTGGTGGTCGGTGGGTGTTGAGTGCCTGACATAAAAGACACGTTCCGCCAGCTGCTTCACGTAGGGATGGAGCTGTGGAGCCTTGCACGCCAAGACATGCCCCTGCCGCCAACGTCATCCCGATCGCCGCTACTTCCCGCAGCAGTTCGCACCACTGTCGCCATACACTCACCACTTTCACCCGCAGTCGGATATGGCTTCTCTTCTTGGGTGGAAAGATATCCTCAGGCCTATCCGCGATGGTTACCGCCATCTGTTTCCCACCCCGGACACGGGACCTACACCGGAAGAGAGACGCCATCAGCGCGCATTAGATCGACTAAAGGGTTTCGCCTACTTCGATACCTTTGAGCAATTGGAATCGTGGACCGAGGCTGACTCTGACCCTCTGCAAAGAGCCAATACGCCGTTGTTGCGAGCCACCGGTGGAGTTCCGACCGACGACTACAAAACTGGTGTTCTCTTAATCCATGACTATTCTGGCAACTACCACGACTACGAAAGCGTGCAGGCCGTCGGTGTGGACAAGGAACTCTACTCGTGTGAATATCTCCAGTTTGTTGATACTTTTGTCTACTTCTCTCATAAGCTGGTCTGTGTGCCCCCACCAACATGGACGAATACGCTGCACAGAAACGGTGTGGAAGCGCTGGGCACCTTCTTGATTGAACCGCAAACTGAAGGCTCGGAACGCCTGTTGAATCATACAACAGAAGAGTCTGGGGATTTGAACTTTCCCATCGCGAAGAAGTTGGCCTCCATTGCAACACACTTCGGCTTTGATGGCTGGCTCATAAACATCGAGAAGCCGTTCCCAAACGACGTATGGAATTCAGAGGTCCTTGAAGCGTTTCTACGCCAGCTTAAGGCTGAGCTAGGAGTCCATAAACGGCTCATATGGTAATAGCCTCACATCCACTATCACGCATGACTGACGCATGACTCTAACCCAGGTACGATGCGCTCACCACTTCCAACAAAATATCATACCAGAACGCGCTGACCAGCTCCAACCTCAAATTTGCCGACGCGTGCGAAAACCTACTCACCAATTATTGCTGGACGGATATTCATGTTTCTGAATCAATGAAGCTCGCACAGTACGCTGGCTTTCATGGCCCTTTCGCCAAAGGCAAGAAGAAGAGTATCTACTTTGGCGTGGACGTCTGGGCACAGAACAAGTCTAGTTTTACCCACCCTCGCGTCACATATCCGGAATATGGGGGCGGTGGTACAAACACTGGAGTCGCATTGGCCAGACTCTCGGATACGGGTCAATCGGTTGGTATCTTTGCACCAGCATGGTCGTTCGAGCATTTTCCAGGCCATGAGCGGGACGTCGTACGCACCGTCTGGGAAGGTACTTCACTACCAGAGGGCATTGAGTGCACCTGCGGAGATTGCACATCGCGTCATTCGCCGAACAAAGAGCTTCCAATCCTACATACAGCCAAAGAGCGCGTGGCAGGCTCTGAACACTTCTTCTACACCAACTTCACCCGCGCATTCTCTCCACATGATGACGACGCAAAATACCTATTCAACAACTGCAATGCACACTCACAACTGGGCTCGCAATCCGTTCTTCCACGTCCAGCCAGCCTCATCCCCGGGAGCGAAGGCGTCACACTCTCCCATCACATAGAACACTCTCACAAACAAAACATCCTAGTCATCTCCTTCATTTCCTTAGTCCCACAACAGCCAACCGAAGACTTTGACGTAGAAGCCTTCCTTCCCCTCTACAAACTCGACATGCCAGCCGATGGATCCCTGCAACTCTCAATGGTGCTAGACAGCTACGAGGATCCTAGACCACCGGAAATGGAGGACATGACGTTTTTCTTGTACTTCAAATCGGGTAGAACGATGCATTATGACACGTTGCATCTATCGCGGAAGCCGATCGTGTTGCTGGATAATGTACCTGGAGCGAGGATAGAAGAGCTGGGTATACGGGTTAAGGGTCCGTTGAGGGGGACTTTACGTGGGCCTGTGAGGGTGATGGGTATCAAGGAGATTTGCATCTCGCCGATATCTAATTTGCCGAAGGGTTCTTCTCTCGGAATCACTAACGTCCGACTCGAAAAGCGCGGTGAAGGGGGCGGTAAGCATGTTAGGCTGTGCTGGGAGTACGAGGATGCAGAGAACGGCAAGTCCAGAATTACGAATATGCCATGGAGCGACATCACCGGCCCGTTTTCACACTTCACGATTCGCTCATCGGGGCCACTATTCGCCAGAGCGTATGCGCTGGAGCATGTTATGAACGAGAAGTTTGTGGGACGGTATGTGGGGCAAGGGATTGAGGTTGAAGTCACAGGCATTGGCTTCGATGGACGGACACTTGCAAAGACGAAAGTCGTGTTGCAGCTGTAACATGGTTGATTCCACTTCCTTCCACGGTACTGCGATGACGCAGAGCAGACGAACCACTCACGATAGGGTGGGTGGTGGATGTCGTCACAATGCTAACTTTTAGTTTATTGGGAGTTAGGGTGGTGGGTTACAAAGCTACCCAACGCGTTGGTTGATGTCAATTTCATTCACATCTTCCCATGGTACTGTGGCGACTCGGAGCAGACCAACCACTTACGACTTCTGAAATTCACATGACACCTGCTCAAAACCAGGAATCCGGTTCAGACGCGCCAACCTAGCACGAAGGCCGAGGTAGCGCACTAGAGGTATATAAACCTCTGTTCGCTACCCTCCCCTCTCGACCCCAAAACTCCTCCACCATGCAGTCTCCACAGAAAGACCAACCATCTCCTTCCGAGCCAATTTGGGAGACTCACCAAGAACGCCCCTGTCCTTCAACGATAGGTATAGACGCCCTTAAGTCCGAGTGCGAATTCTACCTCAACAGCTTCCCAGGTAGAGATAGCCTAGCCCCAAACACAGCGTTCAACGGTCGTATAAGGAAATGTCTCAACGGAGGGTACGATAACCACGACAAGGCCCCAGAGATCCTAGCAGGAATCACCAAAATGGTTTCATACCGCAACAACTTAACAAGGTCAGCAACAAAACTGTTGACCCTCGCGGGTATATTCAAGCCCAACGGGTTAGACTGCGCAGACTTCGACTTTGAGACGTTCCAAGAATCGCAGGAGTACAAGAATAAGAGGGGCAAATACGAACATGCCTTCAGACAGGTCGCTCGATTCGACTTGATCTTTTTTCCTGCTCCGGATGACGAGGAGGGGAGGCCGTGGGCTAAGCCTGTTAAGTATGTTGCTGCGGCTTTGACGCTGGATGAGAATACGGACTCGAGCGAGGAGATTGCGGATGCGGTGCAACGGATTACATCGAGTATGTACATGAGCCTCTTCATTCTGCAATGGCGCTAACGACAATATGTACATAGGCTACCTGAAGTCTTTACTTCATAAAGATGAAGAGGGAGCCAACAACTCTACGACCCAGGGCGAGGCGCCCAAAAACTTCCCAACACCAAAGTACGCGCACTCTCAACCCGAGTAAACCGCCGGTCCAGGACTAACATACTTGAAGCTAGAATCATAAATCGCCTTCGTAAAGACCGGATCACTAGTCTTGTAACCCCCAGGAAAGCTAACACCACTCGGCGTCGCACTGCCACCGCCCGTAACCTTCACCTGGAAGCAACTAACATACGGCTGCGGGTTATTCGCACCAGCATGCAGCGCAATTGCCTCGGCGCGGACCAAGTAATCCCCGGAAGCAATGTTCTTGGGCACGGTAAAGGCGCGCTTTCCGCAGTTCGCATTAAGGATCTCGGTGCCCCAGGAGGCTGTCGTGCCCGTGTATCCGTCTTCGGCAACTTTGAAGAAGGAACCCGAGGTGGCGGTTTTGGCGTCGGCGACTTTGGCCATGTATACGAAGACGGGGCCGTAGTGGTTGCCGCCGATGGCGGGTTGGGAGCAGGAGCGTGCGTTGGGTTGGGCGTGCATTTCGACGGTTAGGGAACCGCCGGCTGTGGGGGTTTTGTTAGTATATGATATATGTCACATCCTCATATCTCATTACATGTGCCATGCTGGGTGGGCTGAGGATAAGGATAAGGATAAGGGATTAGAGAGGCTTACCAGCGACTTCGCAAACCCCCGATGTAGAAGCTGGGCCGCGTCCGCAGAACATGTCGGGCGAGGTCAGACTGGTGATGGGACTGTTGTCCTTGACAGTTCGCACACATGTGCCAGCTTTGTCTTCGCTGCCGACCCAGAGTTCTTGCCAGGTCGAGTGTGCGGAGACGGTCGCTGCCGCAGCGAGGAAAACGGTGGCGTACTTCATCTTCAGATGGTTGACGGGGTAAGATGGCAGAAAGAGTAAAGAGGGTATGATGATTCGTATTGAGTCTTTCTTTCGACCACTGGCACTACTCTCAGTATTTATTCACCACTTTCGATTCTTTTGGTCATGCATACACCGTAGCACACTTCACCACAGCAATCTAACACCGACGTTTAACATCCACCCGGGCCGCTGTACCTACTCCTCCCTCGTCATCTCCGCACCCCGTTCGTAGCCTCCACCCACCTATCTTCTTTCATTTTCGCCCCGACCACTTAGATAGATTAACATCGCCAGCATCAAGCTTTCCTTGGCACCTGTCGGGTAGCGCGTGCCCCGTCAGGCCGTCAGCACTCAATTTGCACGACACACGCTCATTCGCCGGGATGGGGGAAAGCGGAGGCGCGAAGTGTAGATGGAGGAGATTTTGAACTTGCATGCGGGCCATGTCGCCCCCCAGGTTTCAGCGTTTTACCTGATTGGGCACGGCATTGGGGGTTTGGTACCGCATGTCACATGGCGCAATGGGGGTGGGCTTTTGGGTTTCGGACGGAAACGGTGGGGCTTGGCTATATGGAGGTCGTATATTATGTGCGTCATGGTGGTCACTGGGGCGGCTGCGTTGGGGCGGTGCGAGGCCGTCGTGTAAGCATTGGTATCTAACATGTTCCAAGGTGTGGTGTCTTTGGGCTCTGGCGTAAAGCTGTCGATTGTTTGTGCCTGAGCTGTCAGGTGCGTCTCGAAAGGTCGTTGTGATGATCCCCTTATGTTCCTGATCGAGAATGCCGATCTTTCGGCAATTTGGGCCTGGAGCCGCCCGCCGGGCTAGTCGGTATTTAATTCGAAACGGTGTAAAAACGCTAGAACATCCATCATTGGTTTGAGCGTGTCGATACCCACAGCTGTTTTCTTTCTTTTCGCCTTGAGTTTGTATACAGAAATGAGTAACGAAGGCCAATGGCGGAAAAAGAGGGTGGACGGGCATGGGCCTGAACGCCATCGACTCTTCCCTGCAAGTTCCTCTCGATTCCGATCTGCGATAGATGGAGTATTGTTCAATCTTGGTCTGAGCGTATGATAGTGTAGTGCATGCGAGGCGGTCCCAACCCGGATTCCTTCACGCCTCTTCCGTAGTGGCATAATCGAGATTGCTTCAGATTGGTAATGAAGGAAGCGTTTGGCATCGCAACCATATCGGATTCGACGCCAGTGGTATCCCAAACAAGCACGGCGCAAAGTTTACCAGGCTGGCCTCGACACCTTTCCCGTGCGTAGTCGTAGATGCCGATCCGCTGGTTCTTCTCGAAGGAAGACGTCTGATGTGCTATCGCCCCTCAGAGTCTAAGCACCTTCCACCTTGACGCTCTGCTCCTTCTTCCCAAAGTAGTTCCCCAGCGTATTCTTCTGCGTCGGCTTCTCCTCCTTCTTCCCACCTACTTTCTTCTTCGCTTCCCCTACACCCATCAACTTCTTGAACTCTTCCCACTCGCCCTTCCCCACGATCCCCCCACTAGCTTCTTTATGCCCCCTCGCAAAGCTCTCCCCAAGCCGTTTTCTCAACTCTCCGTCGCCTGCGACGATGCCCTCCAGCTTCTTGATGATGTCGACCTTCTCCTCTCCTTCGCGCGCTCTCGCACATTTCGCAACGCGGCACGAGAAGTTGACTTTGTCAGGCAGGTAGCCTTCGTTCGCGCACATGACGATTTCTAGTTTGTTGGACTTGAGGGTGCCGGACCAGCGTGTTGCGATGACGGGATGTATCTGCGCGGCGCTTGAAATAGTCAGAACGGCGATCGTAGCGTCGGCAGAGAACTTCGGGGCTGTGTGGGTGCAGCGTTCGGTCTCCCGTCTGACCTCCATGCTTGCATCTTTCAGCTTGTCGGCTTTTGAGATGTCTCCGGGACTGCTCGCGGAGATGACGGCATCCCAGGCATCTCGCACATTGTATGCTGCTGATCTACGTGGTGCATTGGCCAGAGCCACGGCATCGTTGATGGACTTCTTAGGATGTTGCTTGAATGTTGCTACCATGTCTGGAAAGGGGGGTTCCCACTTTATGCTGCTTCCGAGATCACCGTGGGCTCCTAGTGCTGCTAACCATGATGTCTTGTCGTGAAGGTCAGGGTGAAGTGGGAGGCAGATTGTGTATGTCAGTAGTGCGCTGGTTGCCACAGGTGGACAGTCGTGTGCAGTCACATAATCGCTTCCTTCTGGGAACCCGCCCTCATCTGCAAAGTGGTGGTCTACCACGAGACATGTGTGAGGTGAATTGATGACAGGCGGTGTTTTTCGGCTGCCTTGGTCTAGGATGAAGATATAGGAGGGCGACATGGCTGTCAGAGCCTGCTTTGTGCTTTCATCGTGTACATTAGAGCCTTTCGGTGGGAAGTAAACGGATAGTAGATCAGCTGGGAGACCTAGAGCGGTGAGAGTATGATGAAGTATGGCACCAGAGGAAAGTCCGTCTGCATCCTTGTCGGGTAAAATGACTGTTGGCTTTTGCGCTTCAGCACTGTGGCAGATTAGCACCTGATATCTCATCCGTCGAGTGCGTCTTAATGTACCACGCTCTGATGATCTCTCGCGCGCGTTCAATTTGCTCCTTCCTCGCCGGCCAGACATTCTCTCCCGACTCATCCTGTCTTGATGGAGTGAGATGATACGCAGGAATCTCAGTCTTCGATTTCGTCGTCGTCTTGGTCTTCTTTGGTTTTGGTGGCGATATATCTTTCTCAGCTTTCCGTTTTGCTGGACTCGACATGATGGTGGATGCGTGGAGTTGCCGGGGTTGAATGAAATTGGCGAGTAGTGGCGACAATCGTGGCGGATATAGACTTAGTGAAGAGAAGTTCGATAAGTGCGCCAATCGACAGACGGGAAATCTCATTATACAGGTACGATAAGATAGTTTGTAGAGCGAAACGACTGGATGCAAGGGCGAAAGGTAGGAGAGTATCGATGACGTCGTTGACACGCTAGTCTCTTTTTCGCCCAACCTCCCTGTCATACTTCAGCACCGCGTCAAGCAGGACCTGGGCTCCCAACGCGCAATGCTCAGGACTCGTGTACTCCTCAGGATTGTGACTTATCCCGCCTTTACTTGGCACAAAGATCATAGCTGTGGGACACACTCTGCTTGTCCACGCACTGTCATGTCCTGCTCTACTCTTGACCCAACAAGTCTGCGGTTCATACACTAAATCCACCGCCGCCCATTCCACAGCATCGATACAATCTTGGTGGAATTTCGATTCTGGTAATCCCCATGTACGCTCTACGTGATATGTCGTCGCATTGTCTTCCTCTTTGATGATCGTATCGAATTCCTGTAATATGCACTCGGAGAGTTCCTTGACGAGAAAGTCATCATCGCATCTGATGTCTACCACGAATCTCACTCCAGCGGGTATAGTAGCTTGCGAACTCGTATCACTGCTGATGACACCCACGGTAGCTACACCACAACCGCTATGCAAGGCAGTGTCCCTGACGGCAGTGATCATCCGCGCGGCTGTTACCAAAGCATCAGCTCTTTCATCCATAGGCGTCGTACCCGAATGGCCTTCTCGGCCTTTAACGCGGATGTCGAACCATTTCATTCCCTGTACGCCTGGCACGATACCTATGTCGGTTCCAAGGCGCTCTAGTTTTGGACCTTGCTCAATGTGCAGTTCGAAATGCGCGGAAAGACTATTCTCGCGGTAGTCACAGGGCGTTGGACCGAGGTAGCCGGTGGATTGTAGAGCGTCTTTCATGGATACACCGTCGGTGTCGCGGAGAGCATGGCATGTAGACAAATCCGTGCTACTGTGCGTGCTCCAAACACCAGACCCCATCATTGCACCAGGGAAACGCGCGCCCTCTTCATTTGTCCAGTTTATCAATGCGATGGGGTGGTGAGTTTGGACGTTGTTTTCGTGCAATGTGCGGAGGACTTCTAGGGCGGACTGGACGCCCAAGATGCCGTCGTATCTAGATAAATATCAGATTCTTATAACTGTAATAGTCGCTTGGGCGTTGTTGCACGTACCTTCCACCTGCTGGTTGCGTATCCATGTGACTCCCCATGCCAATTGGCGCCTTGTCTGTGGCGGTACCTGGCCGTATAGCAAAGACATTGCCCATTTGGTCGATTTTGATGTCGCACCCCAAAGACTTACATTCGCTGACCAGCCAGTCTCGAGCTGCTTTGTCGGAATGGGTCAATGTCAAGCGGCACATGCCCTTTGAGGGTGCTGGAAGCGCGCCATACGCAGTGCATGTCTCTTGCAAGGTGTTGTTTAGCCTGTCGCCGTTGATTTTGAAGCGTTTGAAAGGCATTGTAATGTAGATGGAGGCTCTGGTAGTCCGTAGACTGATTTGGAGGGTTAAGAATAGTGGGTAGACGCGTCAAGGTCGCGAAAGCTAGTCTCCACGTGTCCGCTTACAAAAAGCGCGTCTTCATCATCTATGACAAACGTCTGTGACTGTACAGGGTATCTGATTCATTTTTGAGCGCGTTTATACGCGAATAAGCGTCGTGGTTGATAAGAAGGACGACGGGAGGAAGGTGGGGCAGCGCCAAAGAGGGGTCGAGATACGCACCTCACAAACCTGGACTAGCCTTCTTTCCACAACCACGATAACCGCTGAGATGTATCCTCCCGTGATCGTGTATGAGTGGGAATTACATTTCGTGTTATTGTTCTACCTAGGAAAAGGTTGAAAAAAGCTGCAATGGAGTACGATCTAATCATCATCAATGGGGTGGTAGTGTCTGAGGATGAAGTTCAAGAGCGGGATATTGCTATCAAAGACGAAAAGATCGCAAAGGTAGTTCCAAGAGGAGGTCTGAAAGATGCACAAGCAACGAGAACGATAGATGCTGAAGGCGGCTATGTGATGCCAGGAGGCGTGGACGCCCATGTTCATCTCCAGGAACCTCCATTGTTTGGAAATGGCTCAACGGCAGACAACTACGAGACTGGCAGTCGATCAGCAGTATGCGGTGGTACCACTACCATGGTGACATTTGCACCACAGAAGAAGACGGAAGACACTCTCCTCGATACCCTAGCAGCCACACATGAGAGAGCAAAGGACAACTGCTACATCGACTATTCATTCCATATCATCGTCGGCAACCCTTCAGAAAGGGCGCTCTCAGAGTTCAAGACTCTGCGAGAAGAAGGCATTTCTTCACTCAAGATCTACATGACCTACGAGGCCCTTCAACTGCACGATGGTCAGATCTTAGACATCCTCCTCGAAGCCAGGAAGCAAGGCATAACGACCATGATCCACGCCGAGAACGGACAAGTAATCGACTGGATGACCGCGCAACTCGAGAAGAAGAAGCTGTTCGCGCCGAAATACCACGGCTCCTCCCATCCGCCCATGGCAGAGACCGAAGCCACCTACCGTGCAATTAGCTTATCAGAGTTCATGGATACTCCCATCCTCATCGTCCACGTATCCACGCCCGCAGCAGCCGCACACATCAAAGCAGCGCAAGATCGCGGACTACCAATCTACGCCGAAACCTGCCCGCAATACCTTTTCCTCACGAAGCTAGATCTCGACCAACCCGGTTTCGAAGGCGCGAAATGCGTATGCTCGCCCCCACCCCGCGAAAGCGAAGCAGACTGCGACGTCATCTGGGAAGGCCTCGCAAACGGCACCTTTACCATCCTTTCTTCCGACCACTGTCCCTTCCGCTATGACGACCCTGAAATGGGTAAGAAGTCTAGCATCAGCGCAGAGTACCCGCTAGGCCACTTCAAATATATCCCGAACGGCTGCCCTGGTATCGAAACACGCCTTTCACTCACCCTCAGCGCGAGCCGCCTCAAGCTTACTAAATTCGTCGAAGTCACGTCTGCAAATCCTGCGAAGCTATACGGTCTCTATCCGAAGAAAGGCGCGCTGATAGAGGGCGAGTCGGATGCTGATATCAATATCTGGTACCCGGATGGCAAAATGGAGGAGTTTGAGCTGACGAATAGCATGTTGCATCATGATGTTGACTACACGCCTTTTGAGGGCAGGAAGCTGAAGCAGTGGCCGAGGTGGACCTTGTTGAGGGGGAAGGTGGTTTGGGATAGGGATAATGGAGGGCTGTTAGGGGAGAAGGGGTATGGCAGGTTTACGAAGAGGGATACGAGTAGTCTTGCGAAGCCGATGAGGGAGGGGGAGTGGGTGTTGCCGTTGTAGGTGTGGGTTGTGGTGGTGCGCGTGCGCCGTGGAATTGGACTCGTAGATTAATCATCGACGCGTTGAACGTGTTTGGTTATATCGTGGCACGAAATGTCGCTTGTGACGCGTGAGTTCCCTTTGGTATCCTCGTAATGTATTGAGTGTTGTAGCCTTGCTTGAGCGAACGGCTGGGCTTGCAGCTTGATGTTTGCCGCGGCTTGATCCTTATCTTATCAGCCCCCTGTGCACCTCGCGTCGCACCCCATTCTTGCTTCTACGTTCCTTCGCGACAGGGCGCACATTGCGCGTATCTGCATCATGTTACATCGAGCATGTATGACTAATGCCGTGCTATCGTCTTATCAATGCGGCAGTTTCTGTTTGCCGTTCCCGATGCAGCTATCAGGCCCAGGAGGCTTATAGCTGGCCAACATGGGTGTACATGGGCTTGAGGAAGCTTGTCATGCGCGCAAGCTGAATATCCTCATTTTCTAGGGAAGATGACGACCTCAGATTTATTGGTAGAGAATGTAGATGTACTTGTGGTAGGTGGAGGGCCAGTAGGTACATAACCCCAGCATCTATCTGCTAGACCACCCTACTGACAAGTCATCCTAGGCCTCGTAACCGCCTACCAACTCGCGCGCAACCTCCCTCGCTCTACGCATCGCATCAAGATCATAGAACAACATCCCAAGTCGTCCCAAGACAACTATGGACGCGCCATCACCCTCTTCCCAAGGACGACTGAAATGCTCGATCAACTTTCTCTGGCGGATTCCCTTGCTCAGCAGTGTTTTGCTTGTCGCGAGACCGTGAACTACGATAAGCATGGCAATGAGGTCGAAGGAAGAGGTTGGGCGTTCATGGAGAATATGAAGGATACCAAGTGGGACTTCGCCCTGGTGCTACGTCAGAAGTACCAGGAAGAGGTGTTTAGGAAAGCACTGGTTAAGGAGGGGGTACAGCTTGATGCGCCGTATACCCTGGTGGGCATCGAGATTGTAGGCGGGGTTGGGATGGGTGGATATCGCATACTGGCTACAATTGAACATGGCGAGACAAAGGTGAAGAGCGTAGTCAGATGCCGATATCTGGTCGGCGCAGACGGTGGGCGGTCTTTCGTACGACGAGCGATGAAGATCCCCTTCGATGGCTCCTCCAGCGAAGACAAGTGGGTACGCGTCGATGGCGTTATCGAGACCGACCTCCCCAAACCGCGAACGTACTGCGCCATTGAATCGCCGACACACGGGAACGTCCTCTGGGCCGCGTTAGATCGAGGCGCCACGCGCATTGGCTTTTCGTTCACGGCAGAGCGTCAGAAAGCATACAAGGTGTTTGACGAGGAAGCTGCTGTCAAGGAAGCCATCGCGTCAGTCAAGCCGTTCAACCTCAAGTTCAAGCAGGTGGATTGGTGGACCATCTACGTTGTTGGGCAGCGCATTGCGCGGTCATTCTTCGTGAATGACTGCATCTTCCTCGCTGGTGACGCATGCCACACGCATAGTTCGGGTGCAGCACAAGGCATGAATACCGGCATGCATGATGCCGTCAATCTCGGTTGGAAGCTTTCCCTCGTGCTCCAAGGTCTCGCCAAACCCGATCTGCTACACTCGTACGAAGCAGAGCGACTTCCCAACGTTCAGCGACTGATCAACTATGACAAAGACATCTCGCGCCTCATGACGATGCAATTACCCGAGGGCTGGACTGGCGACCCGAACGCCGATCCGAATGAGGTACTAGGAGTTGTCATGGCCGAAGCAGCGACATTCAGTAGCGGACTGGGTATATACTACGATCCAGACTCCTACCTCAACCTCACCCAGTGTTCTGGTGTATCCTCGGTACAGCCTGGTCAACGCGCACCAGATGTTACGCTCCAGAAACCTGCGACTTTCGAAGCTACGCGACTACAGAGTGAGACACCGAATACGGCGACGTTTTATATTGCGCTGTTTGCTGGGGAGGTGGCGCGCACGAAGCTCGCTTTGGCTTCATTCACTGCTGCGATGTCTGCACTGCCTTGGCTTAATGATGAGGATGTTCCGATATCGTGTCTTTCCATTATTGCAGGTCCGGGGGGACCATCGGCGTATGAGACGCTGGGTGGTATGCCGTTCGGTCGTGTGTTCTACGATGCGGACTGTAGTGCGCATATGCGCTATGGTGTTGCGACTGAGAAGGGCACTGTAGTGGTGTTGAGACCTGATGGGTGGGTTGGCACGGTTGTTGAGCTGGATGGGAATGCGGGGGCGAAATTGGAGAGGTACTTTGCTCGGTTTCTGACTGCTGCAGCGGGGGGTCACAAGGCTGAGGCGAAGCTGTAAAGATGTGACAGGATCACCAAGCTCTGCCGGTGGGCTCATGCGCGTTGTGTCGCTCGTTCGACAAGTTCAGCTGAGTGCTTTACACAACAGGATTCTCGACGACCATCCAACTCATGATGCTTCCGTGAATAGCCAATCGCGTGGGCGAATGCTCAAGGCTGAGATTGTTCCTACCCTGCGATGCAGACAATCATACGATGAGGGTCGGATTCTCGATGAGTAGGCGACGAAGTTGGCCCCGATTCATCGCAAATCATCTTGCGGTGGCTGCTTACCCGCAAAAACTTCTCAAAAAAACATGCAGCCAGCAGTCTGGCGCCTGAGGCGTGTTTAAACGGCAATGTGTGGTTGTCTGACCTACAGGGAGGAGCTGCTATCATGTAGGTCTCTGCGGCTTGCATATGCGCGTCTTCCTTGGCAGCTGAGCTGGAGCGTGATATAATTTCGAGGACAACTCAGCCTTGGATCATTGCGCTTGTCGTTTGTTCTCACAAAGCTGCAAACTTTTCATATACAGCGAATATGTCCGGATTGGAAATACCATCGGCTCAGATCAGCACTTTGCTCCAACAAATCAAACCCGGCGGTGTTCTCGAAACCACATTTCTCAAACCTGCGCGCGGCAACACGTTCATCTACGACTACGAAACGAAAGGCTTCGTACAAGAGAAGTCCAGAACTGATACCTTCAAGAGCATCGATGAGATTCCATCCTTCCTCCAACGTGCACCACAGACAATTGGTGATGCAGCAGACGCCAACGATGCCGACGGGGAAGTTCCGCCTCCTTCGCCTCAGGCTGTTGAATTTGTCACCAGTATCAATCTTTTTGAGCTTCCATTCAAGAAATCCATGATCAGTTTCGTCCTGCCAATGGTTTTGCGTGCTATTACCAAAGAACATCTCCACTCTTTGTTGTTTGAGGAGAACAAGACCACAACAACTGGACGTCTCTTGTGTTCAGAAAAAGGTCATAGTATACTGTTCGAGACACCTGAAGACTCAGTTCCCTACCTCTATCTTTCGCTCAAGGGAGTCGAAACAGCCGGCATCCAAAGGCGATGGCAGGCCATGCTTGCCTATGACGAGGAGGGCGATTGGAGGAAGCATAGCTTTGAGAAGCTCGAAACGTATAAGTACACGCATGATGTCGACCCAAGCACAACCAAATTTGGACCCTTCGACGCTTTTGCTTGTATGATTCGAGACCTCGTATCGCAGTACATCAGGGTCGTTCAGAACGAGGCAAATGCAATCATGGACGACATCAATCGGGTCGAGAAGTCTTTGGAAGGGTCTCAAGCTTTAAGCAAATTGCTTGGCCAACTCAATACAATCAGTCGCACGATAAGAGTTTCAAGCCTTGAGAAACAATTCAAATTCAGCATCGATGCTGCGAAATGGGCAAACGGAGCCCTGAGACCATCGAGCCACACACTTGTGGGTTCCGACCTGCTACTGTCAGCTCGTAAAATGGAAAAGTACCACCCAGATCGATTGAAGGAATATGTTGAGCATTTACGCCAGCGCATAAACGAGGTCGCTGCCGAAAAACAGCAAGATAGAGATGAGCAGCGCCACGAGCGAGAAGACAAACGCCAAAAGGAGAAGGACAAGCGTCACGTGCAAGAGGAGGTGCGACGTGAAAAACGGGAACAGGAACGACAGGAATTCGAAATCGAGCGTCGAGAGCTGCTCGAACGAGCAGAAGCTCAGCGAGAGGAAGACAGAGCCCGAGCCGATAGGGAATGGCAACTTCTGGAACGGAATACCAAAATTGCAGTAGCAACTCTGCAAGACAGTCGCACCATGAGTGGCGTAGCCTGGGTCACCATGGCGTTCCTTCCAGCCACCTTCGTCTCCTCGTTCTTTGGCATGAACTTCTTCAATGGTATCGCAGGGAAAGTTCCATTTGATGAAGCGAGCCGCAGCGTCTGGTTGTTCTTCGCGATAGCAATACCCACCAGTGCTTTTGTTCTGCTCACGTTCTACTTTTGGGACAAGCAAGAGTTCAAGAAAGATCAGCAGGAATCGACGTTGGTGAGAGTTCCTACGTTGACGGGCCAAAACGGCACTACAACAGCACAAGCTACAGAGGCGGAATTGGGACTGCCAGTACAGCACGGCAGAGTGAAACCAACCTCTCGGAATCTATCACAATCCCGAGCCTCCACTGAGGCAGCACAACACAACAGAGTGGAATCAAACTCTTGGAATCCATCGCCATCCGAAGCCTCCAACGGGGCGGCACAACAAAGAAGAGTGGAATCAAATTCTCAGAATGCACCACCATCCCGAGCCTCCACCGACGCAGCACAATACGGAAGGGAAGTATCAGGACAATGGTATGCACCGCTATCCTCGATTTCCACCGATGCAGCACAACACAGCAGAGTGAATTCAAATCCCTAAAAGCCATCCACAACCCCGAGCCTCCACCGAGCCACCAACCCCCTCCCTGCACCTCCCCTAGCCTCACACAGTGGGGCATGATCTACCGAGCCGGTGCGGGTCTCGCGACCCACCCCACCCTAACTTCCTACGCTGGCGCAATGTCGCGATTCAAGAAAACCGCCGTAGCTGCCTTGTTTTCCTGGTTGGTGTTGTTGGTGCGGCAAGTGGGCGAGGCGTGCCGGCACGCGTCAGGCCGCTGCGCTGGTGGTTGAGTCGTTGGCTGTTGTTGTGAGGTTGGCTGGCTTGGCTTTTCTTCTTGACTGGAGTATGGTATTTGTAACTTTTCGATGGGTGCGGATGGCTGTTTGGGGGTGTGGCGGGTTTGTTGGTTGGTGGGCTGTGGTGTGGTGACCGATTGAAGATGCTTCTGTGTTGGTAGAGCGCCTTTTGAGGGGTGCGCAAAGTGTGAGGACATTATACGAAGGCTATAGCACTTTGAGGGTTGAAAGTCGTACTTTGATGCATTAAAACGTATTATTGGGTATCTGCCAAAGTTCATAGATCGTAGAAAGTCGCTTTACTACACCGTCGCGCTTTAAAGCCACCTCCTCGCATCCAACGACTTCTCCTTCTTGTGCTGAATTGGTGGTAAAGCCTGCAAACTCGGATGCGAGCTCCCCCGATCAACACTGTACTCCGACTGCACCATAATACCTCCCATTGGGGAGCCAACCACCGGCGCCGGCGCCGCAACATCGGCCAACGGCTGCACATCCTCATTCGACTTGAACGACCGATCCAGCGACCCTTCTGAGGAGTTTTCCGGCGAATTTCTATCCGCGAGGACACTGTCCTTTCCGCCCATGCCAACGCCCATCTCGTACTCGTCTAGGCGGACGAAGTCGTCTTTGTCCATCTTGCTCCGGCCCAGAGTGCTCAGTTGAGAGCGATCGGTCTTTGGTAGCCAGATGCGGGATTTGAGGTCTTTGCTGCCATTGTTCTTCTTGCTGCTGTTGCCCGAGTTCTCTGCGTAGTAGTATTGGCTTGGTGTCTTCTGTTTGGGCCAGATGCGTTCGCGGATGGAACGTTGTAGTTGACGGATAGCGGGTGCGCAGGCGACGATGGCGCCGACGTGGGCTTCGATGGCGGACCAGTATCCGATGGGTAGGTAGTCCCAGGTTACGTTGGTGGTTTGCGCGAACTGGATCATGTATTTGAGGCGGAGGATGCTGACGATGGTCACACTGGGGAGGTGTTAGTTGAGGCAAGGTGAGATGTGGAGAATGAACTTACAAGCCTCCACCGAGAAACATGCACATGATACCAAACTTGCGCCGACGGGTCATGGCAAGCTTGCTGAGCTCTCTCATAGGGATGACAATGACAACCAGATCGAGAAGAATGTTGACCGCGGCAGAAGCCCAGGCATCGGCGTTGAGGTTGATGCATTTTCCGTGATGCTCGCCGTCCCAGTGTTCCCACGCAATGCGTATCGGAATGCATTGCAGCGCGGTTGCTGTGACGAATGCGATGATGTACATGATGCAGATTACGATGGTAACGTGGATGACGCGTCGGAGTCCCTGGTGAGGGAAGATACGGAGGTAGAAGAGCAAGACTGCTATCTTGGTCAATGCGATCGACGCCAGGTAGAGAAGCTCCGTGTAGTAGAATATCTATCATCATAGATGTATTAGCGCAGGATCTTAGAACTTGCAGAACTCATTACATACCTCGAGAATCTTGGTGATGTTTTCGAAAGACACCATCCACATATCCGTACCTAAGCCCAAAAGGTTCAGAAGGTAGGCGCATATCGTGAGCGGGATGATGAGTATGATGGCCGCAGTCATAACCCAATCGTCAATGCCCCAATTTCCGCCGAACCAGGGAAGGCGTGCGATTACGCGTAGGATGTAGGCTCCCAAGGATAGTACTCCAAAGACTATTGTAGTGACTGTTCCTTGTTCCGTCTTGTTTCGAATGGGCGCATCCATCAACTCAGTAAGAAACCTCTTCGCCGCTGCACAGGCAATTAGCAGAAACTTCAACGAGTAAATATGAGAGAGGACCTACTCAGTGCTTCTTTTGGCTTGCAGCTAGCCAAGACACATTTGCTCAAGTCATCGAGAAGCTTCTCGTTGCCTTTGATGCAGTCGATGTCTGTGAGCTGGCATGTTGATGATGAGATTATTGTGAGGGTGCAATCTAACTGTATGACCGTAATCAGTATGGAGTCTTGTGAATCGACATGGCTTACATACCGCGCATGGAGGCAGATTCTTGACCGCAGACGCAAGCACATCGTTTCCGCTCTGACTTTGCGCAAAAGACAAAGGCGCAAAGACGAGGCACAGTAGTGCGGAGAAGAACTTCATGCCGGAACCCGCATAGAACGAGGCTGTACCCCAGATTGTTTCCGACAGTACGTATCGAGACAACGCCGTACGAGAAGCCCTGCGCGAGAAAACAAAAGAGGAAGGAGAATTATGTTAAGCGACGGATTGCGGATCAAACAGGGTAAAACAAAAAGCCATATGAACCAGGATAAGACCAGGGGCCTATACACGGCAGGTACAGGTTTTCCAGAGGCGGCAATGGACGTCAAAATCCTAGCCTCCCGACATCAAAGCACCGTTAGTATGTTACAAGCACCACGTAGTGCAGCTGCCATCCTCGTCACGGAGTATCTTCCACAAGGCGCGCCACACAAAACGTGCTCGGCCGCAATCGGCAGTCTATGAGCTAGACGGTGCCCTGACTTTAGTTCGTTGCTGTGCCGCTGCTACGGCGAATTCCACGTGGATCTTGAGCCCAACGAGCGACAAACCCTCCGATGTCTTGCCTTTACCTTTGCTGGCTTCACACGTTGAACGTGTCGGAAGCTCACATACTTTGTGTATGAGGTATGACGTTTGTGAGTGAGGAAGATTGTGCCAAGATATGTGTGACGCGCTCAAGCGAGATTATCGGGGTCGGTAGCTGTATGAGCACCCATGTTCTCAGAGTACTGAATGTCGGCCTGTTAGGCATCACGAGGAGGTGAACATGATGCGAACCTGATCGGCGTTTGACGTGGCAATCATTCTGACCGTCTGCCAATTGCCACAAGGCTTGCCTAGTGTATGTAGTTCTAAGGCTTCGCTAGTGGAAAAGCCCTCGAACAGTTCCAACACCAGCAGCGTCGATCATCGGAGGTACATGAACCCGGTGAAGAACGGTATTCCACTGCTCCCAAGTAATGGCAATCGTCTTTGCGAAAACGTGGTTCGGCCCTGCATGTGAGTTTTAGAGTTTAGCTCTGCATGTAGATCTAGTCTAGCACGGTCTTTAATAAAGCTCGGAAACACTAGGCTAGTCAGTCACCCATGGTCGCTGTGATAAAACCGAATGTTCTTTGGACACGGCAGATGCAAGCGCCGTGGACAGAAAGATTGGCGAGTTTTGGCGAATCCTTCGTTCTGCAGCGATTCTAGGGGAATGTGGTATATGCTCAAGTGATCTGTACTAGCTGCAGCGACTTATAGATTCGTCGTTCGGCCATGATTCACGTGGTGGAGAGGATGACCGCAAGCCGCCCTACCGGTCTGCAATGTGGGGCCTTAGAGCTCCATCGTTTCTTGTTGACCATACTTCCTATTCGACCCCCTCTTCTGATCCACTCTTGTGAGATTCACGCGGAAAGCCGGTAGCTCTAGTGTTTCGAAATGACTGTCTTTTTGCTCATCCCAGAACACCGCTGTGTTCAAAGGTATGCCG
This sequence comes from Alternaria triticimaculans, assembly GCF_023758025.1. Lineage (NCBI taxonomy): Eukaryota > Fungi > Ascomycota > Dothideomycetes > Pleosporales > Pleosporaceae > Alternaria > Alternaria triticimaculans. The sequence continues at coordinate 1,001,064 of NW_026055967.1, forward strand.
GCGTAACTGGACATTTCCCAGTCCTCCACGCAGAAGTCGTCCCAAATCGAGCCCAGTCCTTCTGCGCGCTCCTCGAAGATCAATGCACGCCACTCCTCACCCTGCTGTTCTTCCTCGTTGCGATAGAGAAGCGTTGGGCTAAGCTGCGCACAACGGGGCGGAGTCGTCACGTCTTTCGTGATCGGTGCTTCGAAGACAACCGTCCCGTTGGAAACGAAGGTTGTGACAACAAGACCGCGGTAATCAGCTCTCAGTGTGGCTGTGGAGTTCACTTCTGGATCTGAAGCGCTGTAGGTGCCCGCATAGCGGTTACGCATTTGCTGTATGGCAAGCTTTTCTGCTGTTTGCACTATCTTTACTGTAACAATGTCCATGATCTTGGATAAGATTGCGTTGGGGCCCGCGACTAGAATAGTGATACCCAAGTCGTACTCCGGCACTGTTATGATGATGGAGGTATAGCCCGGCAACCCTCCACTCTTAGTGACAAAGCGTACAGTACGTTTCGACTGCTCGAGTATGCGGTCTGTTTGGTAAATTTCCCACGGCATGCCATAAAATGAGTTCAATCCGCGGGACGAAGAGACGGGATGCAGCCAATTTACTGCGTGGGTAATGGCATTGTAGTGGGTGAGGATATAGCGGAGGTACTTCGACAGGTCGCTCGAGGAACTGTAGATGCCGCCGGTAGGATTTTGGATGCCTTCGTCTACACCCCAGAATTGTGGACCAGCCGGAATGACGCCAGCAGAATCGGCAGGCTTGGAGAGAGTGCTGGTAGACATGTTCAAGGGCTTGAAGATGGCTTCATCGATGTAGGTCTCGTAGGTCTGGTTTGTCACCCGCGAGAGGACGAGACCAAGCAATTCGAACGCGACATTGGAATAAGACGATTCTTGGTTTGGCGCGAATAAAGGTGCGAACTTCTTGAGCTGTCGAAACATATCTAAGCACAATCGGATTAACACTCTTCTCGCTCGCTCAATTAGTGAGATGCGAATCTTTCGCTGTGCAGGGTGTCTCATAATTTGGTGAGTACTCGTCACAGTTTGGCAACCCTTCCCGTGACACAGCAGGAGGCAGACCAAGGGAGCTTGGATCCAACTCAGGGTAATTGTTATTGATCAGATCACCTTGAGCCCCTATTAAAGAGATCAGCACGCGTACCTTCTTCTGTGTGGCACACTCCGAACAGATTCTGCTTCTTTCCAGAAGGCATCTTACATTCGCGGGGAAGGCCGCTCAGCTGGCTAGCCAGACTGCGCAATGTAATGTCTTTCCATGGAATGCCGCCGTTCGACTTGTCTCCTAATTCTTTGAGGTATGTATTCACTGTACCGTCCAAGCTCAAGTTGCCCGCTGCATGCTGATACAGTATACCGAGTACGGTGAAGGTCTTGGTGATGCTAGCGATGCGATACAGCGCGTCGCCGTTGACTTCGGGGATATCTGGGCGCGAGGCATTACGTTCGCGCGCGGTATGATGTTGCGACCATAACGTGTCTTTCGACGAGGTTATCTCTACAGAGAAAGAGGTTCGGTCAAACTCCGGCGATGCGACGGCTGCCGTGAGTGCCGTGTTGATAGACTCGAACGCGTCTTGAAGCAGAGGATCGCCAGCATTGTACCGAGGCGGCGGATGCGCGATGGTAGGTTCGAAGCATCTGGCGCTGGCCAAAGCGACTAGCAGAAAGGAAGACAGCGGCACCATTTCGGCGGTGAGCTGGAAGAACTACATGATAGAGTTTGACATGAGGATGCCTAGATGTGCGACATGTCGCTCCCCGCACTGAGGGGAGCTTGGACCTCGCGGCTGATCATGATCGCCGATGCAACCTCACAACTCACTTACTCCAAATCGATTCTGATGACCATCAAAGTGGCCTGACACATGGAATCTCATTTGACGGCAGTACTACTCTGCAGCCCGGTATGTGTCAGGTTCTCAAAGAGCGCGCGCATCGACGCGTTGTCACGCTGTCACGTGCGAGGGTAGGATTGGCACCTGGGCATCCATGATGGCAACGACTACAACACTGGCAGTCATCTTGACGAGCACGTTCACTCCCATCACCTCGGAATGAATACTTCCGAATGCGCGGATCTCGCGTTATCTCGTGCGCAATACTTCGCCCACTGCTGCGATGTGTGGATCGACCCTTTATCCGTCGATATGGCTATATGACAGCCCCACAAAGAGCTTAATAGCATCACGCCGTCTGACCTTTTCACTGTCCACCAAGGTCATCCAAAACAGATACAGGACTTGGCTGTTTATATTACTTATGGGCAGCAGGTTGACCACATGATATTGACTTACACCAGTTCCACATTCATGGATGTAGCCCTTCGTCCGGGAGGATACATAACAGTTCCATGTCCCTTTTGTGGCTTCACCTTCTTGTCAGTATGCAAATTGTATCATCCCATGTCATCGTCTCCATATCAGCCAGTACAATGCGCACCACTTCATTTGCGATCTTTACTTTGGTAGTCACCAGTGGTGGCACACCGCTGGGACAAAACCCCGAGCATCTTGCGGAGATCCTTCCTCGCCAGATCGATGTGACATGTCCAGTAACACCGAGCCCCATGCCCAAAGCGGCAGCATTTCCCTCAGTAAAGACGATGCCAGATCCGTTTCTGTATCTCGACGGCAAGACCCGTGTCCAAAGCAAAGACGAATGGATACAATGCCGTCAACCCGAAATCCTCAAGCTCCTCCAGGAATACCAATACGGGTATTACCCTGATCACTCGCAAGAGACTGTCACCGCAACTCGAAGTGGCAACACCCTGACTGTCACTGTCACCGCAGGAGGGAAGACCGCTAACATTGCAGCTTCTTTGAACTTGCCGAGTGGAGGCGGACCGTTCCCAGTGGTCATCTCGATCGGCGGGATGGATACTAAGAGCTATGTAAACGCAGGGATCGCGGTAGTCACATTCGATTATACCAAAGTTGCAGCAGACAACAACAGTAAGACTGGCTCGTTCTGGACGCTGTATAGTGGTAAAGACATTGGTAAGTAGACCTTGCCGTTTGCTTCATGCATACTTACAGCCAACAGGAGTACTCACTGCATGGGCATGGGGCTTTCATCGCGTTCTTGACGGCATTGAACTCAAGGTTCCAGAGATCGATGCAACCAAATCTGGCGTCACTGGTTGCTCTCGTCTGGGCAAAGCTGCTCTGGCTGCTGGGGTATTCGACAAGCGTATCGCCGTCACTATGCCCATGTGCTCTGGCGTTCAGGGTGCGGGGCCCTACCGATACAGCCTGAGTGGGCAAGGAGAGAACCTAGAAAACGCTGTAAGCACTAGGTCTCATCGAAGACTCCACGATCTTTTGAAATATGCGCACTGACGACTACCTAGAAATCTGGAGCAGGATGGTGGACTTCCTCAGGTATCTCGCAGTTCGTCGGCAAATCCTCCCAGCTCCCTTATGACGCCCACACGATCGTTGCAGCCATCGCCCCACGCGCAGTCATCCTCTCTCAGAACGTGAACGATCAGTTCACGGACTCCAAAGGGACCGCTCAGGTCACCTTCCCTGCGGCCAAGGTCGTGTACAATTGGTTAGGCGTGGGCGAGAAGCTGGGTATGAGCATACCGTCTGGTGGACACTGCGACATGAGTGGGTACGCGGATATTTTGCCTTTTGTGCAAAAGGTACTGCAGAATAAGACCACGACGCGGAACTATGACGATTTGAAGACGTGGAAGGCTATGCCTGAGGCTTACCCTTGGGGCAGCGATGTGCCGAAGGCAACCTGAGCAACAGGCTTATCTATGTCTACCACTGTAAGAAACGAATCTGAACACGTCTTTTTCACGATAGACAGCCCGTGGCCATGGGTACACGAGTCGTCATCGAAGTAATGTATGCGCTTCTAATGTTGCTATTTCTTTACCGAAGTAATGCTATGCTATATGGTAGACCAGGCATTATCGATCGGTATCATTGCGCCGTTGATCATTGTCGACTCTTCTGAAGCGAGGAAAGCAATGCCACGCGCGACATTGTCTACTCCGATGTAGGGAACCGGTGTACCCTCACTGTCTTTCGAAACGTGCATTTGCACGATGGGACTGTATGAGTAAGCAAAGGCCGGAACGTGCAGGCGAAGCCCATCAAAACTTACAAAAATGCGTTGAAGCCAGCGGAATCGAAGTGCTCCATCTGGACCGACGAAGCGATGTTGGTCGCAACACCGCCGGGCAGCACACCATTGCACCGGATGCCTTCCTTGTGGAAGCGCCAAGCCACATTCTTCGTCGCGCCGACCTAACAATCGTCAGCATTGACAGATCGTCACTTGAATAGGATCGTTTCTTACCAGACCGTGTTTGCTAGCAGTATACGCGATTCCCGCACTTGCCCCCGAAGTCCCCGCTTTGCTACCCACGTTGACAATCGCACCACCCTTCTGCTCCTTCATCGCCGGCAGAACCGCCTTCATCATACGAATAGGCACTGTCAGGTTGATCGACATCACTCTCTCCCACTCTTCCTCGTGAATCGTGTCCGCACTACTCCAGCCATCGCTCACGCCCGCGCAGTTAACCAGAACATCAATGCGGTTGTGCTTGCCAACGCACTTCGCCACTGCATGTTCTGCAGCTTGAGACTCGGTAAGATCAGTCTGGTAGAATGTGAATGTCGAATAGTCTTCCGCGAGCTTCTGCGGCTGTGCGCCAATGTCTATGCCGAAAACTGAGGCGCCTCGCTCGAGAAACAGACGCGTTGTTGCTAGGCCGATACCGGAGCTGCAGCCGGTCACTATTGCGACTTTGTCTTGGAGGGTGGAAATGGACATGTTGGATTGCGGGTGATATTAATTGATGTATGGATGCGGATTGATAGATGAATCATACGCTATTGGCGTTGCCCGCTGGTGGAAAACTTGGGATGACGTCAACGGTTAGCGCGAAGACGAGACCCACTTTTCGCGGTGCCCTCTTGAACGCGTCCTCTTCGGCGTCACCTTGGCTCAATCATGGACATCCCATTGCATAACAGACCACAAAGGGAAAGGAAGTCAGGATTGACAAAAGAAATGGGTATATTGTGACCTATTACGACAGACATGGCACACGACCACGCCTTCCAAAAGCCATCCAAACGGAGCTTCTCCCCACGCCTCAACGCGTCAACGCACTGCCACTGACCATCTAGATCACTTCTTCCATGCGGTGAACATCATTGTCCTTCGTCCATCGCCTAATCCTCTTGCCCAACCCGAAGTACAACGGGAACACAAACAGCGCAGGCCCCATTGCGCAAGCGAAAATGACCATGGCAGGGGTAATCCACCCATCCTTGCTCACGTGCGCAAGGTCGAAAACCCAGTAACTGTACGAGAAACCGATGAAGTTCTTGCAGACTGTAGCGACGACCATGATCTCTCCGGAGATGGGCTTGTAGCAGTCGATTGCGTAGGCGATGGCGATGGTGGGCACGGTGGTGACGCTGAGGCCAGCCAGCCCGTAGCCCCAAACCACGATGTGACCCCACGCCCACTGCTGCTGGTATGCAATGCCGCCGAGGATGATCGAGAGCATCATGATGACGACGTAAATGAACAAAGCCGGAAGGCGCATCTCCGCTTCGCGCACGCCGCCATTCTTACGTGCTGCGCGGGCAGATACCCAGTCGGAGTATGGGCCTGCTGTTGCTAGCCCGAACAAGGCGCCAATCGCGAACGCGAAATTTGTATATCCAACTTGATCTGGCTTGAACAGGTACGGAGGTGCAGCGAGGACAGGCGACTCGGTGAGATTGAAGAAGAGCAGGATGTCGGCTGGGCCAGCAAGCATCAAACCTGCCCACAAGATGATCGGGTTGAAGAAGACCTTGATGGGCGTCCAGGTGTCGCGCACGACAAACATCTTCCACCTCGCATCTGGCTTCATGAACGGCATGAACTGGGCGCGAGATGGGCGCCCCTGCACAGTGATGGGCTGCTCGAGTGAGCTCCGCTCCGAGTCTTGAATTCCGGCCTCCGTTGCTTGTTTTTCGAGCTTGGTCTGGTCCTCGTTGCTGGCGTTGCTGCTGGTGGATTGGATGATTGTTGTGTTGCCGCGATGGTATTTGGTCTCGGGGAAGGTGAGTGCGATCAGAATGACTGAAACACCAGACAATGCGGTCTCTAGCCAGAAGAACGACTGCCAGCCATAATGAGCTGCCATGGAACCAGCCATGATCGGACCCAGGAAAGCTCCCATGAAGTAGCCGGTGCTGCAGTATCTGTTAGATGGAGCTCGACCGCGCGAAGGAGCATCGCTTACAAGTATACACCCGTCCAGAGACCCCTCTCGTGCTGGTAGAAGACATCGGCAATCATCTGCACAGGGATACTCTCGCTCGTCGCACAGGCCAGACCGTTGACAGCACGCGCCGCCAGTAGACTGCTATGACTGGTCGCCATCGCCTGCCATACGCATGACAAAAGAATGAACACCGAAAAGGTCAAGCTGATAGCGCGTCGACCAAAGATATTGGAGAGCGGCACGATGATGAAGTTGGCGAACCCGAGTGTGATGACAGTGATGCCAGTCAGCATAGCCAACTGATTGTTGTTAAGATGGAACTGGGCGCCCAAAAGAGGGAACATCGGCGCAATGGATAGCGCGCCGGTGACGGAGATCCAAGTGAAGAGCCATTGCGAGGCCATTACCATGACTGTGATAGCTGTCAGCGAAGACTCAGGCGTTGGTGAAGGGTCAACATACGCTTCCATTTTCGGGTCCAATTCAAAGGGTCGCGAGGATCAGAAGAGGGCGTGGGTATGAGCGTCGTCTGCGCGGAGCTATCCTCGTTGATAATCTCCGTACCAGGTATGAGCTCAACATCGCTGTGGTTAGTCGCCATCTTGAAGTCGTTTCGTCGCGATCTATCTTTCGTGTCTTGATCCTTCCATCACGAACGCGCGGCGAGCCTGTCAACTTATACGCCCCTCCCTGCTGGGCAATGTTGCGCTCCACGGTTCATGGATGTCTAGTTTCCCGCGGATGATGCATCACTCGGCTTGCAGTGCCATGTAGTGAGACACCATTTGCTGCGACGATCAGCAAGTCACCGTTGATCCATGTACTGAACTAGTGGGTGTCAGCTAACGCAATATCTGGCTATAGTAGCGAATGATGGTGTCGTGAAACCGACGACATTCGAGCCTTCAAGACGATTATTGGACCTGTTCGCGTATCCTTGCTGCACGATCATTGGGGAACCGCTGGCTGGTTGATACAAGGACTGCATATGCTTTTCGAGCTACAAAGTTCATGCGTTGGGTCCGCGAGGAAGGGAAAGTTGCTTGTCGTGCAGTTGCGCAACCCGCCAATCCTATCCCTCCACCTGCATGATGCGAGGTACAAGGCTGACGTCCGAGAAACTTTATCAATAAGCTTGTGCATGGCGCATTTTACCCTGTCTTCAGCCGAACCATAGCATACTGTTGCAATGACAAGTCGTAGTCTTCCTCTCCGACGCAATTTGTTTTGCGTCCGCTCTAGCGTGTTGTTTCCTTCTCTTCGACCCAGAAAGGTGCAACTCGACGTTGTACGTCTTCCGGCGCATTTGCTGAAAGTACCCGCCTTTCCCATATCTGGTCAACATCACCTGCAAGGCAGTGTAGTAATCACGAAGCTTTACTCTTCTCGGCATTGGAAGTGGAGACCCATCGTGCTGATGGCGGGCGCGCCATTCGGGAGGTCGCATCCTGGCACCACCGGAGAATGTGGGGATGCGCGCTCTGACGGACTCCCGCTACGGGGACGCCACTAGGCAAAACATCTTGTCAAAGTTATTAGGGCTACTCGAACAACAGCTGTCTGGTCTGAACCTTGGAGCTGGGCTATTGCGGAAGACTTGGCGGGAATGTTTCGTTTTGCAGAGTGCGGGAGGTGCCGAGTGCGTCGCGGAAGTGTCGTTTCGAGCGCACTGTCGCATCCTAAGTATCTGGGAGCTACGGTACTGCAGGGCGCGTGGGAAAAAGGTACGATCGGATTCTCGGGGTCTGCTTAATGCATGTCTGCGAGAAAGATGAAAATAGATGGCGCCAGTAAGACGCGACGCTGCAATCCCGACAAGAAGGGGTGATAATAGAGGGCTCACCTCGCCTCAAGTTCGACCTCACAGGCAAGTTGTGCTGCAACATCTGGTACATCGATAGCCGACAGCAAAAGTAACCACACTTTAATAGTTTCACAAGATGAAGCACTGGATGAATTAACTCCGCGGTCTACTTGAAGCGCGGTTTTGTTTTGGCATCCTCCCAATAGTAGCTGAATGTTTCCAGGGCTTTGTTGCGCGACCAATCGCATCCCTCGCAACCACACTTGCCTCAGAGCTTTGCTGAAACACCGACGGCTGCTTCCGTTGTTCCAAGGAAGATGCGCTTGTCCATACTCGACAGTTCTTTCCAATTCTGAGAGCGCGGATGCGCTTGTGGCAAAATTGCCTTCAGGTGGATCCATCGTGTTGCGATCTCCCGTGCAACAGGGTCTGGGTTTGCTTGCGCATCGTACATCAGCGCGACGCTGCTGGTGATGATCTCGAGATGCTGTAGAATTTCTCGTCCACGGTATAGCAGCTCTTCTTTCTGTGCACTGTGAACAACGTCGTTGAGCGCCTGAAGTCTCTCTTCGACAATCGAGACTTGATCTAGGAAGATTGGAGCACATCGACCGAGCACGTTCCTGACCCACGGTGTGAAGATATTCTTCATGATATCGCCGCCGCCCATTCGCTTGTCAGTGAGTACCCGAACGACATCTTCTGCCATGACGCTGACGGTGCCTTCCCATATCGGATTGACGAGGTTGTCTCGGTAGATCTTCGCGATGTTCATCAGCCCGCCATCTTCGTTGTTCTCGCAGTACCCGACACCGCCGAGGCACTCCATGCACTGTCGCAAGCCATCAACGGATGCGACGCTGACTTGAGCTTTCATCGCTGGCAGCAATAATCTCAGTAAAGCCGCTACCGTGGTCTTGTCGCTCGGGATCAGATGCACGGCTTTTGTGTTCACGATCATCTCGTCCCAATCTTGTTCCAAAGCGCCCTGTAGAGCAACGCCGAGATAGGTGAAGTGCGCACTGGCCCAGTACTTGACTGTTTCTTCGGCCATCCATGCAAGATGCGCTGGGTTGTCTTGGAGTAGTCCGCCACGGACTTTGCGTACTTTGCTGTAGGCGCGGGATATTGCCAGACCTCGCGCCCAACTCCCTACACTACCAGCTGCGGTATACAAGCGCGTGATGTTGAGAATGGCGGAGATCTCTTTAACACCCTGACCTTCTTTGCCAATGAGCCAACCGCGTGCGCCGTTGAGTTCGAGCTCCGCAGTTGGTAGTGACTTCGTTCCGAGTTTGTTCTTTAAGCGCTGAATGCGAACGCCGTTGAGCTCGGTGAGAGGCGGGGCTTCTTCGTTTAGCGTATGACTCTCCATGGATTGCCCTCCCACGCGTCGTCGCATGGGCATGTAGAAGGCGGACAGGCCGCCTTTGTCTGTTCGCGCGAGGAGTACAGCCATCTCTGAGTCCGTTGCGCTACTGAACCACTTGAAACCATGTATCTTCCAGGGGCCCAGTTGCATACCAACTGCATCGCGATCTCTTCTTCGATCTGCGTCTTCATCCAGCTCCTGCGGTGTCATGCGTCGAGCAAGTGTCTCCGTGCCAGATACATCGCTTCCACCGGATCGCTCAGTCATCCATTGTCCGCTTGTCCAAGCCACATCAGGGTCGCGACTACATACCCGCAGATACGCTTCCCGTAGCACTTCACCTCGACCCGGCTGATCGCCATCTTCGTCGTTCTTGTGTTTGTCCAACAATGTCGCGGCGCCATCGGTCATGCTTTGAGGGCATGCGGTCATGGTGCCTGTCGGGCCCCATACATGGCCTTCGACAAATTGTCCCACGCGCCTATTGAAGCGGCGATGAGACTTGTCATAAGCTACCGAGACGACACCTTCACGATAGCCAATCTCCTTTAGCTTCTGCCATCCTGCTGTCGTCCACAAGGGATCGTTCTTGTTTTCCGCGCCGAAGGTAGAGAGCGGACGCAGTACCGGGTGGTTGGTCTCCGCGTCCGTGGCGTACTTCAAAATAGATGGATTGAGTGATAGACGTGCTAGGTGATGGGCACGCTTGGTAGCCTCCGTTGCATCCTGTGGCAGGTAGAGATCCAATATTCGCGCGATAACTTTGTCATCGGAAGCTTGTGTCGAATTCGAGTGCGTACTACGGAAAGCCTCTGGTAGTGAAGTCGGACTGGTAAATTGTGGCGGAAGTACCGGAAGGGCTTGGAAGAAGCCTGTTGTTGAGGAGGAAGCCTGAGGCGGCTGTTGCGTCATGCTGGCATGCAAAGCAGTTACGCAATCGAAGTAGAGACGGATAAAAGTGCCTGTCTCCAGAGAAGAGACGATACTTCCCCGACGCACATGGTGCCCAGCTTCATGGTGTAGATGTATTGGCGCTCGGATATCGCAGACATCCTCGGTTCACCCCCGCAAACCGCCCAATGGGGCAGTCGCAGCCGGACTGCAGCAAAACCGCCGAAAGCAACACGATGCTTTGACAACCTCATCTCTCTTCATACCTTGAAGTCCATGGCATCAGTTGGAAGGATGAGAGAGCGAAGATAGAGGCCGCTGCCGTACGGCTTCCACTCGCGTTACCAACTCCCGAGATTTTCTACCGGATTATCTTGCCCTGGACTTGTTCCCCCATGCTTCAGACATGCCGATGGCTGCAGCAATCTATATCAGACCTGTACGATGACCGATCTTGTACTGCAACATCCCTGTCGGCAGTCTCGGGAGCGAAAGCTTGTTGTGATTTGCCTTCGGTATTGTAGCTGCAACTGCCGGTAACTTGTGTTAATTAACTACTTCATCCAAATGATCGAGTCGAGCAATCGCCACAGCTTTGTTGTGAAATGAACGTCACAAGATGTACGACTGGGAAATCTATCGCGCTGTTATTGGTATGAATGAGAGGAGAAGTACTACTGCCGTCACACCGTAATATACTCACTGATAGCAAACCTCCACTTTGGATGGACGTCATGAGAACTCCTTGGCTTAAGAAGCCTCGTAACTTCGACCTGATGGCTTTCGCAACTCACCAGTAGCTAGTCATACCATCGTCGTCATGATTTGGTCCACCGTCTTCGCCAGCGCGCTCTTGACGCAATGCGTCTCTGCGCAGAACATGCTGCGCTTCGCCTGCTCGCAGCTCACCGTTGAGAGAGCCGATCCGTTGGTGAACCCCGGCCAGCGACCCTCACCACACACGCATCAGATTATCGGAGGAAACTCTTTCAACCTTACCGTAATACTCCACCCGATCCATGAGCAACACGTCCACTGACAGATCATAGATGGAGCCTGGTGTCTTTGATCCTCCGACACGTTCGACTTGTACGTCTTGCACATACAGCGAGGACTTCAGCAACTACTGGACTGCCTCGCTCTACTTCAAATCGCCCGAGAATGGCACATTCCAACGTGTGCCCCAGTTCGCCAACGTAGGGCTCCAGCAAGACGGTGGCATGACGGTGTACTACATGCCGTACTCTGCGAAGAACAACAAGATGACGGCCTTCAAGCCTGGGTTCCGCATGATTGCGGGTGATCCTATGGCCAAGAAGCCTAATCGCGCGAGCATCTGCCATCGATGCTTGCAAAACGGGGAAGGCTTTGCGCCCTGTGACGCGAAAGACACCGCAGAACTGCCCAACAAGTACTGTCCTGGTGGCATCAGAGCGACGGTCATCTTTCCGTCTTGCTGGGATGGAAAGAACCTTGATTCGCCCGATCACAAAAGCCACGTCGCGTACTCCAACGGCGGAGGTCTAGGCACCCCAAACTGTCCCAGTACGCACCCGGTAGCTATCCCGCAGGTGATGTACGAGATCATGTGGGACACCGGCCGGTACAAAAACAACGCATGGTACGGCAACAACAAGCAGCCGTTCGTGTACAGCTTTGGCGATGGGTGAGCGCTCCTCTCTCTGCTTGTTTCGTAATGACTGACGGGAGATAGTACGGGTTACGGACAGCATGGTGACTACCTCTTTGGCTGGAAAGACGACTCGCTCCAGAAGGCCATGGATGCTTTGCCAAGCGGCAAGTGTGCGAACGCCAACTGTCAGGTGTTGAAGATTCAGTCTGCGCAAGACTCGATGAAATGCAAGAAACCGCAACAGGCGGTTGAGGATGTCGGAGTAAGCGGTGACTGGTTGACGGAGCTGCCTGGTGGTATGGCAGTAACCTACAATTGAGGATGTTTCATTAGCATACCTAAGTAGATGGGAGCGCGCCTGGCAATGTAAGCGCTACCCACTGTACCGCGATCACAAAGCGCATATTCGGCACACTCGCTTCCGTGCGAACATGATGTGTTTGGATAAGTGCAGAGGCAGTGCCGGCTGCCGCGTGTGTTGTGAACCAGGCGTGTTGTTTTGTTGAGAGACCCGAGATTTGCCCGTGAAGGAACGCTTTGGCCTCGCCAAGCCTTACCCCTCAATCCTCCAGCTCCCCCGTGTTCCTCTCACGATAGCTCCTCGGAAGGCCTGGAACATCACGAGATACATCCACACATATTGTGATTCGAGGAAAAACGCGCGACCGTACTTTTACGCGATTGGGCTCCCACTCGTCGGCCGTCAAAATGGTCTCAGCCTCATCCGCAGACGCGGCATGCGGCTCATCGCGGAAGATGGCAGCCGCGGTGCAATTGGCCTATATACTCACTCAAGCCTTTGAGCCTCATCCCACATTGACTTTCCCAAGACCAAAATACAGGTAGCGACTTTCGCCATGTCTGCTTTCACCAACCCAGTTCTCCCTGGCTTCAACCCAGACCCGTCTGTCGTACGCGTGGGTAGCGACTACTTCTGTGTTACCTCGTCCTTCGAATACTTTCCCGGCGCGCCCATATATCACAGTAAAGACCTTATCAAATGGAAGCTGATCGGCCATGCGCTCTCGCGCAAGTCACAACTGGATATCAAGACTCCTGAGCCGGGAGGCGGTATCTGGGCAACAACCATTCGTTACCACAAGGGGACATTCTATATCATTACCAACTCTTTCGACCGATACAGACCGCAAAACGACGATCGCGTATGGCCCCGAGGCTTCTACGTCAAAACCACCAACATCTGGAACGACAGCACGTGGTCCGAACCTGTGTACTTCGACCAAATTGGCTTCGACTTCGACCTGTTCTGGGACGACGATGGTCAGGTATACTTGTCTTCCACCTACAGGAAGCTTGATCGGACTCCTGGGGGCAAATTGAAAGACTTTGCGATACACATATCTACTGTCGATCTGGAAACTGGCACTTTGAAGTCTACGCCTAAGATGGTTCGGGAGTCGGAGTCCGGTATATCAGAGGGGTCGCATCTTTTCAAGTTGAACGGCTACTACTATCTCTTCACGGCGGAAGGAGGCACAGAGTCTGGGCACTGCGAATATGTGAGCCGGAGTCGGGAAAGCCCCTTCGGACCTTGGGAGCAAGCACCGCACAACCCACTTTGGCGCAACACAACAGACGACGAGATCCAGAATACTGGCCATTGCGATATTGTTGAGGACACCCAAGGCCAGTGGTGGGCCATGTGTCTAGGCGTGCGACCGAGGAAGGAAGATGACGAATGGCGAACTTCGGTTTTCGGACGCGAGTCCATGTTACTCCCTGTCCGTTGGGAAAATGACTGGCCAATTTTCAACGAAGGGAAACCGGTCACACTGCAGATGAACGGGCCGAAAGAGTCCACTCTTGATGACGACAAGGCTTGGAGGGATGATTTCAGCGGGGTCAGGCTCGGCCTTGGCTGGTACAGGAAGAGTAAGCAATCCAAGAAGCTGGCATAGGGTACAAAGCTAATGCACGCCTAGATACACCCGTGAAGAAGGACTACTCGATGACAGCGCGACACGATTCTCTCACCCTAAATGGCGGTCCATACACCCTCTCGATGCCAGCATGTCCGACGCTATTCCTGCGAAAGCAACGACATTGGCTGGTGACGTGGGAGACCCAATTGGATTTCCAACCAAACGCTCCACGCGTCGAGGCCGGAACCGTGTTGTACTGGAATCACACTTGCTACTCTAGCATTGGCATTGCTTTTGCCGATCGCAATGGTCAGTCTCAACGATGCATTCGACTTACCCGTCCAGACATGGAGAATGTGGAGCAACCCATTTCAGAGAAGGGTGAGGTGAAGCTCGCCATCGAGAGTACGGCTACCTCCTACCGGTTTGGCTACCGGGAAATCGGCGATGGGGCACAGCAGAGCGCTGAGTGGACATGGCTGGGCGAGATTGATACCCAGGTCATGACGCGTAACCCAGACATTGGGCAGCCTTTCACTGGCATGATGATGGGCCTGTATTCGTATGGCGAACTGCAGCCTGTACTGACTCCGGCGCATTTCGCTTATGCCGAATTTCGGTAGTTCTACGAGGTCGTTGTCCCGTCTGAGGATGACTTATCTCACAACCTGCACCGCGATTCAGGCATGCATCATGTCACTCTTGGAGAACTCTAATCAAAATTTTATTTCAATGCGCTGTTTAAAATGCTAATACTGACAGGCTACATGGTCTAATTGACAGAGATATATGGCGCACTACTACCCCCAGGTGGCTACGCTACTTCAATGATGCACGCACTCATTCCTCTTCCTCAATTTTGCAGCATTCACAGCTCCCTTCATCGACACCTGCTTGCGGTCCAAGCCGCCGATTGCCTTGCGATCCAGAGCTACACTCGCTTTGTCATCGTTAGGATACTTGGCAGTGATATTTCCAAACTTCTGATCAGCCTCTTTAGCAATATACACGACCTCACCTCCCACCATCGTGAGCTGGACACGTTGGCGACCAATCATCTCCTCCGGCACAGTAAAGTAGTCGTTCTCCAAGACGATCAGATCAGCAAACTTGCCAACCTCCAGAGATCCAATGTACTTCTCTGCCCTCAGGAACTTGGCGCCGTTGATAGTCATGGCGCGAAGAGCAGCTTCGCGGGAGATACCCTCGCCAGGAAAGGTGCCATTGTAAGGAGCGCCCTGAGATGCCGAGGAATGGGGATTACCGGGATCACCTGATCGCGTGACTGCTATCTTCAGAGCCAGGAACTCGTCGAGAGGATCGACTGGCCAGTCACTTCCGTAGGTAACGGGTCGACCGGCTTTCTCGATCTCGGCATAGGCTTGCAAGTTCTGGCGGCGGTATTCGGCTAGCGATGGGAACGTGTTTGGGAGGTATGAAGGGGCGAGCTGAGACCACTGGAAGCTCATGATGGCGTCGACTTCCAGTTCTTTGAAACGGCGCCAGTCGTCCTGGTGAGAGAGCTCGTCGTGTGCTAGGCCAAGGCGGAAGTCGTGCCCGGGGTGCGCTTTACGGAACGATTCGGCGGCGTCGAGACCAACGCGGACAGCAAGATCGCCGTCGGCATGGAGTTGTGCGTCTATACCGGCGAGGAAGAAGCCCGAAAGAGTACGTGCAAGGATCTCAGGTTCCCAGTACGTCTTCCTGAGCGTGCTTGGGTCAGGTGCCCATGTCGTATTAGACCCATTGACCAAGCTCCAGTATGGCTCAATGAGAGCTGCCGTTCTTGCCGGATAAGTGATGACACCATCCAAGAAGGCCTTAACGGCCTGCCATTTGAGTGATGGAGCAGGCTGCATCGTAGAGTTATTATCGAACCCGCGAATGAGCTCGACAGTCTTGGCCACTAGATCAGGCACTTCGGCGACGGAGCTTGGAGCATCAACACGGTAGTCAAAGAACGCTCGTGCGCTCAGACCTCCTCCCTGCTGGACAGCCTGAAACACCTGGTCGTACTCCTTCAAAGCCATCGCCTCTTGAAAGGTAGTGATACCGGACTGGCGCAGTAGCTGCATAGCAGCTAGAGCGGCCTTCACGGCCTCTTCTGGGGAAGGCAGAGGTATGCCGAGTAGATCAGAAGCATTGTCTTCAAGTACGCCTGAAGGCTCCTGGCTTCCGGGTAGCCGTTCGATAACGCCATTGGATGGGTTCGGAGTCGCAGCGGTGATGTTGGATATCTCCAACGCCCGCGAATTCACCAAGATGGTGTGATAGTCGCTTGAGCGGACGACTACAGGGCGTTTCGTCTTCAGCACATCGATGCTTGTCTTGTCGATTTTTCCGCTCCGTGAGGTGAGAGTCGAGTAGTCCACGTTCACCGCTTCCATCCAAGCATCATCCGGTTTGTCGGGTTCATCGTCAATGCAGCGCTGGATGTGCTGAAG
This sequence comes from Alternaria triticimaculans, assembly GCF_023758025.1. Taxonomy (NCBI): domain Eukaryota; kingdom Fungi; phylum Ascomycota; class Dothideomycetes; order Pleosporales; family Pleosporaceae; genus Alternaria; species Alternaria triticimaculans. The sequence goes on from NW_026055967.1 coordinate 1,017,367, forward strand.
AACTCCAGGTAGATCGAGCGGCTGGTAGTTCAGGTCGCATTTGAGGAGATAGATGCCGCCACCGAGGATGTGCATATGGGAGTCGATCAAGCCTGGAATGGCAGCGTGGCCTTGGAGATTGACTACCTGAGTCGCATTGCCAATGCGTACTTTGGCATCTTCGTTCGATCCGACAAAGGTGATGACGCCGTCTTTAATTGCCAGCGCTTCGACCTTTGACGAATACGCGTCCAGCGTGTAGATGGAGCCGTTGTGGAACACGGTCTCCGCAAAGGATGGCTGTCGTGCCGGTATGGCGTTTGTTGCAGCATACAGCGCTGCCGCGGTGAGTATTCGCATGAGCATAGTGGTTCCAGAGGCAGACATAGAGAAGCTGGTATGTAGGACTTGATGGTGAGAATGCTCATACTTGGTCTCGATACCATATATAAGAAATCACCCATCATGCCGGTGATTCCAGAGTCCGCAACGCGCGAAGCGTATGCATTCAGTATGTTCTTACGGCCGAAGGCGATGTTGTATACCTTCCCTAGACAGGAAAGTACACGCGTTTCTGGAGTGGCTGATTGCTACGAAGTATCGCCGACAGCCTCATGTTCGGATATCTTGGCACGCCGAACCCTCAGCGACAACACGATGGGATGACACGGAACATAAGCAAACTTCGTACGAATTTATGTACGGGGACATTCGGGGTTTCGGAGTCCGGAGGAGAGATCGTTCATGCAATTTGAGGATAACAAGTATTTCTTGCAGAGTGGAAGAGCGGCCAAATGCAGCGGACGGAGCCGACATACACCAACGCGTCTCAGTACATCGCGCATCAATGAGATGTATACACCGATGGCCCGAGAACTTGTCAACATTGCGTCCTCTTGATAAAATACAGACATTGTTTGTCCAGGCATATCAGCCTTTGATGGCATCCGCCAATGGCTGAAACCACGCTTTGGCCAGCTTCTTGTTACCCGCATCATTCGGATGAACGCCATCGCCGGTCATAGTCTTCGTATCGAACCCAGTCCAAGCGTCTACAACCGTGATGGGGCTGGTCGCAGTCGTCTTGGTAGCAACCCATGCTTCAATCGCAGTATTCAGAGCAACCACACGTTGCCCACACTCAGCGCAGTTCGACGGATTCATGGGAATGATCTTCGCGGCAAGGACTTTCATCGTAGGCTTCGAGGCGCGCATCTGGTCTACGAGCTTGCTGAATGCGGTGGTGATCTCTTGGGGCGAGCGGTTGCTCCACAAGTCGTTCGTACCGAGGTGCATCATGACGATGTCGGGTTTGGCGGATGAGAGCCAACCGGGAAGCTGGTTCTGGTTCGCGATGTTCACTGCTAGAAAGCCACCCTGCCGTTCCGGATCAGCGGTGCAATGGGTGCGTGATGCTGAGCTTACATGTCCCTCGTTCTCTCCGTCGTATGGAAAGCCACAGCCCTGGCCAGCCAGACTGCCTACAAAGTCGGTGTTCTTGATACCGGCTTCTTGGAGGTTTTGCCAGAGGTAAGCCCGCCAGCAGCCCTGTGTAGTGTTTAAGTACGTATTGCAGTAGTATTGGTGCAAGGTACATACTGGGCTACCGGTGATCGAATCGCCGAGAGTCATGATCTTCACCGTCGATTGGCGATTTGTCAGTTCCATTGGAGTTGCTGATGCTGCTACTGCCAAGGCTGCGATAGCCAGCCATGCCGAGCGGATAGTGACGCGCATGTTGGTAGGGTGTATACTTTTCGTACCGTGTTGGGCGGAGCGCAACTTCTAGATTGTTATCGAACGCCTATGTAGTGCAATCTTTGTGTCCTTCGAAATCATCAAGATATACCTAGGTATACACCGAAGGGCTCAGCTCCGCTTATCCCAAGAATAAGCCGGCTGGTCCAGCTGAAGGTCTTGGTATAGTGTCTAGTTGGCGGTAATGACACTTTCTCCGATGATCATGGGGTGCTCACTTCCAGTTTTCATACCTCGCCTTGCCAAAGAAACACGTAAAATGGCCTCAAAGAAGTCGCTCCATGGATCCACAGTTCATCTCGAAATGACGCACCCCGCAATATGTTAATCAATCTTGCACGAGAAGACCCACCAATGGTAATCGTTAAAGACAAGGTCTTCCGTATTTTGTGTACCCGCGATCCAACTGGAATGCATCTCTCTTTGCAGATGCGACGGCCAAGGCGAGGTGAATAAACAGGTGCTATATGCGATGCAACCAGCGCGGCCCACCGAGCTCCGCGCCGAAGTGGGATGACAACTACACGATCACGTCGGAAGGCGTGACAGGGGAGACACGCACACTCCTAATGGCGATGGTGTTGTCGCAGACGATATTGATGTTGATGAGAGTGGGTGTGAGTGATGCGAAGAAAGGAAGTAGACGACCAGGTGGGACGATGCTGCGGCGCTCAAGGCCCCTGGGGCCGGAGCGGGTCGCGCACTTCCCCGCTGCCCAGGCCGTCATCGACACTAACGGCAAAGGATTCTAGCGAACTGTTGTTACATGCCCAGGTACCTACAAGGAAGCAACTGTGCAAAGATTAGTCATTTTTGATTTATCGTGTTCCTCAACCCCAAGACAAGCGTTCTACCACGTCGGACGGTCGGATGATAGCCCCCGAGCCGTACCTGGGTACCTACCTAGGTAGTCTTGCTGGATGATGCAAAACTCAACGCCACGATAGATCGCGATGTTCGACCAGTCACCTTATTTACATCTCACGAGGAGCGGTCCAGCAAATGATGAAACACGAGCTCTTGCTCAATTGCAAGTCCCTCAGCGCAATACCTAGGCACTTTGCATTGCCTAGTTAGTGTAGAAGGTGAGGTATATACCAGCCTGCTGTTTCCTCGGTCTCGACATCAAGGAGACTAAAGAGAAGAAGCTTGATAGTGGTACACCTATTCCCCTGCGTGTTCAGGATAGATTCTAGTGGTTATGCTAGACGCCTGCTTCTTGTCGATCGCAATGTTGCGACAACCGCAAAACCAGCACGTAGTGACCGAGATAGAGTTTAGACAGATCATGAAGGTTTATTATACGCGATCTAAATAAAAGCTCCGTTGATATTCACATTCCGCTAGACGCTACAGGTGTTTTCGCCGTGCCATGACATGTCAGATCTGCGATCGGGCTGGGTTTGAGTTCGCAACCAGGAGGACGGCTCGGAGGTCTGGGTATAATGGGGATTGAGAGCCGTTGCAAGGAAGCCCTGGGCGGAGTGAATGTACGTGATTCTTTCCGCGGCCATGGGTACATGTTCACGGAATCTTTCGCCATAGGACGCGGTGCAGAAGTCCGATCAGATTCGCATCCCGGGTATGAGATTGTCCCATCCATGACATAGCGTATTGGAGATTCCCATTGATGAGTAAACATCGTACGATTAAAGTCGATGATCTCGTGAATTGTCACCGTTGGGGCGTGATGGGAAGCGTCACAGAACATTAGCGCATAAGCGAACGTACTCGGATGTCCTCGAGATAGTGTCCTCCGATAGTATTCTCCTGGAAACACTAGAAGCTGCCCCTTTGGCACGTCGAACATTGCTGTCCTTCCATTCTGATCTGCTAAGGCACGTCAGTCGTCAGGGTCAATGAAACCCGGTACACTGGTGAGATCCAGTGTCACCGGCCCTTCTTCTGCCGGTTTCCGATCTATGTATATGAGAGATGCGATTTGTCTAACACAAGGTGTTTTGCTACCGTACTCAGCTACGCGAAGACGCCCGGGAGGCAGAGCGCCGATCATTCGGAACACTCTCCGACAGGTATGGAAACGACCAGCGATCCGGTTCGCGGACCGATTGAGATTGTTATAACTACATACGCGATTCACGTTCGCGAAAGGGAGGCAACGGATATAAGAAGCGACCGGCATGCTGGTGCGCAATCGGGCCGTTACCGAGGTGCCAGGCTCGAACGGGCTAGCGAGAGATGCCTGTGGAGATGCCGGAGGGTGATCGACAGCTCCGTCGGCATCGTCGACGTTGCGTGCCACAGGGAGCATCTCCGTCAGACGCGTGGCTCACGTGTCATGCAGATGACGGCGGCAGGTCGGTTCAAAGCGTCCGTCGATGTTGAGGCCTCATGCTTGGCCGTGTTAGGCAGGCGGCATGTTGTAGCCCAGCGCTCAGGTACGTACCTTGGTGCGCTATCCACGAACCCCTTAGGCACTGGGGCTGGGGCTATACTCGAAGGATATCAAATTCAAGCCTTCCGGCGGGTGGCGCTGCATTCTCGCCCGAGTCCATGATCGCGGCTAATAGTGGAGGCCAAGACTGGCATTAGCCATTCAGCGCGCGGCGGAGTTCGACTGTATGAACGAGTGGTGGGTATAGGAAAGAGGCGTTTTGCGCACTGCGCCCTCGGGCTCAGGAGATGGTAACCGAGATGCGTTCCCTGGCAGGCGGCACGTCGCGAGGTACCGTGCGCTGTTCCGTTGGGAGCTTTCAACATCAGACCGGGAAGTGGAGAGGAGAGGAGACGGGTTCATGCATGAGCAGGTTTCGGAAGAAAAATGTCAAATTCTATGTTACAATCGCTCAGTGAAGTACCGAGTTTGGCTCAGCGACGAGATCCTTCTGGCTCTCGCTGTCGCTGATACGCGAGCTCTGCTCGAAATGCTGCTCGAAATGTCGCGAAACGTATATGTTCTTGCCATACATGCCTCCTTCTTCAGAAGTTGTCTGGTATGGTGTCGTGCTACCTGGTCGACCCAATTCGAAATCATCGTCCATGCGCCTTGCTGTGCTCCTGACACCAATTTGCTTCGTGCTGGCTCCAGTTCCCGTGCCATTTCCGTAGATTGCTCTGCTGGCGTTGAGCGATGAAGAGAATCCGGGAATGATTTTGACGACCAGTGGCTTAAGTGCAGGAAGTGATGCGCACACGATAGCAAGGTTCATCTCGATCGCGGACCAGTAGGCTGTTGGTGCACTGTAATAAGTGTTGTCGTCGGGATGTGCAACCAGGACGACGAGGGCGTGGAGCCGAAGGATCGACACGACACACACGAACCAACCGATAGTAAGGATGGCGAGGAGAGCAACCTTCTGACGCATGGCGATTTGCAGGGTCCAGATGACTCGAACGGGAAGGAAGGCGACGAGAAGATCGGTTACGATGTTGATGCTAGCGTTCACATACCAAATCCTATTGTCAAATTAGCATTGCGCATCGTAAGGCTGAGCAAGTTGGTAGCACTCACGTCTTGTTGTCGATACACTTCGAAGTCGGCTGCTCAAGGATCTTCCAGTAAGCGTGGATAGGGACGCATGTGAAGATCGAAGTGATGATCGTAGATACACCCCAAAGAATGCAAATGGCCATAACGATGTGGAGAGGGATGCGCATTTCTCGCACAGTGAAGATTCGGCCGTACTGCAGAAGGATAGACACTTTGGTGAACATGAGGCTGGCGTTGTAGCAAATGATACTCCAGAAGAGGTACTGGGATATATTAGCTTGATACTATGAAGAAAGGATAGTTCCTCACCTTCAAGATGATTTCAACTCCGGTAGGGAACTCGATGAGGGGAGCGTGTTTGCCGTTGCCAGCGTTGGCTTGCATGACCTGAAGTATACCGGTCGCGATGGAGAGAGCCATAGAGACTACGATGGTGTAGTCTTCCCATCCTAATGCTCGTCCCAGGTATCGAAGCCGAGTGAAGAGACGTAGGCCAACGCATATCACCGCGATGCATGTAAAGGCAACGACGATAGACTTGGTGAGTGGACCTCGATCGTCCTTGGCCAAGGCAGCCGACTGTTCGGGTGTTAAAGGATCCATGGCGGTTGCAAAAAGGTACAGACGATGCCACACGTAGCTTGTCGATGTGTCGGACAGGTACGATGAGGCGACCAAGGCAATCCTTTACATATGTATTCGCGGTTCCCTGTGTGTGGAAGAGTACATGTGTCAGGCACTGCGCCCAGAGGTACCTGCACTGCAGGCTGCACGGGCTAGTGCGCCAGTTCACACAGAACCGGGATGCTACGTCGTTTGAGGAGGTATCCGAAACTCAAAACCGATGGATAAACATGACCCTGGAAGCAGCGGTAGGGAAGATCTGGGGAGATGCTGTGCCTAACGAAGGAGCTAGACTTAGCGGACGGCAAGAAGTTGGCTCGGGCCAATGAGACTATGGACTCCTCACTAAACACGCAAATAGTCTAGATTTGAGGGGCGTGTTCTCATGGCGAACCGCTGCAGTCAGCAAGACGACATACGAGGCCACTTGCATGATGCAGTCTATGCGTTTCTCATGGCGGATGCTGATCTTTGCCGTCAACCGAATGAACTTCTCCCAAGCCAGGAACTCGTCCCTCGGTTCACCGGGTGAAGATCATGCAGGTGCTTTGACGAACGAGCTTTCGCGTGGCGCACCCGATGTTACACAAGAAATCGTCTTGGTCGAATACACGACGTCCGTTGCTGAATGACCAGGCTGGCTAAGTCCGTACGGAATGGCTTTCATGATCAGGCGAGAGCCCAGCACGAAGCTGTCGGCGCGAGCATACTGCGATTGTTCATTGTACGGTCGGGTAGCATTGTTGTTCATTGGCCGTATCCTCAGCAAACCTTTCCGCCTCCGGTACTGGCTGGTGAAGTTGTGCGTCCGCGTCAAGATGATATCTTCACATGCTGAGGGGTACACCAGCACGGAATAGAACAGGGTACCACTCGAAGTTGGTAGCGTCATGCACGAAAGCCACCAAATACCGGCTAATTTGTGTGGTGTAATCTGCCCGTAGTCCTAGTGCGACACTAAAGCAGAGAATGGCGAGTCTTGATGCTCGGAAGCATCCCTGCGGATCGGACTTCAAACTCTATCATCGTTAGCTGCCTTACCGCGTACCAACCTGGTGCGCTCTGGTCCGCCGTTCAGGACAGGCCCTGGAAATAACTGATTAGAAATATACATCGTGAAGTGCTTGTAAGGCGGGCCGCCTTTGTCCGTGTTGTGAACCTCGCGTTTAAAGAAACTCCGGTTGTACTGATGAGGCGCGACGCCACGCCACGAGTCTACCGTGTCTGAAGTGTTCTCAACAGGCGCGGAAGGCCTCGCAGCTGTAGTCACACTCTTGTGCGTCGCAAACACCGTGCGAGATCATTTCGCCTAAATCAGACCTGCTGAGTGTACTGCTGAGTCTTGTTACCAATCAGGCGTCACACAACATCGCGATGCATATGCCATTTTGGCATACCAAGCAATGCAGCATGTGTCTTTCGCGTGGGAAAGATTTGCTGAAGGATCATTCGTGAGGTAACGTCCGTTTCAAACTCGAGTACTGCCTCAGGAACCGTGATCTCGTGCAGATATTGTGCTGGCAGCGGCATAACGCGGGGTGCGGCAGGAATCCTACAGCTGAGGTGTGCCCGGACAGGGTCGGTTACAAAGTTTGCGCTACGTCAGCGATGCAGCCAGACGAACGCCCATGCAACATCAGTTGATTTGTGATCTGTCGCGCAGTACGAAAAAAGTTTTGTAGAAGTGCGTCATGATCTTGCCATGTAGAGTGCGTGCAAGCAAGTGGATGCCTGAGAACCTTGGAAGGGAGAAGATACCGGAACCTCGGAAGCATCTCGTGAAACGTGATCTCAGCCGGAACGGGTCGGTAGCGCCAAATTGTCTCCTTGGCGCACTAGTCTAGTTCGAGACCGCAGCAATGATTCTTTGAGAGCTGACCCGAACACCAGCCATAGACTGTGGTGTCTTTACTAGCCACGCAGATCTCCGAACCTCCTCAACGATGCAGGATTAGCGTGCGTATCTGAGTTGTAACGTGTGCTGCGTTGTGGCACGCATGTCGATTGCTGTTCTTATCCTACAGTACCGCGCCTCTGGCACCTTCACGTTTCGATAGCTTGAGTATGTATAGCCAGGGTCTTTCGAGATCCTGCACGAAGATGGGTTCGCCGTTGGATCGACATATGGCATGGCATCTTCGCGATTGACATAAGTAAGCGAAAACGGCGTAAGGCGCCCCGCAGTAGGTGTGAGCTGACCCGGACGAACAGTTCAAGCACAAGCCAACGTCTTCTCAGCAGTCTCGGAGCTCCAGTTCAGCGATCGTCGGCCCCTGATCTGCGGTCACTGGTCACTACCCAGAGAGTCACAGACCTTCGAACCAACATGTCACCTCGCATTAACACACCATTCCACGTCTGCCAGAACTTTATCTTCTTGATGTCATCTGCATGTCGCCGTTTCGGTCTCAATGGCGTTTGAGAATGCTGTGAACGAGCACAACTGTGCTCCACATGAACCGCGCCACTCGAATGACGTTGCTGAGAGGACATGTGAAGAACGAACTGATGCGGTGGGCGCTGCATGACACCCCTTTGGATACTAACAACATAGTCGATGATCCGGGAATGAACAACGATACAATTGTCATGGACGCAAGGCGGTCTACAAACGCCGGGAGAATACCATCAACACTTAGCTCGGTATCCAAACGTCGGTGGCCGGCTACCGGAACTCAAGGCTCTCCTGTGCTGGCTAGCTTCACGCCTTGCACCCGGTCCATCGTTCTTCGGAATCCGGATAAGCAAGCTGCGGGCGCATCCCGCTTGTCGGATGAGTCTCAGCTGGCGTACACTGAGATGGACGATCATTCAATAACGCTGAATGTTCGTACGACTGCGTGCATCTTTGTGATTACTATACACATGTAAAGTTTCTTGCTCACTAAGGTAAAACCGCAGTGTAGAAGGACAGTAGCCGATTGGCGTTGAGCTCATGCTGCCTACACACTCACATTTGCTGGACCCCGACTATGCTGCGACAAAAAAGCTTAATGAGCAACAAATACCCTTTCTGCCTTTCTCTCTGCCACCATGTCCTATTGTGCAATGGCTCTCATTTTCAACGAGAGAGAGTCTAAGAACGAGAGTAACCCTATCCACCACGCTCAAACCCAAGCCAATCAATGCCGCTTAGGCCAATAGACTGGACATCCAACGATGACCACAGGATACTTGCAAGACGATCTATCTGGTCTTTATTCAAAGACGGATCCTTCAGTGCGAAGCCAAGCTTCAAGTAACCTTGTCCAGGGCGCCTACGCTGCTGCTCGAGTACACCCCCATCATTTTCTGGTTGCCCTATCGGTGTCAGAAAGATATGGCCCTTGTTCGATAGCAAAGACCACATGTTAGAGCTTATGCCTGATCGTATTGGGTTGATCTCAATGCACTGATGAAGGTCCTGAGTCGAGTAACCAGAGTTCTCGTCACGCTCCCAGAGCTCTTTTAATCCGTCAATCAACGCGCGCGTGAGCGACCCGGAGCTAGGAGCTGGTCTTTCACAGCTGCTTATCAACTGGAATCGCCTGGAAGTTCCTTGGTCCTTATGATTCGAGTCGCTTTCTTCATTGGACACACGACGTATATCGCTATTACTCGCATACGTTGTGTCCAGTATCGCAAGAACGTCTCCATCGACTTCGTCCGAACACAGAAATTCTTCTGTCTTGTACCAGTTTATCTGACCACTGGTAGAAGTGCCACCGGCCGCTGATGGGTCCGAGGACGGTACAAATTTGAGTCGACCGGCATCCTTGTAGTGAATAGCATGGCCCGTATAGTACACGATCAACAAGTTATGGGGCTGGTCGTGGGTCTCAACGAATGTAGTCACAATTCGATCCATCTGATGTTGTGGTTTGCTTCGGTGGTTGAGTTCAACAACGTCAATCTCGAAATGAAATCGGTCCTGGAAGACATTCCCGAGCTCTTTTACCTGTGATCAATTTAGGACACTTGCGCGAAGATACTGGGTAGTGCTAAAGCTCAACTTAAATCTAAATTCACTCACTTCGTTGCTGGTTTGCAGCTCATCCAATTCATCTGCCCATTTCAACAGCAACACAGCACCCTTTTTATAGCTGCTGGTAGTCCCTATATTCCTGGCGATTGCTTCAGTCCACCAGTTCTGCATTGACGATGGACGTCCCTGAGCTCCGTCGCTTGTAGACTGTTTCCGCTTTGAAATGCCTTCCTCTGGAAGAAACGTCTCAAAAGCTTCCTCGGCGCTTCTTTTGCGTGAACCATCAAGTGCCATCTTTCGTTGAATCTCCGATTCGAGGCGATCAAACGCATTTGATTTGCCCTCTCCATATATGGGTGGCATGTGTACGTCGAAGAGGCCAAGTAGAGAGTAAATCGCATCCTCTTCCCGTTTGGTTTCACGACCAGCTGCCCAGGACATCCGCTCTTCTATACTGAATTCTGAGAGATGCAGTGGGGAAGTCTTCAAAGCTCGCAAAGAGATATCTGTAGCTTGATGGATAACCTGCGACAGTGTTCGCTTATCACCTAGGCGATTACCATCAACAGTGAAGAACTCAACGGAAGATGGTGCGAGTAGTTCCTGTAGAGTCCAGCCTCTGGTGAACCATTTGCTCTTCTGAAACGCAGCCTTCCAAGGCGTTCGAGGCGGCGCTGTCACATCGGAAAGATAGACGTAGCATCGGGTTGAATGTTGATACCACGAGAACATGGAGTTGATCGCTTTCGAGAGTTCCACGCTATCTTTCTTATCAATGCAGCACGTATCCACCTAACAGGTATTAGCCGATGCGCAAAGGAAGAAGAACATCGCCAGGTTACCCAGAAATGTTCCAGTCCATCATTGGCAGCTTGGTTAGCACAGAAGTGTAGTTTGGCATAGCCTTGCTTTTCTTTGCCTCTGCCTTTCACGATGTCTTTGAAGGACACTTCTTCGTTATCGGAACCCCAGGTATGCGACAGTATCGCGTAGGGTGGCAGCTGCCTGTCGTCATAGTCAGCAAGGCTGAACTCGCCGTCGGCGTCACGTCGTAGAAGGTGCATGTTGCAAAAGCAGTGGAAGAAAGCTGATCAAGTCGCCACCTGAGGTGGTCGCAATGGAAATTCGCAGATCGTGCGCTGACAGCAGCGAAGGAGTGCAAGATAACATGGTCATGTCAGCAGTGGCGTGGCTATTCCGTTGAGGGATCGAGGTGCATCCTTCTGAAAGACATGGGTTGGCGTCGCCCGAAGCTGAAGTGGGGCGGGGCAGATTGGCAGGGTCTACACCGGCTCCTGGAAGCATTCAACACCCTGGGTACTAGACTTTGACAACAAGAACGAGCGGTGACCGCACCATGCGCCTTGCGAATTTGAGATTTCTTTCCAATGAGGCAGAGCTGAGCTGTGTTACTACCTAGGTACCACCATGCGGCCATCTGCCGGCATGATGAGTCCACCCTATTTGGGTGGCATATCGAACGCCCATCCCTAGAGGTTACAACCAAAGCCAGGAATCCGAGAGTCAACATTGCGTTAAGATTCTGCCAACATCCGCTTGCCATGCTAATGCAGGCTGCACTGCGCCTACCTAGGTATCCTGTGTGTTGGTCGAACAGGGTGAGCTGTACGCAATCTCGAGTAAGCCGGCTGCGCCCCCAAGACGCACATCTCAGCCTTCCTACAATTGCAGACTATGCGCCTAACAGTCTGGCTTCTACCTCTTTCCTATGCAATGTCTGATCGTTTGACAAACTGACTCAGAACGTCTACTGCTTCGAAAGCATAGAATGGCAGATCCTCTCAGCATCGCAGGATCCGTGGTCGGCATCACCGCAGCCGGCGTACAAGCCTCCGTAAAGCTATACGCACTCGCCGAAAAGGTCGCGACAGCAAGCCAAAGAGTTACGAGTATCGCGGACGACATCAGCAGCACATGCGCAATTCTAAACCAGGTGCGCGAGCTCATCATACCCCAGCCTGATGCGCAAGGCACGCTGAAGTCGGTGTTCAATACTGTCGCCCTGAGTGACATATCGCACGCTCTCCGTCGTTGCCGGTCCTCCTTTACCGAGATCGAGACTCTTTTGCGTCGCGCCTTCGAACAGGTGGGAAAGCGCCCCGCCCTGCATTCAAAGATCGAGCTATCCCGGTTTGAGAAAGCGAAATGGCCATTCTTGCAGCCGCAATTCGACGAACTACGCCATGACCTTCGCGATGCAAAAAGCAACCTTGTTCTGATGATTGCTGTGGCCAGTCTTGCACTTGCACAGCGAAATGGTCAACAGCGACCGATCCATGAGACGGAGAGGGCGGAGTTCACGTCTACAATTGTACATCTGCAACGAGCGAGTACGGCCAAGCCACAACCTCGAATGGAATCTTCTCAAGGAGAAGAACGAGGCCCACGAAAGCGTCCCGCTCCGGGTCTTGGTTCAGATCAGAGCGTGCCTGACAGGTACACGCCTAGGCCCAGGATTATGAACTCGGCGAAAGCTCTCCCGCCTGACGCGCGACTTGATGACATGTCTACACCGCTTTCTATTGACGATGCACACGGGGTCTCAGGGAGTCACACCACAGTCAGTCCTGCAAACGTGTTTCTAGCCTCCGCTGGGGACATGCAGTTGCAAGGACTTCCCAGCAGGCCAAATCCGATCATCGAAGCAGGTACATCTACATCACTCGATCCGTACCAGAACATAGAAGGTGTAGCCTTTCCAGAACAACAGACAGGCCATGCTCTGGGTGCCTTGCCGGATGCGGGTCCTCCAGATCCATCCGCTAGTTATAACCACACGTTATCGATTTACAGTCGTTTTGGGCCTGGTGTAGTTCCCCAATTGCCTTACGAGCTCGAACATGTACAACAGAGTACCAGCTCAGCCAATGACTACGAAATGCGCCATTATGTGGGATGGACGAGTAATTACCTTCATGGGCTTGCGACAGGCTACGGGGACTCTGTCACCAGCAGTATGATGAAGCTGCCTCAGAAGTCACTCCAAGGACTGGTCAAGACATACACTGACGACGGCAACGATCCACATATTGCCATGTCAGAGCTCACCAAAGAGCAGCAAATGATGATAACTGCATCGTACATAGGATATGACAGACCGGAGATAGTCTATATCCGTCTGCAACCCAACATCACTGTTTCCAGCGTATTTGGCATGCTGAACGTTGAAACATTGAAATGGGTCATCGCGGTCAACAACGGCGGGTTTATGAGCACAACTTCTACCGAGCCTACACTGCCGTTATCAAAAGCACCTTTTGCGATGGAAACAATCCATGACTTCATGCCTATCGCTTCTCTAGGATCTACCAAGACAACACTGCCGTTGTCAAAGTCTGCTTCACAGTGGAGCTCTACACCCCCGATCCCGCCCGTATCTAAAGACGAATTCGACGGATACTTCCTACGGCCTTCTAGCGAGAGCATAGATTCATGGAGTACCAAGAGACCTGCTCGTTCAGCAGCAACGGAGATGACGGATGCGGACGACGAATCGGACGACGAGGTTGACGCTGATGTTGAACCAGTTGTACATCAGGTCCTACCTGAGGAGAGGCCTTATCATGCCCAGGGACCCGAGCCATATGTGGGCATGCATTCTTTGGCACCCAGTCACAATTTCGACTTCTCTCAGATAGCAAACCGACAGATGGAAGCTATGCGCAGTCACGACCAGGAAAGCGCAATGGTGCCTGCAGAAGACAACGGAGAAGACATTGTGAATGAGCTTCTCGCTCGGTGGACGACCTCATGATCTAATGCTTTCCCCCTTGTCATCTTGCAGCACGAGGACTACGAGTAATCCGGCAATCGACATCAACCGCGAGCAGGTACAGATTCATCTTGATGAATATATGTAGACATTACCCCATATTCTAGCCTATCCTACACTTTGCCTCACTTCACACATCACACACACTTCTCCCAATCACTCAGATAACGCAAATGCACTGAAACGCCGCGCATCATCGCGCATAGACTGCCATGGTATCTCGAACCCTTTACAGTACATGATGAAGCCCCGCCATATAGCGCCAACAGATGCATGTATGAGAAAGCTTCGAAAACAAACATCGAAGAAAAGAATCCGCACGACCCATCCCTCCACCTAACCCACAACATCAATATCGCCATCCGCATCAACATCCTCCTCCCCCTCAGCATCAACATCGCCATCCGCATCCACATCCACATCCCCATCCCCACCATGCACCCCCCTCAACGCACCCGGCAACTGCCCCCTCACATTCTCAAACTCACGCGCCGCCGCATCCGCCTCAGCCACAAGCCCATTCCTCCTATAAGTATTCATACAAAGACCCGCGACAACAGCAACCCACAGCGGCCTATGCACTTTAACCGCTTGAGACCTCGCCGCACGAATCGCCTGGATACTCTTCTCGCCGACGGTCTCGGCGAAGAAGCGCGCGACAAAGTAACACATCATCATAGCGACGAACTCGAAGTTCTGGGTTCGTTTTGAGACATCCTGGGCCATGCCTACGGCGGCTTGAACGGTTTTCTTCTGTTGCAGGATGGGCGCGTCTTCGCTGTGGTAGGCTTGGACGAGGCGGAAGGCGATGCGTATGTATTGATTGGGGTGGTCGTCGCAGAGGGGTTTGATTTGAGCTAGAAGGAGGGCGGCTTGGAAGTGTTGGGGATGCGAGACATCGCGGAGAATGAGGAGGCGGTTCAATGCTGCCATTATTGCAATGTCTGTTTTGGCGGGCGTTGCGTGGGCCTTCTCTGGTATTGCGAGGACGTCAGAGGACAATGCTGCGAGTGACGAGTTGTGGGATCCGTTGATCTGGTCGGTGATGGCGGAGAAGTAGGCGAGCGTACGAGCGAATGCTTCTTGGTTGTTGTATGGGGTCGTTGAGATCTTCTTCTTGAGGAAACCCAGCGCATCGTCGGCGGTCGCGTAATCGTTCCTAGTACGCGCCATGAGGCCGATGGCGAACATGGAATACCAGTCGAGTACCATGTTCCACTCGATGCGTGCAAACGCGATGGATATAGGTATACCACTGTAGACGCGTCGCTTCGCAGTCTCTCGGAAGCGCTGATGGGCTTCTTTCATGAAGTTCAGACCCTTCTCATGAACATGTTGGTCCAGTGCGCAGATATGGAAACACAACGCTTGAAGATCCTCCATCGGAAGCCATGCAAACACCAATTCGTCCTTTTGCTCCGCGTTCTTTCGGAAGATGCCAGCAGTGTCAAACGTAAGGTGACCTCCAAAACTCCGCTCAATGAGAACAGTGAAGACGCCGCTTTGGGAGCTGCTCTGTTCGTTTTTGTCGCCTAGTATCCATTCCAGAAGCGCAGTAGACTTCTGCGGGTTGGGGCTGCCCTTTTGGATACCGCTAGCGATGTCAATAATGTCGATGAGAGTGCCAAACGATCCTAGCTGCTTGGCTGAGACTTGAAGCTGCAGGCTTCTGGCCGCTGCGATGGCGCGTTGGGCTTGTTCGAGGCGATCGCTTGCACCCGAGCGTAGATGGACCATCGCTTCGAGTACGTGACAAGCCACGTAGATGGCTCGATCACCCCGCCGGTCCGCGTGATCTTGTATAGCATGGAGTTGCTGGAGAGCCAATGCGACCTCGACACGACCCGGTATCTGCAGTGCGAGCGTGACTTTGAGAAACCGCAACGCATACACCCAGGCAATGTGTTGAAAGGTCTCGGCCTCCTTTATAGGCTGGTCGAGTGACTTGAGACCGGCGCGGTGGTTGGTCTTGAACTGATATCGTGCTTGGAGATGGAGGGCAGCAAACTTGAGATCTTGCAGGCGATGGCGTCCACAGAGCGATATCTGCTTGGACAGAATCTCCTCGATCCGACTGGAGATGTCCGCGGCCTCGATATCCGTCTCTTCAATCATCAAGCTGGCATACCTCAACCGCAATTTGGCTTCGTCCCTTGGCGGCATGTTAAAGTCCTTCAGCACAGTATCCATGCACCCCATGGCAGTGGACATCAATTTGTAGTATTGCCTGACGTCGGCCTCCCTTCTCTCCCGTATGAGCAGCGATCCCATGCCTCGCGCGACCGCAATGTATTCGTCCGCAGCCGTAAGCAATAGTTCGGAGAGCTCAGCAGGAAGGGCCTTCTGAGGAGGAGGATGGGCGCGCTTCGTGGGTGTAAGCTGATGCAAAGACGACGCTTTCGGTATGACGACTTGGGGGTGCATGCGTGGTTTGGACGAGGGCGGCTGAGGGAACGGACTGCCATACTGGCTCGACGGCGTCCGAGACTGTGGGGGCACGCGCTGTTGTTGGGGCGTTGATTGAGGGGGTCGCTGTTGCTGAGGGGTAGACTGTGGGGGTCGCGGTTGTTGAGGAGTAGATTGTGAGAGAGGACGTTGTTCTTGAAGCGTGGGTTGTGAGGGCATACGCTGCAGCTGGGGCGTTGACTGTGACTGTAGAGGTCGCTGGTGCTGGGGTGTCGACTGTGGAGGGCGCTGTTGTTGGGGTGTCGACTGCGAAGGTCGCTGCTGTTGAAGGGTGGGTTGAGAGGACATGTACTGCTGCTGAGGCGTCGACTGCGAAGGTACCCGCTGTTGCTGAGGCGTCGTCTGCGGCTGTAGAGGCGCTCGAGACTGGGCTTGACTGTGCGAAGGAGTGACGACGGGTCGCTGCTGTGGCCTGGGCCCGTTCTCTTGAAATGACGGCGACCGCTGCACTGGCTTGGAGCTGGGCGTGTTGGGTGCCTGCTGTGCGCTATACCGCCGCTGTTGGTCACCCGAGCCGTCTGTTTGCGCCATGCCCGTGCTGCCTGTTCGCTGGACCGGCACCTGGACATGTCGGATCCTTGGGGGCTGCATCTGCGGCATGGGGGCATATTGCTGCGTCCTCGGGGGAATGACGACTTGAGGCTGCCGTTGGTACTGGGGTTGCTGCTGTGGTGGCTGCATCTGCGGAGGCATTGGCGCATACTGCTGGCTCATGGGTCGGGGCATGCTGGGCTGTGGCGGCAGTTGATACTGCTGTGGCTGTGACTGAGGATATCCTTGCGGCGCCTGCATCTGCATGGGAGGGTACTGCGGATAGCCATGCTGCTGGTAGACATTTGGCTGCTGCTGTTGCGGTTGTTGCGGAGGCGGCGCATACGGATTGTACTGGCCGTTGGGATAGCCCTGGGGCTGCCAGCCGTATCGCGGATCCATGGCGGAGGATACTCAGGAGAAGGATCGTCACCGGGAGTCGAGGTACAGGCGGTGCATCGTGGGCGAAAGCGGGGTGTCGACGTGAGGACGTGTAATGGGCAGTCGCGAACTTGGGCAATCGCGAACGCGCCAGCGCCGTTGAGCGCCATTGGCCCACAGACGCGCGCTTGCTGCACCAACACATGCAGCCTAGTCGTAGCCAGACCGAGGCCCAATTCTTTCCACCTTACGTACGTATGTGATTTTAGATAAGACTTTCACCATCTCTTTGTCAAGATCAATTCACAGGGAAGGTCGTCCTTGAAGCTGAATTCAACAAATACACCAAACATTCCAGCCATTGATCGACTGAGTGGGGGTATCGTGAAAGAGCTAGGAACAGGACCGAAAACCTACAGTAGTGCTGAGGTGGTTGCCTATCGGATTGGATCTCGAGGTCTTACATAGAGTCGCGGTACCCCTCATACAGAAACACGACACCTTCCAATCTCGCATTGGGTAGCACTCCAACCAAACTCATCATGTCTTGGCTCCTAGGCCACAGCAAAACGACCTACACCTCCCATGCCTCGCCAACACCCCTCCAGACCAAGACTGGCTCAAAAACAAACCTCAAAGAGATCGCCGAGTCCTCAATCCCACCATGCCGCCTAAACCCCTTCCTCTTCAACGGCCATCTCCAGACAATGTACACAGCCGTCAAAGACCCCGGCCCAGAAATCTACTACAAGCGCCAAATCTTCGACTCCGACCACTCCGTCTACCCCGGCACCTTTGCCGTAGACTTCGTCGTACCAAAAGAAGAAGGACTCGCATCCGCTACGCGAATGGCCGAAGAAAAGGACACCACCGAACTCCCCGAACGAACCACAAACTTCACGTCCAAAGAATGGGACGCAATAGGAAGTCCAGACAACACCCCCATGCTAATAGCCCTCCACGGCCTAACCGGCGGCTCCCACGAAGTCTACCTGCGCGAAACCCTCCAACCGCTCCTCACATCGCGCTCGCAACCCTGGGCCGCATGTGTCGTAAACGGGCGTGGCTGCGCCCTCTCCGCAATCTCAACCCCCCAACTCTTCAACTCACGCGCAACCTGGGACCTCCGTCAAACCATCAAGACCCTACATGCCCTCTTCCCCAACCGCCCCCTCTACGCCATAGGCTTCAGCCTCGGCGCCAACATCCTCACAAACTACTGCGGCGAAGAAGGATCCCGCTGCACCCTCAAAGCCGCGGTATCCTGTTCGAACCCCTGGAACCTAGAAGTGTGCAACACAACCCTCCAATCCACATACTTAGGACTCCACATCTACTCCCGCACCATGGGCAAGAACCTCATGAATCTCTTCCACCGGCACCGCGAGCAAATACTGAAGAACCCCGGTATCGACGAGACAGCGCTGTTGGCAAGTAAATACCTCCACGAATTCGACAGACATGTCCAGTGTCCGACGTGGGGGTATCCGACTGAAGGCGCGTATTACAGGGACTCGCAATCCGTAGACGCGGTACTGGCTATTCGAATCCCCTTTTTGGGGATTAATGCGGAGGACGATCCGATTAGCAATAAAGCGGGACTGCCGTATCAGGAGGTGTTGCAGAATCCGAATACTTTGCTGTGTACGACGGATTGGGGTGGTCATCTGGGGTCTTTTCAGTTGGGTGGGGGGAGGTGGTTTGCGAGTGCTGCGGCGGCGTTTTTGGAGAAGATGCACGCTGAAGTGGACCTTGAGGCTACGAAGGGGGTGGATGAAGGGAAGGATGTGAATATGGGAGGGTTGCAGGGGAAGAAGTATCCGATCTTCGATCCGAATCATCGGAGGTTGATACTGCCTGAGGCTTAGAATATTGAGTTGGGATTTGGAGATTGGATTGGATTGTAAATTTGTTTGGGTATCATAGACTTTTAGATATCGTAGATCGCTTGTAGACCTGATGTGTTGCGCGAACATATGACGCCCTCTTCTCTGCCGTGCTTTTACGCTCGCGTTTGCTGCATGCGCTGTCTATCGACACTGGCCTTCTCGATATCGTACACGATGCGTGATCGTCTCGCCGCAATGTCTGTCCGTCTGCCTTGTACCTCCCCATCAACATGGAACTCACGCCCACAGACCATTCCTTCAACCAAAGCTGACCCTCTTCCTCTGCTTGGACTTGCGATCCTTCTCTTTGATCTTATCGCCCTCATCCTTATTCCCACCCGCACCAGGCTCACTATGCCTCTTCCTCTTCTTCTTGAGATCCTGTTTCCTCTCCTCGAAAGCCTGGTCCTTGTCTGATTTCCTCGCCTCGGCTTCTTTCCGCTTGGCCTCGCGTATCTCTTCTAGCTGGCGTGCTTTGGCGATCTTGGACTCGAGGTGGCCTTCCTTCTCGGCGTTGACGACGGACATGATGGCCATCTTGAAGACGTTAGTATCAGGTTAAAGAGAGAGGAATTGGACGGAGGATTAGATTAACATACCATACTAGCCGGATCATCAACAAACTTCTTCCCCTTCTTCACACCCTTCGGTTTCGCAATACCAGCAGGTATAATGCCGTTCAGCGCCGGGATATCCAGTTCCTTCTCCGTATACACGCGCTTCTTCTTCCTGCCATCCCTGGAAACAACACTCTTGGTCTTTTGCTGGCCACCCGGTTTAGCCAAGGACATGGACTTTTGCTTGCGCTTCGATATGCCCTCGGGCGCGCTACCAGTCGGTTTCGCAGACTTCGCTTTCGGTTTGTTGGCGCCGGATTTCGCAGGGCCGGATTTGCCTTTCGAGGAGGTCTTGCCCTTGGTGGAGGGCTTGGAGAGACCCATTTTAGCGAAGAGCGTGGTGCGTGGGTGAAGTTGGCGCAAAAGTTGGTGTTGGTGGTAAAGAAGTCTGGAAGTCTGGAACTTTTCGTCGGCGGTTGGCGAGCTGCAGATGCCGACCGACCAGGCACGTAAGTGCCAAGGGCAGGCGCGACCGGGTGGACCGCAACCTCGACTGGCGCAACCGCAACTCCAGCAGCTAGCTAGCTCCTTGCATCACACCCCCAACACCACAATCCCACACTCCACCGAGTCGCATACGCATACGCACGGCATGATGGAGGACTCGAATCGCCTCTTCCGCTTCCCCAAGCCCGCGTGGATGAACAGTGCCAACACGCGGACTGCCGGCGTCTACATCGCGGGAGCCTTGGTGCGCGCCTCTCGCATGCCACACCTACACACCTACTAACAATGCCTCGCAGTTCGCCATGGGCTTCTACACCCTCATCGACATCTCGGTCTGGTCCAAGTCGGCCATGAACGGCTCCGAACCAACCGTCCACATCACCTTCGTCGACTGGATCCCCGGCATCTGCAGCGCCCTCGGCATGCTCGTCATCAACAGCATCGACAAGTCGCGTCTGTCCGCCGACAGCTTCTCCTACTCTGGGAACGGCGTCGCGTGGAAGGCGAGGCTGGTGTTGTTCTTGGGTTTTGCGCTGTTGGCTGGTGGACTTGCGGGCAGTGTTGTGGTTATGGTTATGAAGTTTATTGTTGTTGGGCATACTTGGCCGACTCTCTGGCTGGGCGTTGGCAACGTCGTTGCTAATGCGCTTCTTATGCTGAGGTGAGTACGATACTTGAGGTGTCGGGATGGCTGCTAATGTTGCATAGTTCCGCTGTGCTCTGGATCGCGCAGAACATGGAAGACGAATACACCTACAACCTGGCGTTGTAGGCTACTGGTGGATTGAAGGCTACGACTGAGGACGGATATGGCGCGTTCAGCATCTGGACGCGCGCACGGAATGGAAATAATTATGTACGAGTATTTGAAGGGTCGGGACTGTTCGTCATAGGCAGCTTGTTGTTTCATGCCAGTCATTCAGCGATTTCGAGTCATCATGTTCCAATACGGACAACCAAAGTCATCCTATGCATTGTGTTCGAGATACTTGTACAAAAACGCTCAGCAAACTATGGGTACAACATAAACATGGGGCAGCACCGATCCGAATCTTCTGGCTGTCAGCATTTGCCTTCAACGCCCTCGACATTCCTCCAGTGGTCGCGCTGGACCAGATTGTGTGTGCGGTTCCTCATTGCTGAGTCCCGCCGGCGAGTCAGAAGTCTTCTTGTTCCTGGAAGAACAGGGTGAAGCTGATGATGGTCGCGTATATCAGAAGACCGCCGAAGATGGACATGGCCGCCGCGCCGCCCGCGATCTCTGCCGAATGCCACAGTAGTGTTGGGAGGGCTGTCAACGTGTTAGCATTCTGCCAAGATAACCCCAGAATCGTCCTTGTGCCACCCAGGTGTACTCACCAATACCCATGACCACAAAGAAGCCCGTCAAGAACCGTCCAAAGTCGACGACACCATTTCCGGTGCTTTCCATAAAATCATCGCGGTTTGCTGCGCGGCCGCAGAGCCAGTTGGGCAGGGGCGCGATTACGTAGGTTGCGACGACGAGAAGCGTGAGGTAGTTCTTGAAGAGCGCGGCGGAGAGGATGACAAGGAGGAAGCCGATCGCCAGGACCTAGTAGGACGGTGTTAGCGAATGCATAGTGGAATAGCGAGCGCGCGTGCATGCGACAGGCTGACGTACGAAGGACAGCCCTATGATGGTCTTGATGCCGGCCATGGTGAATTCGTAGCGGGGTGCACGTGACGATTGTGTGTTGCAGAGGTATGCGCCGACGTCGCCTTGGTTCGATCCTCGGTCCGGCGAAGATGCGAGGTTGCTGTGATGGGAGTCTGGCTGCTAGACGCCTGGTGGTGAGGTTGCGTCGCACGCGCTAAGGGCCTTGCCAAGCTTGAACTTCTGGAGCTCATCGTCGTCAACAGCGGGTGCCTCCAGCTGCAACACCACATTCTCTCGGTACTCGTCCCACGCCGCACACCACACGACTACTGTCTTCGCCACTAGATTGCAGCACCACCGTCAAACATACTGCGTCTCGACTTCCTTCTTTTAGCCGTCGACAGACCACCCCACATCCCGCCTTCAACATGTTCCGCAACAACTACGACAACGACTCGGTCACATTCTCACCACAAGGCCGCATCTTCCAGGTGGAATATGCACAGGAAGCGGTCAAGCAGGGTTCCGTCGTCGTCGGAATCGTCAGCAAGACCCATGCAGTACTTGCCGCAATCAAGGTAATTACCCACGCTCTCTCAATTATACCAACAATTACTAATAGACTACTAGCGAAACGCCGAAGAACTCTCTTCCTACCAGAAGAAGATCATCACCATCGATTCGCACTTCGGTGTCGCGCTCGCCGGTCTCGCCTCGGACGCCCGTGTGCTCTCCAACTTCATGAAGCAACAATCACTGGCATCCCGCCTCACATACGACCGCGCCATCCCCCTCTCTGAGATCACCTCTCGCATCGCCGACCGCGCCCAGACCAACACCCAACAGTACGGACGGAGACCCTATGGTGTGGGACTTTTGATTGCCGGTGTCGACGCAAAGGGCCCGCATCTGTTCGAGTTCCAGCCCAGCGGTGTCACACAGGAGATGGTTGCATGCGGTATCGGTGCTAGGAGTCAAATGGCGAGGACATACCTTGAGAGGCATCTGGACGACTTCGAGGGTGCGAGCAGGGAGGAGTTGATCAAGCACGCACTGAGGGCGCTGAAGGAGTCGCTGTCACAAGACAAGGAGCTGACTGTCGACAACACCAGCGTCGGTATCAGCGGTATCGGCGAGGACTTTGTGCACCATGAAGGTCAGGATGTTGCGGAGTGGCTGGACGCTACCTTTGAGAACAGGGAAGGCGGCGACGACACCGCCGAGGGCGGAGAGGCCATGGAGTTGTAGGGAAGCGTGTAGTCTGCAAGACCAGTATAACCTTACGAGCGACTGTAGATCATGATGTAGCCGACTGGCTATGAAAACATAATGAACACGATTACGGATTTATGTATGTCTTTTGAGTGCTCTAGTGACATCTTGGATGTACTCAGTGGTTTTTATAGTTGCTTTCCATCAAGTAAAATATTATGTGTCCACCAGGGTACAGTTTACCCAAAACGCTCCCCGTACCTGAGATGTGCACGTGATCTGCAGCTCCGAGCCGCATGCGCGAAATCTCGCCGGAGTCAGCAACTTCAACACCTGCACCCGCAACCCAAACCCCGTCCACACCCACGAACCCGCATCCTACCATCACAATGGCATTCGCGTGGAAAGCCGCCGGTCTCACGTACGCCCGCCCACTCCTGCCGCCGCTGCAGCCCCAGATTTGGACCCGCCATTGACTGTTGAATAGCTACAACCGCTACATTGCCGTCGCATCGCGCGTCGTGCGCCGCTCGCTCAAGGAGGACAAGCGCATCGCTGCCGAGCGAAGGGGCGAGAGTGAACTCCGCTTCGCCAAGTGGGAGGTGAGTCAGGATGATGGCATGGGATGGATTGAGGAAGTTGAGCTGGGCTAACGGAATGGGCAGAACGGCAAGCAGGGCGAGCTGAAGGAGCTCAACGCTGCGGCGCTCCAGGCACAGGCCGATGCCGCCAAGACCTCGTAAAGCAATTGAGAGGAAGGGACCTGGCATAGACACGATGGAGTGGTATGGACAATGGAGGAGAGATGACGCCTGGGGAGGATAGACGTATAAGCTGTACTATCAAGCTGGAGCGGAATCAAAGCCAATACACACCAACAATTAAGCCGACATTTACTCTCCCCAGTAATCCCATGCGCTTGTGAAGTAGAATTGAGATCACGGTCGTGACTACCAGTAATGTTGCCGCTTGCCTCGGACGCGCGCCTGTCCAACTCGGCTGTCACAAATCTTCCCGCATCGGCATCGACTCCACCACAACATGGCAGATGCGTCTAGCAGCCACAGCACAGCCCCCACCCCGGACCATGACACAGGTGTAGCCGTTGACGGGGCTGGTAATTGTTTCTTTTACTTCTGCGTAGAGCAGTCGATACTGATGATGCCCAGGCCCCTCACATGCGCAAGAGTCTGCGCCTACCATCTCGGCCTCTACTTCCGCTAATTTACCCTTGAGACAATCAAGACATCCGGTCGCGGGGACGCAGCCAAAGATTCATGATGTGACGGAGAAGTTTACGAGAGCTTGTAATGGTGAGTTGAGACCTCAGGTACATGGAGGGGCATGGCGGGGCTGCCTCGTCATGTCGTACTGCGGTGGTTACCATGATATGCCCAGGCAACATGGACTGACAACGTCCAGCTCTCGAAGTCGGTCAACTCGTCAAAGATGAATACTTTACGCTGTTTGAGTCGATCGGGGCCATCGAGGTACACCGCTCTTACTACTAAAATGAAGATTCTCGACTTACGTACCACAGATCATGGACCCCAAAATGGACAGCGGCTTCCTCCAACCTGGAGAAACCCTAGAAGACGACTACGACACTCTGGCTCCCCTTCTACCCGAGGAACTAATAGGCATCATGGACCAACTACTCTGCTACGAAATGGCCTGGCATACCGGCTACCCATTGTCCCAAACCCTCTTCACGTCTTTGCACATCGATAAGCTGCTTTGGCCCGAGACTAAGATTCTCGAGCAGGCGCAGTTCTACCGTGGGGAAATCCTGCATGAGAGACGACCTGGACCGTTGCTGGACGTGCTCAGAGCGTATTGTCTAGCGTTGATCAAAGGATGCGACTTTGTGATTGCGAAGATTACGGGCAGGGATTACTTTGAAGAGGAGGACTTTTGCACACATACTTATAATCGGGTGCTGTTTGTTAGTGTACCGATGGATGTGTTTTTGAGGGAGTTGGATGCGGCGATGGAGACGATTGAAGAGTATGCTCCACCGCGGACTGGACAGTCGACGGCCTGCTAACACATCGTAGTCCCGAATTTGAGATCAATGATGCGCTCCGGAAGGCAATCAGTTCACGATTAGAACTCCGGAAAGACTTCCTTCGCGCCCTTGACTTGGATCTACCGCTCGATCAGATATCCTATTCATGGCCACCGATCCTCCAAGGTATCAATTCGCTGAAGAATACGCATCAGCTTGGGAAGACCGTGCCTGGTGCTTTCAGTCCGAAGATGCAACGTCGTCTCGCCTCTACAGTTCCCCCACGACCAGTCGTAGAACTCGACTTCATGGATGCGTTGGAGAAGCTACATCAGATAGCTACTGATTGCGCCGAAGCCACGCGCTTCCCCGCTCTGCCCCAGGACCCCCTCGAATACCAATCCTTCCTCTGGCACTTCTCTGCTCGCTCACCCCCGCCACTGACATACGCCCGCTCCTACCTAGCAACTTTACTCTTCCATCCTGACGTCCTCAACGCCTCCGTCTCCCTCCCTCTCGCCGACGTAAAGACACTCGTGTTTCCATCTTCACCCGTCATAGACCCCATCAACTGGACAATGTCACCACCACGCAATGCCCTGATCCCCAAGCCCCCACGCCTCCAATTCGCAATGCTCATCGACGAATTCGTAGACCGCGCCGGCCAAGCCTACCTCGATCTCTGGGTCGCCATGGGCCAGAACCGTTGTCGACTGAGACGTATGTTGACACACGTCATTACAGGCTGGGACCTCCTGCAAGCCGACGCAAGCTCAATCGACATGGACATCTCCTCCGCGGCTGCGACTCTCGGTCAGAGTGCCCAAGTCATGGAATTCTCCCTCTCTACCTGGGTCTACCACAAGAAGCTCTGGATGATAGAAAAGGTCATCTTACTCGGATTCGAACAGGACATCTACCTGCCGGATGAATACGCGGGCATGTACCTCTTCCTCTCGCTCATCGCTACACGACGGAAGGAGTTGCTCAAGAGGGTGGAAGCACACTACCTCAGTATCTCCACCGAGCTTCTCAAATCGCGACGGTTCAGAGAAGTTCAAGACGTGGAGGAAGCGTCACCCTTCCTAGACTCCCTGCTCGCTGAGACAGAAGGAACAGCATCGTTGGCCTTGGCTCTCGCCCGCTTCTACGTCATCTGCGGCTATCTGGGTAAACTACCCATGCCCCGCCGCACTCCCTTCTCCACAGAAAAGCTCCGCTATGAACTCAGGATGAAACCTTTCCTCGCCTTGCAACCACCTGAAGCACCGCCATTCGACGACTTCAAAGCGTATAGCCAGCCTTACGGACCGATGCCGTCTGCTTCCGAACCCCCACCCGAGGCTTTTGTCAAGGATATTCAAGATAAGGATAGCCAGCTCTGGCAGGAAGTCGATGAGCATATCAAGGCGGCGAAAATGGCGTTTGCAGAATACAAGAGGTTGGGTGTAGGCACGGCGAAGGCGGACGGTGTGAAGGCGAGTTGGGAGGATGAGGTTAGGAGGATGGTGGCGAGTTGTGTGAGTTTGGGTTTGGCGGTTAAGGAGGTTAAGGATCTTGTTGTTGTTGTTGGGGATGGTGGTGGTAAGGAGGGGGAGGGTAGGGGTAGTGTTGGTAAGGGGTTCAAAGTGGAGATTCCGGAGGCGGCGACGGGGAAGAGATACGCTGAGGGGTGGATCGTTGGGAAGGTTGTCAAGGATTGAGGTGGTGGGATTGGAGCGAGGGTACTGGACGTATGCGGAGGCTGGAATGGAGATGTCGGATGGGGTGATAGCATAATGTAGGTATTATGGCACGTTGAAATAGACATATGAAGAAAAAGCGCGGACTTGCGCATCCCAGGTCGGTACCACTGTGAATGAGAGTAGTGAAGGATGAGTCAAAGAATTGATAGAGTGACAACGAGTGGTCAAGTATCTACATTTGAATGTACTCCAGCTTACTATCGCACCAGCCTCAACAATCGCGTATGTCTCGTCTTGTAGCTCACACGGACCAGCAATGCGAGTTTACAAGACAACCTCGATGCGCCTAAGCAAGCCCAGCGGCCTGAATAGCGAAGGAAGCCGCCGCATCCGCACTGCTGCCGTAGCTGAGATGGCTCCCAGTAGCACCGCCATCACCACCACCGCCGCAGATCTGATCAGCAGTACCACAGAACTGCTTGATCTTGTCAGCTGAAAGACCGCTGATAGCCTGGCGCTTCAATGGGTCTCCGAACATGACAGCACCGCTAACATCAGCAGCAGAAATGCCCTTGCTGAAAGCATTGTGAACGACCATGGCACCTTGAGAGTAGCCCGATACAATGACCTTGGTGTCAGGGCATTGAGACTTGGCCTGCTTGACCAGATCCGCCATCTTCTGACCACCGTCGCCACCGAGGTTGGCGTTACCAGCGGCAGAGGCAGCGTAGTCAACACCCTGAACGGTGACACGGTCGTTACCCAGCTTCTGGCGGATAGCCTTGAACATGGGTGGTCCGGACACGGATCCGACGTTGCCCATCTCTCCCGTACCACGTGCGAATACGATGGTCATGTCGGTGCAGCAGCTCTTGTCCACGATCCCGTTTTCGCTTCCTCCAAAGGCGTTGGACGATCCGGATTGCGGCTTGCAGTCTGTGCCGATCGTGCCGGCGCCGCCAGTGTTGCCTCCGCCCGTTGCGGCGGGTGCTTCAGCGGCATCGGTCTTCGAAGGTGCGGGAATGGCGGCGTCGGCTGTTGTTGTAGCACCACCAGCACCGCCTCCGAGACCTCCGAGGCCACTGAGACCCGAGAGACCCCCGAGCCCTCCACTGGAACCTCCACTGGAGCCTCCACCTAGGCCGCTGAGCCAGCTGCTCAACCCCGAGCCACCTGTACCGGAGCTGCCTCCACCTAGGCTGGGAAGGCTGGTCGGAAGTGAGAGACCTCCACCTCCGAGGGAGGGGATGCCGGTTGGCAAGCTGAATCCTGATCCTCCACCAAGGCCACCAAGACCACCAAGTCCCGAGCCTCCACCAAGTCCACCAAGTCCTGAGCCTCCACCTCCGAGAGAGGGGATGTTGGTTGGGAGGCTAATTCCTGATCCTCCACCAAGGCCACCCAGTCCCGAGCCTCCACCAAGTCCACCAAGGCCACCAAGACCAGAGCCTGATCCACCAGTCGGAAGCGAGAAGGATGGTAAAGAAGGGAGCTGGGGATGCGGGAAAGCAGTTGCAATGCTAGCAAGAGCGAAAGCTTGAGCGGCGTAGAACTTCATCTTGCGGTATCGTTCAAAGAGTCGTCTGTATCTGTATAGAGCAAGTCGTTTGAAGAAAAGAATGTATGTGCACAGCACAACAAAGAATAAGACAGGCGCGGAAAGCGAATGTAGTAGAGATGGAAGCGAAAGTGCGGATCGAAGTCGATGCCCATCAAACCTCTGTTGGAAACCTCCATCTTATACAGAACTTCCACGGCTGACTTCCTCGGAGCACCATCGCAGCGCGTTGCGCCTGTGGGGTTTCGAAACATTGCTTCTGCGGCGAGATGTGATGAAAGGAATGCCATGGCGTTGTCCATCAACGCGACCTCGGGACGTTATTGTGGAGTCCGTGGCCCCGTTTGCGGGAAGAAGGCTGATGTGTACAGGGAACCGTAGCCATGATCCGGATGTCTCCATATCTGATTACTGAATTGGTCGGGTGATCTCTGCGTGTTTCGTGTTTTGCTGGCATGCGATTGGGAGGAGGAAAGCGATTGTTTCTGCGATCAAGGATGGATGTGGGCGCATGACTCCAGTCTGCAGTGACGGTCTCGATCACCGAGCAGGATTTCCGTTGCGCTAGCGGCGGATGGGATGGTAGGGGCTGTAGCAACCGCGACATGTGGTACATGTCATGAGTTTTGGATGTTGTGCGCGATATCCCCTTCGACATCCCGCATCGCATCGCGTCCAGACATGCGACAGTACTTCGCCCACACCTTGGGCGCCGAATGTACGATCTGAGCTAAACACAGTCTTTCGGAGTGGTTCACGCAAAAGATTCCGCTGTCAAAAACGTCTGCAAACGCAACCTTTGCGTCGCTGTTTCTCAACAAGCCATGTTGGCTCGGCTGGCTTGCTGCTATTCAATGCCTTGCATGTTCTGGAACTCGCCAGCGATCGAAATGTGCAAGATGGCATCATCCGCTAAAAATTCCAAGCATCCTTCATTTACCAGCCACGGTCTTTTGAGAGCTGCGAACGTCAGGTAATTAATCAGAATCCCGTAGGGCTAGCGCATCCATGTCGACGATGCGACGTTGCGATCCGGGCCTCGGCAGCCACCATGTGGGCCGTTTCACGATGATGCTGGTGCAACATCAATCATGAATCGTGGGTTTACTGACAAGTAACCTTTGTCGACCCAATAAGATGATTTTCTTCTATCTTACATCCGAGGCTGGTTTGTATGCTTCTTAACGTCTGGTAAACCTTCTTTTTTTGATACGTTATCGCGCTGTGATAACGACTTTGCCCGCTGTAACGTTCCAAGCTTAGATGGCGAAGGCTAAGTGAGGAGAACGATGACGTTACAACATGTTGGCTTCTGTCGACTGATCGTAAGTGCATGTGTCCGCAAGCGTGATGAGACTGCGCGTGAAGAGGCGAAGTTCGATGTGGGACAAGACGTCGTCTTCAACGGGCCGCTAGCTCGGTTGATCTTCACCCCGCAGTTAGCATTCACCCATCCCTCCGCGCCAAGTCTCCCACCACCCCATCAGCAACTCCCCTCCCAAACAGAACCAACGCGCATCCATTCCACAACCACCATGATAACCGGCATCCACCACATCAACCTCGTAGTCCCGCAAAACACACTCCACCTAGCCACCTCCTTCTACGCCACAACCCTCGGCCTAACACCACGCGCAGTACCACACTTACAACGCGAAACGCTCGCGTGGTTTGACATCGGCGAATCCGGTCAGCAAGTTCACATCGCGATCGGCAAGCGTGAAGATTTCACGCATTCTTCATCACAACATCCTTGTTTCCGGGTCGGCAGTATAGAAGCGCTGAACGAGCTGAGAGTAAAAGTATGGAAGCATCATGAGCGGGGTGGAGAGGCTGCACCGTTGGAAGCAGACAGGCCTGGTGCGAAGAATAGTGGGGCGGAGGGAGTAGAGTATCCGACGAGGTTCTTTGCGAGGGACTTTGCGGGGAATAGGTTGGAGTTCAGTGTATAGGGGATGGAAGGATGGAATGAGATTTGACTTTCGCTCCAACGCTACAAGAACGCCGCCACGGGAATCATAGCTATAGAAGCGAACTGCGTGGTGGAGATCATGGGACTTAGATGTACAACGATGCCATTGCTGCGACCAAACTAGCAAAAGTCGTAATGGTGGGTAGTTGCACACCCCGCATACCGGCGTCACCCTTTGCGCGCAGAGTGTGAGAAAGGAAAGCATGGAATGAGATTTGACTTTCGCTTCAACGCCACAAGAATGCCTGTCGCTGGGAATCACAACCATAGGTGAAGCGAACTGCATGATGTCGAACATGCCATCTCAGGCCAACAACATAACCGCAACCAAACCCGCAACACCCGTAATAGTCGCTAGACTTACACCCACCACCCCCACCCCACCCTTCGCATTCAACTTAACAACCGCACCAGGAAAACTACACGTCAACCGATCCGGATTCTCATCCCTAACCCCATACATGCCCATCCTCTGCACGCCATTCGGACACGCAAAGCCCATCTGCGCCGGGCAGCTCCTCACAATATCAAAGCACATGTCTTCGCACGGCTTCAGCTCCTTGTACGGGCCCGGGTCAATCTCCTTGTCGATGTTCGGGTTTCTCGACTGGCTAAACGCAGCGCTGTCGTTGAAACCGGGTATCATATCCGGGAGCGAGCCGTTGGCGAAGGGCGTTTTGATGTTGCGTGGTACGAGGGAAGGGTCGGTTGCGGTCCAGTCTTCGCAGCGGGGCATGAGGACCATGCAGAGCCAGTTTTTGTAGGTTTTGGCGCAGTCGTCGCAGGTTACGGCGAGGGAGTATTGGGCTTCGGAGACTGTGTCGCAAGCGACTTGCGCTAGAGACTTGTTGAAGTTGTCGTAGTATGTGCGAGCTTGATTCTCGTAGATCTCGGCAAGGGCGGAGTCGTTGAGCTTGAACTTTGTGTTGGAGGGGACGGCGTAGGCGACCATGTCGCAGAATTCGAGGTCGAAGAGGACTTGGCAGGAGTCATCTTCACGCATCGTTAGCATGTCCCTGTACATAGCAGTGGGGTTCACTCACCAGCTTTGGTCGTCCAGTTAAAAGCCTGAAAGACCCTGCCTCCGCCTCTCGTCGTGCCCGTACCAGGGATGGTGAGTGGCTGTTGGCTCCCCTCAATGACGACGAATCCGTTGTATGTCTTCGCACTCTGCAGGTTCCTGACATGGAATTGGCTCTTGGGCATGTTGTCGTCACCGCCAATCTTATTGAACTTGGTCGTGATGCTTGTGTCGATGGTGAAGTTCCTTGTCGCGTTGACATTGAACTGCTCCTTAAGCGCACAGTAAGAGCGTTCCAGGCCCGTGACTGGTGTCCATTCGCCGTCTGGGAAGGCGTACATGTGGAAGGGGTTTTGCGCCCTCCATCTATCGACCTCCACTGTGTCGTTCGAACTGCTCAAGTTCTGTGATATGAAGAGGGTGGACTCGCTGTCCGTGTCGATCATGTAGAGGAAGGGTGTCGCGTCGTCGTAGCTATGGTAAGGTCCGTCTGTGCTTGCGGCGAGTTCAAAGTGCCAGCTGCCAAACCAGTCCTCCTCGAGCTTGGGCGCTCCGATACCAATGTACACATCCGAAGTGGTGTTGAGCTCGAAGCTGGCGTAGCCGCCATCGAAAAGCACGCCCGTGATATTGGTGAGGGTATCTTGCGTCGCATCTGGGCCTGGTTGCTTGTTACGCGGCGATGTAGAAACGTACATGACCAGCTGCGGGTGGTTCTTCCTTGCCTCCTTCGCGTCTCCGTTCGGCATAGGCTGGCGGCAGGTATTGGCCGTGAGCCAGACGCGACTACTGTCAGCCTGTCGCTTTGCCAGCTCTCCCATCTCACCGTCACCAACATCGCCTACCATTCCAGGTACTGTCGCATCTTCCAAGCCAGCTTCGTCAGAGGCGTTATCTGTTCCCCGTGCTTCCAGAGCATCCAAGGGAACATCAAGCACACTCCTCAGGCGCAATTGACCCTTCTCAAACACAAAGTGTAACGTCGTTTCGGGATCGATATCCTTTTCCGTCTTCTCGTTATTCTTCAGCGGCTCCGGCGCTTCTGTCTGCCGTCCAATCAGGCTTCGGTCGAGATAGCTGAACTCCGGCTCGTAGCCATCGCTCTCTCCTTGATCGAATCCCCCATCTCCAATGTGTGGTACTTCTCCGCCGGTAAAGGCGTGCAGCGCGAGGCTGTCAAGGGCGTCGTGATCAGGTGTCGCAAGAACTTCGGCGGCGTGGACAAGAGGTAGCGAAGGCGTCCATAGCGCAATACAGGCGCCAGTAGCGACGAGGTATGCGAGCAGTCGCGACTGCAGAGGTGAAAGCTTGGGGCGTTGCATTGCCCTCTCCGCTGCCTTATCGATAGAACCGGGGCCGCATGGGTGAGTGGTGGGCGCAGAGGGTGCGCTGGGAGGGGAACGAGCGTCAGGCGGTCGCACGTGTAAAGAGAGCGATGCGCGCAAAGGATGATGTAGGTCGGGACGTCAAAGGGCAAAGAAGGTTTGGCGGGGCGTGGTAGTACTCGCGCAACGGCTGATCCTTTGCTCGCCTGCGCCCTGCCAAGACATGTGGCTTCCCGAGTCCAGCCCCCACGCGGGCGGCATTACCGTTACACCACCCATCACCATGTCGGACACTTAGTCATATATTGGATACATGCACCATGATCATGTACACGTTGATTGATATATACAGTTCCCACGAACCTGGAACGAGCGAGATGCGATCGCGGCTATATACAGTGCATCGTCTTGACAACCTCCCTTCTGACAAAAGCCTGGATGAAGGAACTACGTGTCCTACTAGTCAACCATCTATGCAAGAGCGGGGCTAGCGTTCTGGAGTAACATCGCAAAGTAATCCTGGAACCAAGTACCGGCCTCAGGCGCAGGCTTGAAAGCAGAGTCCTTGCCGCAGAAGCCATCGTAGCGAGCGGCAGATTGGTCGGAAGTACCGTCAGACTAAATCCTCGTTAGCATTCTCCTTCTCAGTCATTCACGAAGTTGTTACATACCTCGCCACCAGGCTTAACCCAGACAAAAGCATCGACAAGCGCGTTGTCGGTGTTGGTAGTAGGACGGATACCGAAGCCAGCACCCTTGACGTTGCACCAATCTCCCCAAGCCTGCTGGCCAGTAGGCTGCTTGCCGCTGCGGCCGGTGTCAACAATGAAGTGAGCTGGGAAGCCCTCGGCCTTGAGCAGAGGAGCGAAGGCGTTGATGTAGCGCTCCTCGTCGCAGTTCTTGCTTCCCTGGGTAATGGAAGGGCAGGTAGCGATGCGGAAGGCGTTGTAGTTGCTGACGTTGGTGACGATACCACGGACGGCACGGGGCGAGCCA
Organism: Alternaria triticimaculans; assembly: GCF_023758025.1. Taxonomy (NCBI): domain Eukaryota; kingdom Fungi; phylum Ascomycota; class Dothideomycetes; order Pleosporales; family Pleosporaceae; genus Alternaria; species Alternaria triticimaculans. The sequence continues at coordinate 1,050,662 of NW_026055967.1, forward strand.
GCCGCCTTGTAGACCTCGGCGTAGAGCTTTGCGGCTGGGCCAATGTTGGCGTCCCAGCCGAGCCAGCCAGCATGGCCTCCGTCGAGGTACATGTCGACGTTGGCGAAGTTGAGGCTCTTGAGGGCGTAGGCGGTGAGTTCCTTGTAGTAGGGGGCAGCGCGCGAGCACTTTTGGACGCCCATGTTGGTGATCATGTTGGCCAGGGAGTCGGGCTCAATGGCAAGGTTGATCTTGACATCAGGGTACTTCTTGATGATGGCGGCAATCTTGTCGATGTACTGCGTCTTGTACTTCTCTACACCACCATCGTCAATCTTGAGCTCGCCGTTGGAGGCAAGGGCCGCGCAGTCACGGTCGGGTAGATCGTAGACGACAAAGGTACCCATCAGCTTCGCACCGGCGGCGTTCTTGGCCTTGATGTCTGCCAGGTAGGTGTCCATAAGAGGAACCTTGGCCATCGTGTCCATCCACACGAACGAGCCGACCTTGGCCACGGCGGAAGCAGCGGGCTTCAGAGATGCGGCAAGAGATGGCATGGCCAGGGTGTAGACCTCCGAGGAGTAGTATGGGTTGGCGTAGAAGTCCTTGCCTGCGAAGGGGTTCCCAGTCGCTGCTGGCGCGGCCGTTGTCGTCGTGGCGCGAGTGGTAGTGGTAGCCCTCGAGGTGGTCGCTTGAGGCAGGGCCTGAGCCACGCCAGCTGCGAGCGCAGCAGTGAAGAGAAGGTTAGACAGCATCGTGACGAGAGAAGAGATTGTGATGAGGAGTGCGTGAAGAATGAAACGTCCGGCGAGCACGCATATTTGTATGCTGGAGCTCAACCCCGGTGCTGGCGATCATGAAGTCTTCATCAATATCCAAATTACTTCAGCCGGTGTGAATGTCCGTGATGCCGCCGCTGATAGGTTTCAAGACTTCTCCAGTCAACGCTCGGTCATTTGATGTGCTGATGTGGTACTTGCGCCCCCGGATCTTCTCGAAGCTCGCGAAGAACGTCCATGCTCATGACTCGGCCCGCCTCCACATTTGATGAAGGTGTATTGCTGCGGGGGTACTACAACGGGTACTAGGCAATGCACTCCGGCTGCCGAGCAGGGTCCCAGGTCTGTCAACCGGTGGCTCGTGGGGTGGATGCTTGGAATGACTTGTCGTCTGCTGGAGCGAACGCAAGCTTGAGGCTGACTAGAGACATCTAGGTACTAGATCGCCTTGACTTCATATCGGAACGTTGTCGCGTTCATGGCGGTCGGTCGTTGCAGCCACAACGGTACTTAGCGTAGCTGTAGACGTGAAGGGATGTGTGATGTGGTTGGGCACAGTCGAGCGAAGGCGGAGCTCGGCTGCTTTGAGCCACTAGCGCGCCTCGACACCAGACTCACGTTGCCTTACACCTAGACATCCTTTCCTTAACTTCCATTGCGATGCAACGATATGCCTTCATCGTTGCTCGACGTCGCGACGTCAGATGCGCCTCAAATAGGCGCCTACCTGCAACCCGGTTCAGTATATGAAGACAGGGCTCAGTGCTGCCTGGCGAGGTTTTGTTTCCCGGTTCACCTCGGCCACATTAATCTATTCTGCTGCGGCATGTATATTGCTCGCGCTGCCAACCAAGGGGTCATATGACGTCTCACGAGTAATCGCCTGCGACTCCGGATACTTGGGGCGAGCAAGTTATTAATCAACTTTGAGCGTAATGTTCGCCATTCAGGAGTGGGTAACGGCAGTATTCGTAGACTGGCACCATGGCCAGAGGGGCACCATGGTTCGCAAAGACACACCCAAGGTATCATCAACCAAACCACAGGTCCACTTCGTAGGAAAATAATAGCCCAAAATAGCCCGTATACTCGAATATCGAGGCCAGAACGGCTGGAACATCAGTGCTTAGTCGGCTTCGATCGAATACAATCTCTTGTGCGCATGATCACGAAAGCCCAAAGGCATACATTGACTTCCTTCATGAACCCATCGAGGCTGTAGTTGCTATGTCTACTTCTCATCGCGCGTAAGGTCAACCCGCAAGAGAGAAGCCTTCTCCCAGTCCGGGTCACGTCGGGGAAGCAGTCTCAAACGTGTCAGGCTATACGCCTGCATCCAACACGCATAGCCAACGAGTCAAAGAAGCACAAGATGCGATAATGTTTCCAAAGTCACTGAAGTATATACTACAAATCGTGATCTACAGCAAGGATCAACTTGTCAAAATCTTCCTTTCAGATCGCGTAAGCTGGTACGAAAAGAATACCTAATTGCAATGCAAGAAATAAACGCCGCCCATATGCTCGAAAGGGTATCGTTTGTACCGAATGCTTTTGATGGCTGGACGGAACCAGACCTATGCATGCCCCCATGAAACGCCAAATCCATCGTTCCGCACGTAACGACAGGCCGTGATGTTCTTCTGATCTAAGCAGAGACCAGCGGCCCGTGGAAATCTCTCAATGTAGCGACGAGGTCGTCTTCGCGGGATAGCTGTAGCAACAACTTCTCTTGCACCTCTTTCCATTTGCGAAGGTCGTCCAACTCGCGTGGGCTCAACCACTTCTCTTCATTGCCGACTACGTCGGATCGCTCGGCTTTGGTAAGGGTAAACTCAATCTTCTCTCGTTCGTATTCTATACGTTGGAGGATGCGGACCATGCCCTTGTAAGTGTCGTGGAGTAGCTTTTCGCGGGCGCGCTGCCGATCGTACCAGACAAGGTGGAGGGAATGCTTTGCTTCGCGTCGGTCGACTTTGGGAATCTCCTGCGTCTGGACAAAGCCCTGGATGGTAAGGTCGTTGACTATGCCGCGAACGTCGGCGGCGGGCATCATCATGACGTTGCACATGGCGCGCTCGTCGAGCTTGCCCTTCTTCTTCAACGCGCGAACCAATTTCACGCCCAAGGATCCCTTCCTTGCAGAGATGGTGTTCTCGATCTCGGTCTGTATCATCTGCCGCGCGATCTCGTCGAACTCAATGTGCCATTGCGAGAATCCGGCGCGAGAGTGCCAGGTGACAAAGTGAAATGGGTCTTCAGCCAGCATCTGTATGTGCTTGTCCACGACCTTGGTCCTGTCTTCCATATTGAGGGTTGCGGGGTCAACTGGCTGTGTCCAGATAGTGGCTCGATTGATGTGCCCTTTGCGAGTCATTTGTGCCGCTGCGTTCGGATCGAGGCCCTCGAAGATGTCCAGATCGCGCTCACGGCTGAGCTTCGTTGCGACGTCGCGGGCGGTTACGAGGAAGCGGGGGTCGATCGAGTTCTCTCCAGCTTCGCCAGCAGGTAGCGGTGGGTCAGGCCACTCTTCCCAACAGCGGGGTGTCTTGGACTCGAGCATGCGCAACATGGTCTGGTAAACGCGCGCAGTAATAGAACCAAGACGTTGTTGTACCAGACTCACCAGCTGCTCCGTCCGCATGGCGACTGCAATCTTCTCCGGGTTCACGCGAATAACGAGGTCGTCGTCCGATGATGGTGCCGCCCATCCATTTGTGCCGTTCACACCGTTGATCTTCACACGCTTGTTGGAACCATTCATTTGTCCGTTTCGGGCGAACTTTGGGACCGTCAGCCATTCGTCGCGCATGGCCCGTTTACGCTGCAAGGTCCCTCTGTGGACAATGTCCTTGTCTTTGGTGCCCGTGGGTGTGACGCCATTGTTGTCTTGCTCGATAGACTCCTGGTAGAGCATGTCGTGCATATCGCCGGGGGAGAGGTATTGTGTTTCGGTGACTGTCCTGATCCAGCCGCGCTCCATCAGCCGCTGAATGATCTCGTACAGCTCCTCGACGGAGCCAATGTCGCTGTCATCCTGTTCTTGTCCGGGCTCTTCTGGAGCGCTGTTGTGGGTCACGCTGTCCACCTTGGAGGGCTTGTGCACACCGTTGGTCTTGCCGTGGCCGTTGGTGAGTTCGGTGGGATCTGGTTTTGCGTCGTCCAACTCAGAGGAGATGCCGTTCGTGACGCCATTTGTCTTCGCTGTCCCGTTGACGTGAGTGCCGTTGGTTCGTTTCCGCTTTGAGCCGGCTCCGTTGGCGGCGCCGTCGTCTGAGTCATAGTCGCTTTCAGTTTCGGAGGGGAAGTAGGCTTCTTTCAAGTCGGCGATGCGTGTGTGGCCGAGCGCGAGCAGGTTGGACATGACGTTGGCGGCCTTTTTGCCGTCGCGGTCTTGGACGAGCTTGACGATCTTGCCGAAGCGGACGATTGCGTACGAGTTTTGCCAGTCGATCTCGTAGTAGGTCAAGGGCGCATCGCTGCCGGAGTGGAAGATGAGGTGCTGCTGGAGGAGGATGACGAGTCCGTACTTGATCTGGCGCGGGTTCAGGTAGGAGACGCGTGCGATGGATGCGAGACTCTGGCGTCCGTGGCGCGCGAGGATCGAAAAGACCCGCTATGACGAGTTAGAAGAGTGCTCTTGAATGCGCCCGTCGCATGCCTGGATGCAGAAGAGTACTGCGCCCGAGCGCGACGATGCGCAGGGACTTGGTTCGACAAGACATACTGCCGCGAGTTCACCGTAGACATCGTTCACCAGGGAGGTGCAGAGCTCAGCAAGGACCTGGAGAGTGGTTGGTTATGATTCATGTGACATGGGCGAGGCGCAAGGGCGGCGCGTCTTACCGGAGTCTCTCGCTGGTTGTAAGACATGATGGAGCCTAGATATTTGCCAGATATCTAGGGTGGGGTAATGCTACCGGGGAGACATTGGCGACGCACGGGGAGAACAAAGCTGGAGCAGAGGGAGCGAGGGTTGAGCAGCGACAGTCTTAGCGACTAGAAAATGATACCGGGTGGGGTCCCAGCTCCGGCCAATGGAGCGGCGGTCGATAGCATTACGGGGCTTGGCGGCCTACGAACTTTGTGACGGGCATCTTCGACAGCCGCACCACCAGACGCATTCCATCCATTGCCGTCCCCCGCACACCACCCAGCCCTCCGCCCGGCGCCTACACCACGATGCTCTCCCGAACGACCGCCTGCCGGGGCGCGCAGCGTGCAGCCCGCCAGCAGCCCGTCGCCCGCTGCCAGCGCCGCGGCCTGGCTGCCCCAGCTTCAGGCTCCTTCAACTACCAGGCCGGCGAGGCCAAGGGCGTCAAGTACGCCAGCAGAGACTTTGCCGGCCCCACGACGACACTGGCCCTTGTCGCAAAGGCCGGCACGCGCTTCCAGCCGCTGCCCGGCCTGACCGAGGGCCTTGCCAACTTCGCTTTCCGGGTACGCTGAATTGAGACTGCCGATGCTATGGCGAGCGAGACTGACGCTCCGGACCTCTAGGGCACCGAAAGACGGTCGACGCTGCGCATTGTCCGCGAATCCGAGCTCCTGGGCGCCAGCCTCAACGCCCACCACTCGCGCGAGAACCTGGTGCTCGAGGCCAAGTTCCTCCGCGATGACCTGCCCTACTTCGTCGAGCTGCTCGGCGAGGTCGCCAGCTCCACCAAGTACCAGCGTAGGCACAATTGATATCACGAGATGGATGGAATTGACACACTGCAGCCCACGTCTACGCCGAGGAGGTGCTCCCCATGATCCACTTCGCCCACAAGAAGTTCCTCGCCAGCGTCACCGACATGGCCACCCAGTCCGCCCACAGCCTTGCCTTCCACCGCGGCCTCGGTGTCCCCACCGCCTCCGCTGCGCCCACGCCCTACACCAAGTACCTCGACGCCGAGACCATTGAGTGGTACTCCAAGATCGCCTACGCGAAGCCCAACTTCGCCGTCGTAGCCAACGGTGCCGACCACGGCGAGTTCTCCAAGTGGGTTGGCGAGTTCTTCGAGAACGTCCCCAGCGCCCCTCTCCAAGAATCCAACACCGGTGCCGACCAGTCCAAGTACTACGGTGGTGAGGAGCGTATTGCCCACGACAGCGGCAACGCCATGGTCATTGCTTTCCCCGGCTCCAGCTCCTTCACCGGCAAGTTCTACAAGCCCGAGATTGCCGTTCTCAGCTCTCTCCTCGGAGGCGAGTCCGCTGTCAAGTGGTCGCAGGGCTTCACCAAGCTCGGCCAGGCCGCTGCTCAGGGTGCCAAGGTCAAGACCACCAGCGCCATCTACTCCGACGCCGGTCTCCTCTACACCACCATCACCGGATCCGCCAAGGCTGTCGCCCAAACCGCCCAGGCCGCTGTTGATGCCATCAAGAAGATTGCTTCCGGCGAGATCTCGAGCGAAGAGGTCTCCAAGGCAAAGGCCGCCGCCAAGTTCAAGGAGCTCGAGCACGGCCAGGACATCCGCGCTGGTCTCGAGCTTACTGGCAACGGTCTGATCCACAACACCCAACCGTACCAGATCGACGAAGTTGCTCAGAAGATTGATGGCGTAACAGAAGAGTCCGTCAAGAAGGTGAGTCTTTACACCATCATTACCCTCGTGCTATGTGCTAACAACTACGTCAGGCTGCTAAGGAACTACTTGAGAGCAACGCCTCGGTATCATCCGTCGGTGACCTTTTCGTACTCCCCTACGCTGCGGATCTCGGCCTGAAGGTGTAAATACAGTGATTATGTAGCGCAGTAGATGTGGAATCTCGTTTGTGTAACATTATCTTGTGATAGTCCCGCATAGATGCATCTCGTATGAGAATTCTTTTGTTCAGACTCATCCTAATTGATCAAAAAGCGTGATGACTTGCTGTGAGACCATTATTGGGTTTCCAATCAATTCATAGCGCCTATGGTCATGAGTGGCGTTCAGTATCAAGCCTCCCACGTGCCAGCGCGTCGACGCACAGACCCATCTGCACGCATCGACGTCAACAGACACGTCTACCCACGCATCCCATCCCGTATTGTGCTCAACAACCCCGCACATCGCACCGACTATACCCCAAGGTCTCTCCAGAAACACCTTCCCCGTTCATTGCGCAAGTCGCGCAAACAACAAACGCATACCATGGCGCCGACCCTCTACCCCCGCGGCACCGTCAAGAAGATCGTCAAGGCGCATTCCAACAGGCCTTTGAGCAAGAACGTGGATATACTGGTACGTTGAGTCAATGAGTAGGAGTGGAGATGGAAGGCTGATATGCGACGCAGATATACCTGAACTATGTGCTGTTTATGCAAGAGTACGTACCTACAATGTCATACACTTCACTCCACGACGCGATGCGATGCACTGCCCTACCTTTGATTCACATCCTGGCGCGGTGCGACGAAGGTCGGATATTTTGAAAGGGAACAGAGCCATGAAACACTTTCGCGCAGGCGATATGCGGACATGAAAGCAGGGAATAAAAGGAGAAGACAGGAGCTGACAATACCCGCAGACTCATCAACGAAGCGAGCATCAAGAGCAAACAACGTGGCGAGCGGGGTCTATCCGCGAAGAGTGTCAAAAGGGTCAGCGAGGATGTGTTGAGGAAATACAAGGGTTGAGCGTGGTGGGCTTGAGGGCATGGGTGTGGGCGTGGCGCCCACGTGTGGATACATTGACTGTGGAAGATGGGACTGCGGAGATTGGAATGCCGCTGTCACACTGGACTTCAGAGACTGGCGGGTCAAATGCGGGTGCGTTCTGGGGGCTTTGGTTTGGTGTTTGTGATACCCGGGTATATATTCAAGGCGTAATGGAAACGCTTCGACTTTTAAGTGGTGTTATGTGAGATCATGAAGTGATCAGAAGGCATGGGATAAGTGACCATTGTGTGTTGAAGAACCACTGCTACGTTCTCGCAATAGGTAAGGTATTGTAGCGATCGGTCACAATGTACTCCAATCGCCTTTGGTAGAGGCAGCTTCCTCAGACAAGGATCCAACGCCGAACGCCTACCGCTGTCTTTGGTTTCTTTCCCACCAATTGTGGGTCGAATACCTCCTGCTTCTGCTCGGCATCCCGTTGTACCACAGTACGCATCTCTTCCTATCCTGAGCTTGGGGATAATGAACCTCCGACATACCGACGAACTGGGAGATTGGAAATACTACTAGTCCCTCATGCCCATGTACACATCAAAGTAGCTTGACGCCAGTAACGCATTCGCTGCCTGGCGATCTTCCAGACGAAGTTGATACGGGCAATACGCTGCGCTACCGTGCTTGAACTTGCCGGGGAGGGTACTCGGCTCGTCAATGTTGTAGTCGGAAAGAATCTTGCCCAATTCGGTGGCCTGATCGCGCAGTTGTTGTTGTATGTAAAGGGGTGTCCATGAATGTGAGTCGTTCCATATGTTGATGGCTCGGTGGAAGCCAGCTGCTTCCGCTATCTGAAGATCCAAGTCCGAGTGTTTCGCGACCGGAGGCTGCTCGACTGGGCGGGACTCTAATTTGATCAGCTTGATCTTAACGAGTCGTTTGCCGAGATCGTCTCCAAAGCACTCATCGATCCAGGATTGCGGTAGTCCGTGCCAGAGGCTGAACTGGAGATATATCAGTAACAAGTTCAGTGCAAGACAGCAGGCGTAAACTTACATCGAATTGACGAGGGTTCTTGGTAAGGATTGCCATGTCGTTGGCGTTGAGCTTCGCCTCCACCGGTACGATTTGGATTCGTGCGTCGTGTGCTTTCATGGCTTCGAGCGCCGCAGCGTCGAACCTCTTTTGCTTGTACGTAGCAACCGCAGTGGCGAGGAGAGGCGCCATAATTCAGTCGGGGTGAGGTATTGAGGGCAGTGAAGTAGCGCGTAGATGATGGAAGGTAGAGTTGGATTTTGATGTTGTGTGTGGATTGAGTAGCAGAGGTGAGAGAGCGACAGACTGCTTAACAGGCAGGCGCGTCTTAATATCGAACTCAAGGTAAGTCTCAATCGGGCAGACACGGTGACCGCGCGCGCATCTCAGCATCCTCTCTGTCTTTACAGATATCGAGCTGCTAGTTCCTAAGTATCTCTTATTCCTAGATTGTCTTGTTACCTATGCATGTAAGCACGCCGACGGCTTTGTAGTCTTCGTGAAGCAACCTTACTTGAAGAACTAGCTACTGTATTTGAACACGCAATATGTCTACACATCTTGTAGTAACGAACCCGAGAGAGAATAACTTGCGAGGGTGACTAGTCGCCTCCGTTTTCAAGCGTTCAGCTCCCTTCTTGGGCTTATGAACTCGCTTCACGGACTGATCGCGACTAGTTGAAATGGTGTACATTCAAATGTAGATACTTGACCACTCGTTGTCTTCTTTGACCTACCCTTCACCACCATACTTCTTGATAAGATCTCGCATGATACTGACCGCGCCGCTCCGATAACTTCCCCCGAACATTGCATAGTGATTCAGGTGATGGTACAGCTCATATAGCTTCACCCTGTCTTCGTATTCGTCCACAGGCTCCGTCTTTGGACACAGCTGATGGTACTCTTTCAGGAAACTTCCACCGAAGCCACCAAACATGTTCATGGCGCCTAGTTCATACTCGCTGTGCGCGTAGCATGCCGACGAGTCGTAGACCACGTCTTCAGGCTCGCCCTTCTTATTACCAATGACGCCTGCGCTTGCATTGCCGCTCCATAAGTCGCCATGCACAACGACAGGTGTAACTCCCTCGCCGTTATTGAGATGTTCATCGCCAATCAAGCGGGGTACTACCATGGCCGCGGTCTGCTCGACTAGCTTCTTGACCTCGCCGTCCCTGCGCCCATTCTGCTCCGCGGATCGTAGGATGGATCTGAGACGGTTTTCCGCGTAAAAGTCTGCCCAGCTTTCCTTATAGGTGTTATCTTGTGGTGTATCGCCACAACACGTTGTCACTGGAAACCCAAACACAGGCTTGTCACAGCCTTCTGGTATGGGCGCAGGCGTGGTATGTAGCCTTGCGAGCTTAGCTGCCAGCGATGGCGCTTTCGACTTTGAACTCGATCGTCCCGTGAGGTGAAGGAATTCAGTCACGAGGAAGGATGTGGATGGCTGCGATTCGAATTGTCCGTGGCCGAAGGGTTGAGGGCATAGAGATGGTACGACGTCGTGGATGGCTTGGAGGGATGCGTACTCGCCTTCATCGCGCTGTCAGTTGATTAGCCAGCCCAGAGGTGCTAGAGATTGCGCGTACCTTGGAACATGACGTCGGCCTCTTTCCCGTTCCCAGTCTTCATGAAGAATGTCTGATCTGTGCCATCGTCAAGTTGTGACGTGATCTTCAACGTCGATGCTGAGCTCGAGCCGCCTCCGCCTGCGGAAGAGACGTGCGTCTTGTCAAGGTTCAGGCCGAGGAGCCTGATGACTGCTGGGTCGAGCTTCATGGTGGATTCTGTCGCAAGAGAGCGCGCGACTTGGATGTAAACACGACATTGTGGGGATGGCGGTATCTTGAGGTGGGTTGATGGTGACGTCAGCCTTACCATCCCGCGCGGTGGAAGCTCGAGTCGCGCTGACGCGTCCTTAGCGTTGCGACCACAACCTCCCGCATTCACGATATCAAATCGTGCTACAGGACGATACCTACGTCCCTGACATCGAGCGCGTGCTCCAAGCGCGACGCTTCCGCTACCATCATCGAACGATGTGACAGCCTTGCGTCCATGCATCTGCGGCTCGACTTCGCTACGCAACCTTGGCGGGTAGCGCCGTGCTTAGAAATGCGACAACTATCGGAAGGCTGTTGGCGATGAATCCTACACATGCAGGTACGAAGTTCGTACATGGCTTACAACCGTTCGTACGCCGATATGTCATCTTTGCGTTGGGCGCCTTATTTTTTCGAACGTTCGCGATGTTCGTATAGCCTATCTGGCCCAAGGTCCCAAACCTACAAGTATCTTCCCACCCGCCGAGAAAGAGATGGATATCCTGCCGTGGAGCCAGAGATCTACCTTTGTTCCTTTGAACCGACTTCATCTCGATCGTAACTCACCAGCAACACGCGAGAACGAGAACTGCAACCTCGTCCCACCAACATGTCTTCCACCATAGTCCTCATTACAGGCGCCAATCGAGGCATCGGTCTCGGTCTTACCGAGCGCTTCCTGGCAAAGCCCTCGCACACCGTCATTGCCGCAGTACGCAACCCGGAGCACGCGACCGCGCATGCGCTACAAGACCTGCCCAAGGGTTCCGACAGCCAGCTTATTGTCGTGAAGCTCGACGCAAGCATCGAGCAGGACGCGCATGATGCAGTCGCCGAGCTGCAGCAAAAGCACCAAATCCATCACCTCGACATTGTGATTGCGAACGCCGGCATCAGCTACATCTTACCCACTGTCGCAGAGGTCAAGATTGCGGACATCAGGGCGCACATGGAACCCAATGTCTATGGCGTGATAGCGCTATATCAAGCGACGCGCCCATTCCTGAAGAAGTCGACGCGCGAGCCAATCTTTCTGCCTATGGGGTCGTCGGCGGGGTTGTTGGTGTAAGTGAACGTGACATTTCTCTCGCGCACCCGTTTGACCATGACTCCAGCAATCACCTGCCCATTCCCAACGCGGCGTATGCGCCGACCAAGACAGCGCTCAATTGGTACACGATTCGCATCAACGCCGAGGAGAATTGGCTCAACTGCTTTGCGTTCGACCCGGGCCATGTTTCGACAGATATGGGCAACGGCGCGTCCCAGGCTTTGGGTATGGGCGAGAAGGCGCCGGTCTCGGTTGAGGATTCCTGCGAAGGCATGATGCGGGTGTTTGCGAAGGCCTCGAAGAAGGAGTACGGTGGCAAGTTGGTTGTATATACTGGTGAGATATCGGGGTGGTGAGGTCGGGTCGAAAATTCATCTGGAAGGCCGCGCGAGCAATTGTATCTTGTAGCAACTATGACTGCTCTTCTCACAATGTCCTGGTTCAACATACACATCTCAACGCCGACAGCTGGTCATTTTCAGAGGACGAAGATCGGGCTGTACGTTTGTTTGATGGTGAGGGAGCGTGGGTGGTCATCGCGGCAGTAGTTCGTCTTCAAATACGGGTTGTCAAAGGTGGGCAGTCTGACATGGGAGTCGCCGGCGGACGTGATGTCGCGCACGCGTGACGTTGCGCGAGCGCTTTTGCCGACGGTTCTTGATGGCAACGTCTGGAGCCAGTCGTTCCAAGTCGCGCACACGCTACTTGATGAGTCTATGTTGCGTAATGCAGGCAAGACTGAGTTGTTAACAGACTAATTGCCGGCAATAGCGTTAGTATTACTACTGCCTACAAAGACAATAGTATAGTTATTCGTTATAGAGTATTACCCTACAATATGCATTCTATACGCTCGCTACTATAGTCTAAGTAGTCTAAGTAGTCTAATAAAGGTATAGTAATGCGTAAGAGCGTGTTACCTATATAGTAATAGACGTTTACGCGTAAGTAGCTCTATCTACTATATTAAGCTAGAGCTTAAAATAAAGAAGTATTAGCTCTTAATTCTATTATTTACGTATAGAGTTAGTTAGTATATTAAGCTTAGCTTAAACCTATATTTCTAAGATATATAATAATTCTAACTAAAAGCTTAGTTCTTATTAATTAGATATAAAGCCTAACTAATATAAAGTAATAAGAATATATATTCTTACGCTAAACTAGACTAAGTGTTAGAGCTTACTAACCTAGAATAGTAGAATCTAAGAGTATTCTAACTAATATAAAGTAATAAGAATATATATTCTTACACTAAACTAGACTAAGCGTTAGAGCTTACTAACCTAGAATAGTAAAATCTAAAAGTATTTTTATTTAGTATTCTTATAGATATTACTATTTAAATTCTATTATTTTTATACTATAGATTAATCTTTTACTATTAGAATATATCTTTTAAGTAATAATACTAATAATTATCTACTATTATATATTATATTAAGCTATAGAAAATATAAAGTTCTTATAGATTATATAACTATCTAATACACTAGCTATCTAAGAAATATTAACTACTATAATAACTATACACTACTTATATAATCTACTTATATTACTTAATATAATTAAAAATATAATATACTATTTATATAAGTATAGAACGCTTATTTATAAGTAGTATATAACTATACTATAGAATCTTAATATATATCTATATTAATATTCTAGTATTAGTAGCTAGCTATAGTAGTAGATTATTATAAGTTATAATAATTATAAATAGATTTATAACCTAACTAATATAAGATAATAAGAACATATATTCTTACACTAAACTAGACTAAGTATTAAAGCTTACTAATCTATCTAAGAAAATATCTTAAAGCTACTAAGCTTAAGTAATTTTTAGTAGAAATAATAAGTACTAATAAGAAATAAAGAGTAGCTTTAAAGTAGTAGCTCTAAAGTAGTAGCTCTAAAGCTTTTAAACTTTACTACTAAAGAGCTTAGATAAAATCTAAGTAAGCTATCTTATATAGAATAACTATATAAATTTAATACTTTACTTAGCTTATTAATAGCTACTTATATTATAAAGTTATAAAGTAAAAAAGTTTTAGACTAAATTTTAAAGTTCTTTATATAATTACTATACTTACTACTAGTATAGTTTATATATAGCTAGAATTTAGTGCTTATAAATAAATTTTAATATCTATAGCTAAATTTTAAACTTAAAGTAAAGCTAAAATTAAATATCTATAGTTAGAATTAGTTACTAAATTAAGTACTTAAAATAGGCGCCTCTATAGCTTATTTTTATATCTAACTTTAGATTTAATACTATATATACTATATAGACCTTATATCTATAAGTATATTTATTATACTAGCTCTAGAAGCTATAATATTAAGTTAAAAGCTAATTTAATATCTATATATATTTTCTACTTATATTATAATATCTTACTTTAAATTCTATATATTAGTCTATATATCTTATATAGAGTATGCTTCGCCGCTAATACTTATATTACTAATAATACTATCTTTCTATAAATTACTTATAATTAGAAATAAAATACTATACTTATAACTATCTTTACTCTATACTAAGAATAATAGATTTTATAAACTTATAAAAATAGACTAATACTATAGAAGTTTATCTATCTTTTCTCTATAAATATTCTACTAGTTAATATATATTATTTTACTATATAAGAGCTACTTATTTTTATATATATCTACTAGATAGTACTCTAAAATAGTATATATTTAGTAGTTTAGTATTAGTGCTTTTAAATAGAATATACTATAAAAACTACTATTTAGAGCTATTAGCGCTATTAAGTAGAATAGATAATATATAGTTAACTTCTTAACTATATTCTCTACTAATACTTTATATAGTTTATAGTTTTATACTACTCTAAGTAGATATTTTATAAATATATTACTAATATAACTAATTATAGATATAGTATAATATATATATAGAATAATATTAGTGTACTACTAGGCTAGCGCTTATTCTAACTATACTATAGTATATTTTAGTAACTTAAACTCTAAAAGCTTTATCTAAGAACTTCTTTACTCTATTAGCTATATCTTATCTTACTACTTTTATAATATACTTTATATAAATAAAACTAAGATATAAGTATATATAGAAGTTATATTAATTAATTACTACTAGTAATAATAGCTATAGTTTTAGATATTATAGAAAGTTTATAAAATCTATTTAAAAAGTAAACTAAGTTAAGACTAGTATTATTATAGTCTATAGTAAAAGGTTTTTAATAAAAACTAACTTTATTAGATTTATAACTTTTGCTATTAAATTCTATAAAATTTAGTCTATGCACCTTTATATTCTAGCACTAGCCTTATAGCTTAAGCTAACTCTAGAAGCTTATTTAACACTATAAGCTAACTCTAGAAGCTTATTTAATACTATAAGCTAGCTCTAGAAGCGTATTCTCTACTATAATTATACTTAGAAAGTGCGCTCTATAGTGTAAGCTAACTCTAGAAGAATACTTAATAGCGTAAGCTAACTCTAGAAGAATACTTAACACTATAAGCTATATATAGAACTACGCTAGTAGCGTAAGCTAACTTTAGAAGTATACTTAATACTATAAGCTAACTCTAGAAGTATACTTAACACTATAAGCTAATCTTAGAAGTACGCTTAATACTATAAGCTAACCTTAGAAGTACACTAATAGTGTAAGCTAACTCTAGAAGTGCGCTTATTAACGCAAGCATTATAACTTCTAGACTTATTTTCTACTATCTTATAGATAGAAACTATACTATTAGATTACTTTTATATTTCTAGAATAAAATTTAACATTCTATATCTATAAATTTCTAGGTATTACTAGGTAAAGTTCTAATAGCGTGTATATACAAATCTCTAGATATTACTAGATTAACCTAATCTTTTACGCCTATAAGAACCTGCTTATTTATATATATAAATTAATAGAATTTTAATAGTAAAGTATATCTAAAATTATCTATTCTCTTATATTACTACTATTTACGCTAGTAAATTAGGCTAACTTATATTATCTATTAAGTTCTAAACTACCTTAAAGTTCTATTATGTATCTTAACTAGAGGTAAGTAGATTTATAAAGGTCTAATTAATAAAGTTAGACTTCTTAATAGACTCTAGTAGAAGTTATATTAGTAGAGACTCTACTCTTATATAACTTATAAAGATTAGTTCTATAACTTTTACTATCTCTATAGTATTACTATTATAAATTATAACTATATTTATCTAGTTCTATAGACGCGTAATTAGTCTTTATTTAATAAATAAATTTAGTACTTTATCTCTTAGTAGTAAAGTAAAAATTTCTACTCTAAATTTCTCTTAGAGTATAAACTATTACTTTCTATATTCTAACTATCTATTCTATATACAAAGTGTAACGCTACTAATCTTAGTAAATAGCTACTTTTGCGCTACTATTACTATACTCTACTCTTATATACTTTTTAGATTAATTCTACTACGTAAAAGATATTCTAGACGTTTGTATTTAGTGTAGAGTATTAATATATTTTAGTAATACTATATATTACTAAGTATATCTATAGTTTCTCTCTTTTATATAGTTGTAACTAATCTTTAGATTTCTTTAACTTTACTTATAGTTAGTACGTTAGTTAATATTCTACTTACGTTAGTCTAGAATAACACTAGCTAGTTATTTTATATATTAGAAACTATATCTATATTATTACTTAGTCTAGTAGTTGTATTTTCTACTCTAATAGTTATATCTTCTATAATATTATATCTAGTTAATTCTATAGTTGCAAATAAACAAAAACCTTCTTAATATAACTACCTCTACGTATCTAGAACTACTTTCTATTCTTATAAATAGTTAACTATAGTAACTACCTTTATATAGTTAATTATTTTAGCTATCTTACTAATATCTATACGCTTAAATATCTTAGCTATATTCTAGTACTTAAGCTTATAATTAGAATACGTAATTTTATTTATTTTTATAGTAACTATATCTTAGAAATTTACTACTATTTCTACTAACGTATAATCTAGTTAATTCTTTAGACACTTATTTACTTATTTTATAGTTATTTTCTTATATATACGCTTAGAGAGACGCTTATAGTTCTTATTAGTTAGATTAGTAAAAGCGCGTTCTATATCTACTTAAGAATTATTATAAACCTACTAAATATACTTTAAAAGTTATTTCTTACTAACTTATTAATAGATTTAGTAGATTATATTATCTAGAAAGTGTATAAGAAAGGCCTAGATAGGCTCTACTATATCTAGTAGAACGTAGAATACTACTATATAGAGTTCTAATATTATAAAAGCGTTCTAGACTAGTAAACTAATATTATTATCTTTACTAATAGAGACTAGAATAAGATTAAGCTTCTATAGCTATATAGCTATATTAGTTAGCGTACGTATACGTAATAGAGATAGTGTATACTATTAAGTATAAGATACTATCTAGTGTCTATAGTATAGGTAACACTAAAAATACTAAGAATACTAGAGCTTAGATTTTAGAATATCTAGCCTCTAATAACCTAAGTACTACTTAATATGCAAAATTAATTTAGCTAGTATTTCTAACTATATATAAACTAAAGTAATAGAGCTACTAGTAGTAGTATAATTTTCTATAACTTAGATAAAGAAGCGTCTACTCTATATATTCTTAGAGTATAATAGAATAGCTTTATTACACTACTTTATAGCTAGTTTCTCTTTCTATATAGATTAAAAAACTTTATTCTCTTCTTAATAATAGCCTCTAACACATTTTACTATAATATTATTATCTAATCTTTTTACCTATTTACACTAGCGTTATATTATACCTACTCTACTTAATATATTTATCTTAAATACTAACTATAGTATTCTTATTTACTTTTTTTATCTAAAAGTTATGCTACTACGTAGTATTAAGGCCTATTTTAATAAGTATTATAGTTATAATATTAAAGTAAAGTAACGTACTAGTATATAAGTAGAAGCTCTTACTCTTAAGATATTATACCTATTAAAAGCTAATTATAATAAGTTTTCTTTTATCTAGTTTAATAAATAGCTACTTTTATAAATTAAGTATCTCTTTATATATAAAAGCTATATATATAGTATATATAAGTATATTACTACCTAAAAGAGTACTAATAAGAATATAAAGAAGTACTTATAAAAGGCCTATAGTATTTATATAGCTAGTAAAACCTAGAGTACTTCTCTACTATAAGAGTATATATAAACTATATCTACTTAACACTATTTTAGAGGTATATCTATAAACACTAATACTACTATATAATACTTTTTTAAAGTAATATACTCTACTTATACTAGAAATAAGCCTCTACTAATATAGGCGCGTAGCTCTACTTCTAACGTAAATAAATGTAATAATAAATATACCTCTCTAAGCGTTTAACTATAGTATATTAAGCTACTACTTATAGCTTTACTAAGTTATAATAATAGCGTACTTTATAATATAGAAGAATAACTATAGAAAGTAAAGGTATAGGTAAAGAAAGAACGTTAAGCCTAGCTTATAGCTATACTCTTAGCGCTAACTATATAAACTAGTCTATAGCTATTCTATATACGCTTTCTAGAGATACTACTATAAACTTAGAAAAAGGTATATACTTTAACTAATACACTAATATAGGTAACTAAGCTATCTTTCTTCTATTTATATAATATAATTAAGAGTATAGTGTGTACCTAGTAGAATTTAATAACTAAAGTATTATACTACGTCTATATCTATATAATATAAGAGAATAAGTAATATATACCTATATACCTACTTAAGACGTACTAGAATAAGTTACTTTAATATACTCTTTCTCTATAAAAGGTCTTTATCTTTTTATTCTAGGTGCTAGTGTCTAAGAAGCCTAGTTCTAGCTAGCTTATACTATCTACTATATAATAATAAGTGTAGAAGCGCGTAGTTAAGTAACTAGATAGCTACTATAGAGTCTTTCTCTTACTTAATATAAAATATAACTATACTAATCTAGAAGCTCTAGAATAATAATACTATAAATTCTAGCTTACTCTTATTAAATATATATCTCTTTAGAATAAGTTTAAGTATCTACTTATTATTACTACTAGCTTCTAATATATTTTCTAGAAGTGTTAGAGACTACGTAAAGTATATAACTTTACTATAGATATTAGCGCGCTAAAGAAAATAGTTTATCTAGCTAGTATTTAAAAGTTTAGAGAATTATTTACTATATCTTACCTAGTATAGAAAGAAGTAAACGTAGATAGTACTATTAATAAGAGTAAAATATACCTATTAACTTAAAAAAGTAAAGCTATTATAGCTTAAAGCTATAAAGATAATTATAGTAACTAGAATGCTATAAACCTTTTTAAGAACTAAATCTATAACTATCTAATATAGAAGCACTAAACCTCTATATATTAGCTTATTAATACTACTTAGTACCTAAGCTACTTCTAATATAGAGAGAACCTTAACGCCTTTATAAACTAGAATAGTAATACTATAACTTTTTATAGTATCTATATAATACTTTCTAAGTATATATCTATAGTTTATAATATATATAAAGAGGCTACTACTCTTATATATAAGCTTATACTTATACTAGACTATAAGTCTATACTATCTATTCTATAGAATAATATTATTAAAAACCTAAGTAACTATAATATAGAATTTAGACTATTTAATTCTAAATTACTTATCTTAGTATTATAATCTACCTTTATCTATAAATAACTATTAGACTCTATTTACACTTAGCGTAAAAACGTTCTTCTTAATAATTCTTAGAACGCTACCTAGATTAAAGCTTACTTAGATAGTGTTTAGAAGTTTCTAGATCTTTTTCTTACTCTTATATATACTACTAGTAGCTAGCTAGCGTAAGGTATAGAACTACTTAGTATATACTATAAAAATCTAGGTAATAGAAAACTTTATAATATCTTTTTATATAATAGACTTATTACTATTATACTATAGTACTATAAAAGGTATAACATAGATAAGACTATTAAGATTATATATTAGTTTCTTCTCTACTCTATTAGTAGCTTATTAGTATAGTATCTTTAGCTTATTTAACTTTTCTATATTCTTCTCTAGTATATAGTACTAACTAGTTTTAAAGAACTATATTTTCTTTAGACTACTAGTAGTCTTCTTTAGGCTAATAAAGATAGTTAGTAACTAACTAACTTTTAGCGTTTATCTAGTATTATTATTAAGGTTACTAAGAAGTAGATAAAGTACTATATTAGTATTAATATAATATAGTATCTTATTATTATATTTAGATAGAAGTTTAATATAGATAAGTATATACTCTAGAAGCTTACGCTAGAAGAGATTAATAAAATAGTAAGTACTATAAACGTAGAGAAACGTAAAATATAAGTAGACTACTCTACTAGAATAGAAACTACTATCTATAGTTAAACTATTATTACTATATTTTAAAAGAAATTTAAATATATAAAATCTTAATTTAAAGTCTTTATTAAATAGTACTCTATCTTAAGATTTAAGTAAAAGAGTAAAAATAGCTACTTTACTTAGCTACTTTTTACTTTAACTAATAACTTATAATAGTGTATTTAGTATAACTATAAAAGCTTATTATATAAAAACTTTAGTAAAAAGGCTATATTTTATCTAAAATAAGAAGACGTTATTAAAGCTATTATACGTAGTAATACTATTATTATATATATTACTAGCATAGAAGTAGATAAAAGCTTAGTATTTCTTCTTTCTTACTATTACTATAACTACTAGTAGAGTATTATTATTATTCTACTTACTATATTATAATAAGACATTACTATACACTATAAGACCTACTATATCTATACTAGTATTTAGAAAGATAGACACTATAACTAATCTATATCTATTATTCTAGTAACACTAGAAGTACTTACTAAACTCTCTTTTATAAAAATAGTGTAATACCTAAATAGTTATAGTAACTTAGAGCGTATTATACTAGATAAGGTTTATTTTATACTCTTAAATAATTATACGTACTAACCTTATCTAGGTAAATTATAAAGAGTAGTAAGATTTAGTGTTTATTTTACTCTTCTATTAGTAATAATACTAGTTAAATAGAAAGTTAAGTTTTTCTAGTTACTTTCTCTACTAATAAACACTATTCTCTTCTATACACTAACTAATTAGATAAACCTAGCTTAGTAAGTATATTATCTTATAATAATAGAAGGTAAAGAGACTAAATTTCTTACTAGCTATATTTAAACTAAAGCGACCTAAGCTAAGAAGCTTCTTATTTATATACTCTTTATTAAAATAGTAAATAATCTAGGTATAGTATTAAACTATATAGTATATTATAGGTAAATAGATATAGAAGACTATAAGGCTTCTTAGATAAGCTTCTCTTTTTATAGTATAGGTATACTTATTATAATAACTACGTTCTTAGTTAGTATTTATATTTCTAATATTAATAGCGTTCTATAGATAACTTTTTCTAACTATCTTATTAATCTAGTATAAGAACTAGAGCGTAGAGGTAGAAATAGATAGCGCTGTTTTGTATAGATACTTATCTTAGTATAGTTATCTAACTTTTATTATAAGAAAGCTTTATAATACTACTACGCTATAGTTAACTAGTTTATATAGCTTAATATAGCTTATTTTATATATAAGTAATAAGTTCTTACGTAGTACTTTAATAGTAATAAAATCTATCTTATATATAAAGATAAAGAAGAGTATTATAATATATATATATAATATAGTAAGCGTATACTATAAGATAGCTTTAATGCTACTACGCTAGATAGAACTATAGTTTATACTTCTATATAGAACTAAACTCTATAGTTTCTTTCTATATCTAATATATAATACACTCTCTAATTTAATATAGCTTTTTCTCTAGCGTATAAGATACTATTATTATACTCTATACCTAGCTATATTTTTTTCTATTACTATCTATAGTTTATAAAGTTCTCTACTACTTCTATAGGCTTTATTAAAATACCTTATAAGAAAAGATATATTAACTCTCTACTACTACTAATACTATTTCTCTTTTCTACTAGATAGAAGCTAGATATATTCTATATATTAGTAAAATAGAACTAGTAACTTAACTTCTACGCTAATACGTATAGTAATAAAATTACTAAACGTAGTAAACTTTTCTTTAAAGAGCTTTTTACTATATAAAATTTTTAGATAAATTATTACATAGTATACTTTATAGAAAGATGTTTTTTTAATTATAACTATACTTTATATAATTATAGATTTATTAGAAGACTTATTAATAACTAGTGTAGAATAAAGATAAAAAAGAAGTTTAGTAAAAGTATATATTAGTTCTACCTTATGCTATATAACTACTACCTCTAATAGAGCTCTAATAGAACTAGTTAGACACTATAGATACTAAATAAGAGTATTCTATATATTAATAGAAATGCAATTCTAGATACCTTTATTATACTATAGTTAAAATATTCTAATACCTGCGTATAATAGAAAGAAAGAATTAAAAAGATATAACTAATATTTAATAGAGATAAAAACGTAGATATATATAACTATTTTATATATATAAAGCTATATAAAGATAACTTTAAAGCTAATTAACTAGTACTTAAAGTTAACTAGATTATATAGATATTCTTTTTTTATAGTTATAGACCTAATACGCTCTTATCTATAGATAATAAGAACTTATAAAATAAAGTGTTTATAGAGCCTTTATAAAAGACTAGACAATTCTATATATATACTTTAAAACCTTTACTACTAGTATAATAATCTCTAAAACGTTACTTAAGGTAACCTACGTAATCTCTAATACTATAGAAGTCTACTATCTATAAATTACTAGAACTCTATAGATAGAATAGATATAAACTAAAAATCTAATATAAGATAATTTAGTTTATATATATACCTATAAAAGAGTAGATAAATTTAGTTTTATAAAAATATAATAAAGTAAGCTAATACTAAGTAAAAAGAGAAATATATAATAATAAACGCAATTATATAATCTATTCTAGCCTAATTAGATAAGATTAAAGCCTAGCGCTATACTAGCGCGCTAAGACCTAGAGGTAGTAAAAGTAACGTTTTTTATAATTCTACTCTCTTACACTTTCTCTCTTTTATTTACTCTACGTAATATAATAATATTAACGTAGAAACTATCTAAACTAACACTAGATAACTAAATTAGACTAAAAAACTACTAATACTTAAAATCTAACTATAGAATAGCCTATAGCTAGAAATACCTACTACGCTATAGTAGAAGTAAGAAAACTAAAACTAAGTATAGGCTACTATAAAAAGGCTAAAGGTAGTGCTAGTAGAGTTTATAATATAGATTTTATAATTTAGATTTACTACGCGTTTAGAGCTAATTACCTAGGTTATTTATTAAGCCTATAACTAATTTCTTTAATACGTAGCTATACTAGAACCTAGTTAAGTTTAGTTTCTATACTAGAATTATCTAGAAAACTTTTACTAAGCTTTATTTTTATAGCAGAAAGAGTACTAGTATATTATTAACTAGAATTACCTAGCTCTCTAATATACTACGCTAACTATAATTTATAGTATAGCT
Source organism: Alternaria triticimaculans (assembly GCF_023758025.1). Taxonomy (NCBI): domain Eukaryota; kingdom Fungi; phylum Ascomycota; class Dothideomycetes; order Pleosporales; family Pleosporaceae; genus Alternaria; species Alternaria triticimaculans. The sequence goes on from NW_026055967.1 coordinate 1,073,576, forward strand.
ACTAGAAACTACTTTACGTAATAAAGTTATACTAGATATTTCTATAGGCCTCTACTACGTATCTAATATAGTATATATATATCTATTAATACCTACTCTTTTATAGACGTATACTAACGTAGTACTCTAAACTATAACTATAACTAAATAGATAGTAATTATAAGCTTCTTTATATAGCTTTCTATTAATAATATATTTTATAACTATAAAGTAGATACGCTAGACCTATTAGTAACGCGTTTAACGTATCTTTTATTTATATCTATCTAGACCTAGATTACTATACTATAAAAGTTTAAAGAAAGACACTTATATAATTTCTATTAGAGTTTTATACCTTTTTTTAGTTATACTAATAAAAAAGCTTTTAAAGTCTATGTTAATAAAGCTAAGCTTATATTTACTACTACTTAAGTAGGTATATAAAGGTATATTAAGACTAGACTTCTAGAAGATAATAAGTTTATATTTCTCTAGTTTCTATTAGTAGTTATAGTACTAGAAGACGCGCTTTTAAAGAATAGCTACTTATAGAACTCTATTACTAACGCTAATATAAGCTATATAAATAGCTAGAGCCTTTTATAATAGATAGCGCACTTTATTTATATTATATATAGAATTCTCTTTAATAATAAAAATTCTATATTATTTACTTTTAGCGCTATTCTATATTACCTATATAATAACTAAGTATATATAGTTTATCTTCTCTTTAATAAGTATTATATAAAGGTATAGTAAGCTACTAAGAATAGATTAAAGGTAAATTTACAAAAACTAAAGAAGATAGTATAGTAGTAGAAGGTAGATATTAAGAGTAAAAGTAAGGTAAAAAATAGAAGTAGTAATATTAAGATATAAAACGCTAACACTAAGAAAGAGCCTAATAATAATACTAAAGAAGAGCTTAATAATAATAAAGAAGAGCTTAATAATAATAAAGAAGAGCCTAATAATAATAATATAGAGGCTTTAATAAAAACTAGTATAGCTAACTTATATAAGAGTATAGATAATAATACTCTACTAAACTCTTATTAGTAATACTTTATCTAAGAAGTAAATAGTATAGTATATATTATTAGAAGTAAATATCTTTTAGACGTAGATATTAATATAAAAGTTAATTAGAAAGACTAAGACTATATTAATCTAAAGAATAATATATTAGAATTAGTTATATACTATCTCTAAGAGCTATACGCGTCTAATCTAATAGCTACTAAGGCCTACTATAAGTACCTAAAAGTTATTACTAAGACTAATATCTTTTTAAAAAAATATTTAGTAATAATAAATAATAAAGAGATTAATCTAGTAAATAACAAGAACGCTATTATTAGTAGTATATTTCTAGCTAACTATATTATAGCTTAGCGCTATAAACTCTTCTACTATCTAACTAGATATTTATAATACTATACTTATTTATAGAGTCTAATATAATAGAGTAATATACTAAAGAAGTAGAATTTAGTAGATGTTTATAACTCTATTATATATAAAGTAGAAGATAGTTTTACTACGTACGTAAATAAGATATTAGTACTAATTAATATAAATAATAAAGAGTAGCGTAAGTAGTAGACTATATTATTAAGTATATTTATAAAGAGTATAATTCTAATAGAGACTTTCTATAACGCGCTTAGTAAGCTATATATTACCTACTAGTTCTACTCTACTCTACTTAGTTAGAGTAAAAGATTATTATTATAGCTATAGGTTCTCTTTATCTATAAGTATACTATAGCTACTTAAAAACGTATTATAACTAGTATAAGTAAAACTAGTAAAATCTATATAGACGTAACTAGTATTAGAAAAACTATTAGTGCGTTAGGTACTATCTTATTAGTAAGTAAATTCTCTTCTTTTTTCTTATTATTCTCTATTCTATTTACTTAGTGTTCTTTATAAGTATCTAGCTAAATCTAGTCTAATAACTAGAATAAGCTAGATACTTATATATTAGAATCTAAGAACTACTTATATTCTCTTTCTCTTTCTCTAGTTATAGTATTAGACTATATATTATAGTTATACGCGTAGTACTCTACTTATTCTATTCTATCTATAATTATCTAAACTATTATAGTTAAGTTACTCTACTAACTAATAATATAGCTTATTAATAAATATTAGTTTAACTAAAATAACTACTATAAATATAAAAACTAAACTAGTTTATTCTTTTATATAATAACTTACTTACCTAAGATTAAGTTCTAGGTTATAGATACTTATTTACTAGAGTAAGCTACTAATAATACTATAAAGTTCTCTATAAACTTTATAATCTATATATACTATAGTAATTACAAAAAAGATAGCGTGCTACCTAGTAGTATTAAGGTTTTTATAAGCTTACTTATATTCTATTATAAAATCTTTAATAATAATAATATTATTAAAGCTAATATAATTATTATTATAAGTAAAGAGACGCTTACTACGCGCTATAGATCTAGCGCTACTACTAACTATACCTATAATTATCTAAGTCTAAACTACGTTATAACTAAGAGTACTATAAGTATATTATCTTATCTACCTACTAATTAGAAGCGTTTACTTAAGAGTTACGTAGATATTATTATTATAGACAAAGCTTATAATATTAGAAAGTAAAATATTAATATCTAGATTACTATCTACTAGCTAGTAGCTAACTTCTATATTCTATTAACTATAACTCTAGTACTATAGAAAGAAAAGAAGCTCTTACCTATACTTAAAGTTATATAGAACCTAGAGCTAAATAAAAAAACTTAATAGAGTATACTAGATAGATTAATTAATAACTCTTACTATGTTAACGCTAGCTCTTATAATAAGCTCTTTATAAGCACTACTACTATATATAGTATTTACTTTAATTACTATAAAGACGCTATTTAGTAAAGCTATATTATTAGAATAGCGCTAAAGAGCCTATTAATTTACTATACTTACTAGTTATTTTATAAAACTTATTCTAGTAGTAACGTTTACTCTATATAGGCTCTTATGCTACCTAGTATATCTATCTATATTAATATTCTTAATATAACTATTATCTAAGAGGTTTAGAACGCTAAGGCTCTAGCCTATATAAAGAAGCTCTATTACTAGAATAAGAATGCGCTATCTAATAATAATAATCTACTTATAAATAGTAAGTATTAACGTATATTAAATCTAGCGTCTTTTTGTTATTTACTATTTTTTATAAATATAATCTATAATATAAAGAATAATATAGAAATTAATAAGAAATACTATACTCTATATAATAATAATAAGTATCTTAACTACTTATAGAAGCTACTAGTAAATATCTATATTACTAGTATATATAGTAATAGCTATTAGAGCCTATTTCTAATAGAGTATAAAAGTAGTGTCTACACTATACCTAATTATTCTACTAGCATTATTCTATACTACTTTATAGCCTAATTAGAGAGAATTTATATTATACTTACGTTACTTATAGACTAGATAATCTATTATAGTAAGAAAGTTATTATCTAGTATAGTTATCTAACTAAATAAGAAATTATAAACTTAATCTTAAACTTTATAAGTATTTAATTATAAGCTTTATTATTACGCTACTTTTTATCTACTTAGAGTAAGATTATTAAGACGTTTTAGAAGCTACTAGCTAAGTACTATAGTAGTAGACTATTACTAGAAAACTATAATAAGAAGATTAAAGTATTATATATATTTTAAAATAAGAGTATAGAAATAAACTATTAGGTAGTGTATAATAAGTGTATCTTTCTAGAACTAGCTATATTAGATACTATCTACTATTAATACTATAGCTATATTATCTATATTAGATAAGAAAACTATTACGTTATTACTAAGGTATTTAATCTATACTTATTTAATATAATAACTCTAATAAAGGTAATTAAGTAATAACTTCTAGTAGTTACTATAAATATTAATATAGAAGAGCTTACTTAAGTTTTTAAAATATTAAATAATAAAGAAGATAATAAAAGTAATAGAATATTAGTAAAAGCGCTAAAGAGCTTTTACTTAACTAAAGGTAGAGAGATTATATATAAGTTAAACCTAGACTACGCTTATATACTTAACTAGTATAAAAAGCTATTTCTAACTAACTTTCTACTTACGCTTTATAACGTAACTATAGTTATTCTCTATAGCTCTACTATAGAAAAGAATAGTAGTATATTAGTTAAAAAGAACCTATACTAGAAGATAGAGTTAAAGCTTCTAGCGCGTAATACGCTAAAGAAGAACCTAGAGATTAAAAGTAATTAGGCTCTTATAGGTACTAATTTTAATAACCTAGAAATTAGTCTACTAGGTCTACTAGTTTACTAATACTTTAATAAGTTAGAGGTTTAAAACGTAGAAGTTAACTACTAAGCTAACTTACTTCTCTAGGCTATAGAGAATAAGTAGCTTTAATATAAGAAGATGTAGAATAAGCACTTTTAAGTAGTATAGTTTAGATCTAATAAGAAGAAGACTAAGAAAATTAAGAATATCTACGTAGAAGCTACTAAAAAAATAAACTTTAGCTCTTAAGTATATAAAAAAGCTAAAATAAGGCTTTTATAGAGAGTTATTAAGCTAAGAAAAAAGAATAAGTAGATAGAAGATAGAGACGTAGAAATAGAAAAGAGTTATAATATTAATATAGTCTTAGATAGTACTAATAACTATAACTTTAGCTATTAGTATAGTAGCAGAATTTTAAGAGATAGTAGTAAAATTTTAAAAAATAGAGAGATAGTAGTAAAATTTTAGAGAAGATTATAGTTTATATAGTTAATTCTATAGTTATATAATAAGATAGTAAAATCTAAAGTTAAACTTCTAGTTAAGTATATTTACTTATAGAGTATTAGTAAATTCTAGACTATCTCTTTATAGTCTATCTAAGTAAATTTATATAAGTATAAATATTCTCTATATAGTTACGTAGTACGTTATATACGTAGTTATCTAGCTAGTACCTACTTTTTATATTCTAAAACGTACTAGTAAAGTAAAACTATATATATATTACTTTTATAATAGTAAATAAATAGTTATATAAGTATAAAAGTACTAGCGCCTTAGTATATTAATAGCTTTCTTATTATTCTTCTCTTTCTCTTTTTTTTTTTCTCTATTCTATACTTTTATTAAATTCTACTCTACTACTATTATTATTTAACTATAATAGTAACTACTCTATAAACTTTATAACTACTATTAGCACTACTCTCTAATATAGATCTAACTATAGCTATATTAAGTAAGTTTACTATTAGTACACTAAACTAGCTATTAAATAGCTTTCTAGTTATAATACTTTAAATCTATAAGTACTTCTCTTAAAACTAGAATTCTGCGCTATCTTATATATAGTTTATTATACGCCTAGATAGTAAATATATATAATAGAAGTTACTTAGAGCTTATATAAGAAACTATATAATACTAGTTTAGTATATAAGTAGCTATATATTAGACGCGTAGTACGTTATAAAAAACTAGATAATTCTAGTCTTATATTATAGTGTAATATGCTAGATACGTAGTATTTATATTTACCTAACTTAGTGTATAGTATAATTAGAACTAATATATATATTAGTTAAAGCAGCGTTCTTTTATAACGCGTCTAGAGATAATTCTATATTTAAAACTATAGTTTATATTCTTACTATATACTCTTTAGAGATTAAAGTTACTATAGTAAAAGCTCTAATAGTAAGTACTAACTACGCTAATAATAAGAGTAAGTATAATACTATACGTAGATAGAAAAACAAGCTAACTAGGTAACTTAGATACTAGAAGTACTAACTTTCTTTTTCTTAATCTATATAAGCTTAAAGCTACTACTAGTAAGACTATTTCTACTAAGACTTCTACTTCTAGAGCTACTTCTACTAAATCTACTACTATTAAAGCTACGCTTAGCTTAGATATAAATAACTAGATAATAGTAAAGTTAAAAATTAACACTAAGAAGAAGTCTAATAGCTAGAACTAGACCTCTACTACCTTATAGACACCTATTAAGGCTTTTTATCTAGTTTCTATCTATCTCTCTATTAAGAAACTAGTTTCTTCTAGCTCTAATAAGGTTTAGCTATTTAGTGCTAGTAGTAAGAAGTATAGTAGAGGTGCTAAGACTAGTAGTTAGAGTACTTAGATTAAGCGCACTAAGAATAACGCTAGTAATAATATTAAGTCTATAACTTATAGTAGTAAATAGTCTAGCACTATTTTCTTAAACTTTATAAATAATATTAATAGTTATACTAGTAACGTCTCTAAAGTTAATAAGTAGCAGCTTTATAACTCTCTACACTAAAGTTATATAAAGTCTAAAGCTTTCTCTAATAAGTTTATACTTTCTAAAGATAATATAAATATTATAGATAATATAGACTACGCTAAAAGTAATTAGGTATAGAAAGAGGTAGAGTAAGATACTAAGGCTAAAGATAACTATAGCGTTACTAAGTTTAAAAATAGAGAGAGTATCTATAAAAAAAGTAAAAAAGCTAAGAAGAATAATAAATAGGTTGTCTAAGAGAAGCTTATTAATTATCTCTAGTTATATAGATAGTACTTAAAAGAAGAATTAGTTAAATAGTATCTAGTAAGATTATTTAAGATAGTAAGACCTAGATTTAATTCTATCTTAAATATAATTTATATTTATACTTATATAGTAAAGTCTATATATATAATATAAAGTTAAGTAGTAGAAGTACTATTTACTAAAAACGTATCTATATATATTACTATTTACGTAATAAGTAGCTAGTGTATAAGCTAGACACTAAAGCTAGTATATATATATTATTCTTATAGAACTCTTTCTTTTTTTCTCTTTTTACTTTTTCTATTATAAAGCTTTATTAGTATTAATAATACTATCTACTAATAACTTAACTACGTTTATCTCTATAACTACTATAGTAAACTTATTAAGCACTATTATAACACTATAGAAGGTAGCCTAGGCCTAAAGTAAAAACTACTTTTTCTTTAGACCTAGTAGTAATAGCCTAGATAATAAGTAGATATTAGCTATATATAAAGTCTCTTTTAACTATAAGAGCACTATATATAAAAGTGTAGAACACTTTTTTTAAAGTATAAAGGCGTAATTTATAAAACACTAGATAGGTAGCTTATATACTAATATAAAGTACTAAAATACTAACTTAGATAGATTATAAAGACTAAGATAATTAGTAGTAAGAATAGCTATAAAGTAAAGACGCTAGGTAGTAGAGTAAGACTTAATAACGTTATAGGCTAGAAAGTAAGTATATTAAAACTCTACTTTTTTATAATACCTACTAATATATAATAGTTAGAGAGATAGTTATAGAATAGAGTTACTAGTTAAAGTATACTAAGTCTAATAAGGCTACTACTTTTATAGAGAAGCTTCTAGAAACTAGTAATAAGAAGTTAATAGAGGCGTTACTATCTAATAAGATATAGAGTAGTAGAGCTATCTCTAGTACTATTATTATAAATAGAAAGTATCTAAAGAAAAACCTATAAGATTAAGTTATCTTATCTATTTACTATAGATTACGTAAAAATATAAAGTATAAAGATAATAATAATAATGCTAAAAAGAGTTCTAATAATAATAAAGAAAAGTATAGTAAAAAGAAAGATAATAATAAAAAGAATAATAATAAAGAGAAGAAAGATAATAAAGATAAGAAAACTAGTAGCACAGCGTATATTAAAAGAGATAAAACTCTTAACTCTAACTATATATATTTTAGATAAAAAAGATTCTATAATAGTTAGTCTATACTTAAATAAAGGTAATATAGTGTTAGAGATTAGATAGTCTATTAACTATATAAAAGTAAGAATTTTATTTTCTACTTAAATAGTATATAATAACCTAGTTAATACTAGTTTAGAGTATATCTATACTTACCTATTAGCTTATATAGTAATTTAGAACTTATATATAATAGCGCGTAGGCTAGTATATAGTTAGATTTCTCTAAGAACCTAATAGCTATATTACTTTATACTCTACTTATATAATATCTTTACTCTCTCTATTCTCTAATATCTTTTTTTAGAACTTATACTCTATATATATAGTATCTTTACCTTTTCTACCTCTAATACGTACTTCTAATTATTATATATAGATACTATTATTAGGTAATAGTATTCTACTAGAAACTAATAGATTAAATTATAGTAGTATTACTATATATTATTATCTTATAGTGTAGAACTTTCTTATTTACTATAACTATAATTAAGAAGTTACTAGCGCTTATTATTATCTTAAATATTAAGTTCTCTAGCTATTTATAAGTCTATATCTTACTATTTAAAATACGTTTTATACTAGTCTACTATAATTAACTTACTTTTATCTATATATAAATACGTGCGCTTAACCTTTCTATATATTAATATTTTAGAACTACTATTCTTTTCTCTATTAGAAGTAGCATTATTATAGTAGTATTACTAAACTTTCTTATTATCTAATATAGTATAGTCTTACTTTTATAAAAGTTATTATTACTTTATATTATATAAAAAACTACTTTTTTTTATAGTCTTTAGAGTTTAGAGTAAGAGGCCTAGAGAGTTAGGTCTACTATAAATAAAAAAGACCTTTCTAGTTACTCTCTTAAATAGATTTCTACTACTACTATAATTACTTACTTATATACCTAGTACTAAAAGAATTGTAATTAAAATTGCATTACTTCTACCTCTTTAGAATTTACTATCTATATACTATTACTTTATTATGCGTAATATAGTAGTATAGCTACTACGCGTCTACGCGCTTTATACGCGCTAATTCTAAAGTAGATTATCTCTAATACTCTAATAAACTAAACGTTTAGCTTATAGGTAAAGCTACTATTATTATTATATAGTAAAGTGTATAGTACTAAAAGAATTATAATTAAAATTATATTACTTTTACGTCTTTAGAAATTAGACTCTATATACTCTTATAGTGTTATATACCTTATAGTAGTCTAACTACTACGCGCCTACGCGCTTTATATACGCTAATTCTAAAGTAGGTTATATCTAATACTCTTTACTTATATACTTTACGTCTTCTTCTACTTTATATACTTCTTACCTTATACGCTCTTTTACCTTTTACGCTCTCTTATCTTTTACGCTCTCTTACCTTTTATACTTTTTTACTTTTTATACTCTCTTACCTTTTACGCTCTCTTACCTTTTACGCTCTTTTACTTTTTACGCTCTTTTACTTTTTACGCTCTTTTACTTTCTACGCTTTCTTACCTTCTACCTTTTCTTATATACTTTCTTTTACCTTCTCTCTTACTTTATCTTACCTTATTTTATCTTTTAGGTAACACTAGCGTGTCTTATAGGCTATTACTTATACCTTAGTATCTTTATCTTTTCTTTTCTCTTCTCTTTACTTTACTATTTATTAAGTATATAGTAAGTTAATTATAAGACTAAAGATTATCTTAAACTTTAATACTAATATATAGCTAAATTACTAGTAGTTAAAAGTTTAATAATATTAGACTTTACTATATTAAACTAACTACCTTCTACAGAAGTAGAAATAATAGCAGAAATATTATATCTACTAGACCTAGGTAATAAGAGTTCTTATATAAAGGTAATTACTATTACTAAGAATATAATCTACTTATATTATTCTAAAAAAGAACCTAATAATCTAAATAATCTACGCTATCTTACCTATTATATTTATAAACTTTTTCTAGAACTCTAGAATAGTATATATAAGTTTTACCTTCTAACTAAACTAGATACTTAAGTAGTACTAGAGCTATTACTACCTAATAATTACTTTCTTAGCTTAGAAATTATTAATAAGAAAATAGTTATATACTCTATATAGAAGTTAGATCTTACGCTACGTTATATATTACTATAGATCTGCTTAGAATTTAAGTACATTCTTAAGTAGTAACTTCTTAAATAGTATCTATTATCTATATAGATAGTACTAAGCTATAGAGATAGAGAATTAGAACCTACTTATCTACAAGACTATTTCTTCTATACTCTAGCCTCTTTACCTAATTATAGAAGTAGTAAATTCTCTCTAATTCTATAAGCTAGAACTATAACTAGTCTACTTCTACTAGTAGCTATAAAGATATTACTACTTTAAAATAGTTACTACGCTATAGACTTTGCTCTTAATCTTAATAAAGTAACCTATCTAGCGCGTCTAGTTCTCTTATCTTTAGTTCTAGAATAGATTTTACTAGAGAATAAAATTAAATACAACTTCTATAAACTAGAGCTCTTTATTTATCTTTTTCTTTATTATGTAATAATGTGCCTTTTACTTAATAGAAAAGTTATAGTATACGTAGCACTACTACTCTTAGATAATATAGATAGATATATAACTCTAAACTTTATACATAATATACGCTATCTTGCTAATAATAGAATTATAAAGATAGAGATTTGCGTTTAGGCTAAGATTTTAGAGCTTAAGAAAGAAGAATAGATTTAGTTCTTTATAAATAATAGTAGAAAAGTTATATAGGTTTTCTAAGTAGCCTATAAAGTAATATAAAGAGATAAGTATAAGTATAAAGCTTCTTAAGCCTTAAATACTACTATATAGTATCTAAGAATAGCTTAGTATATAGGCCTATAAAAAGATTATTTTTGCCTTACTAGTATTAAATTCTATAGTTAGAAATATACTCTAATCTAAAAGACTTATATATATATCTTATGCGTAATAAGTAAGCTTTTAATATAAGTGTTATAAATTAGATTAGTAGTAAACGTGTAGAGTGTATATATACACTACTTTTTTATATCTCTAACTAAAAGCTTATACTATAAAGATTCTAATAGAGTATTCTAAGTAACCTAATAGGTATAACTAATAACGTTATTAGCGCTAGACCTTTATAAGTAATTATCTAACTAAATAAAAAAAGGTCTATATACCTAATAACTCTTATAGTACCTAGAAACGCTCTATAAGGTAGACGTAGACTATTATAACAAACGTTAATATAAATTAAAACTCTAAACTATATCTATAGAATTATAACTAATTATAGCGTAACCTACACTTACTTAGTAAAGAAGTAACTAAAAAGGCTATTTTAGTAGTACCTATACGCGTTCTAAATACTATCTAACTATTACCTACTAATATATTACGCTACGTAACGCTACTTCTAAAAAAGTCTTTTTAGATTTATTATAATATACTTTAATACTAACTTATATCTTAACTATAATTATATTTAAGAAATATATATATAGTAAAGAGCTAATCTATAAGTAATAAAAATTTAATTATATAACTAAATATATTATAATAAAAATCTTTTTCTTTAGTATTAAATACGCTATACTATATAAAGTACAGTAAGAGAGTAACTAAAAAAGACTTTTTAGGTTATCTAGTAACTTAGTTCTTATTCTACTAACGTAGTGTAGAATAATTACGCTAGTAGTACGCGCTACCTTCTAAATATATTATAATAAGAATATTTTTCTTAAGTATTAAATACGCTATACTATATAAAGTATAGTAAGAGAGTAACCTAAAAAGTCTTTTTAGGTTACTTAGTAACTTAGTTCTTATTTTACTAGCGTAGTATAGAATAATTACACTAGTAGTATACGCTACTTTCTAAATAAGTTATAATATAAATATTTTTCTTTAGTATTAAATACGTTATACTATATAAAGTATAGTAAGAGAGTAACTTAAAAAGACTTTTTAGGTTACTTAGTAACTTAGTTCTTATTCTACTAGCGTAGTGTAGAATAATTACGCTAGTAGTACGTGCTACCTACTAGCCTCTTAAAATAGAAGCTACTACTAAAGTATAAATTAAAATATACACTATTATACCTTCTACTACTATATAATCTCTATTTCTATCTATTAATACGTTGTATATATAAGGTAAACACTAATACTAATTAGTAGTAATATATCTACTAAATATACGTAGTAGTTATTATTACTATCTTCTTAATTCTAGTAATAGTACTAGTAAAACTATTACCTATAAAATAAAATCTATCTACTCTTATACTACATTTAACTACGTTCTCTATTCTTCTCTCTTACTAAATTTATTTACGTATATAAATATCTAAACTATTACGTATCTATTATTAGTAATATATTAGAGATTATAGATAATTATATATATATATAGCTAATACGTAGCGTAAAAGAATAGTATAGTAAGATATAAGTAGATAAGTTTAGATAATAATAACTAAGCTATACTCTATTAAACGCATACATATATTATATTCTCTAGCCTATACTCTAAAACACTATTTCTAAAGAGTAAAGTTATTAATTAGACTTATATAATTATAACATTAATTACGTTATTTATATACTTAGTAATAGAAACACTTATAAAATTAGTAGCGCTACTATACTATAGGCATTTAATAAGAGTAGTAAGAACTAGTCTAGACTAAGTCTTAGCGTACTAACTAGGTACTTAGTAATATAGTAAACGTTTATTCTCTAGCGTGTATATAGCGTTACATCTAGTATTATAGTTACTACTACTATACCTATTATTAGAACTCTAAATCTCTATATAATAAACAAATAGTAATAGATGTATATTATCTATAATATCTTATTTTACTATAATTATGCGTTTACTACGTAGACTATTTATTATATTACGTATCTTTACTAAAGAATTATACCTAAATACGTACTTATTTAAATCTAAGAAAGAATTAGGTAATACGTCTACTTGCGTATTATAGTATAGTAGAAGGTAGTAGTAGATTACTATATAGATACTATATAGAAATACTATTATTTTTATAATAATATCTTCTACTAGTGTAAGTATACACTTCTTGCTAGAGTTTAATATTATTATAACTAGATTATAGTTAATAGTTATAAAGAGTGCGTATATAGTGTTCTAACGTAGAATCTAGAGTAAGTGTAACTAGAGGGCGTTTAGCGCAGCTAGTAGCGTTCTATACGTCTACTTTTATTAGACTTAGAAAAGAGCTTAACTACTAGGTAAATAATATAGACTATAACTAGTAGAGAGAAAGTATTAATTATTACTAAAGTATTAGAAATATTATAAAGTACGTACTAAACCTAAAATAACTTTTAGAGTACCTTCTTAAGAAGAGTAGTAGTAATAAACGTAAGTAGAATCTACACTATCTTCTCTATTACTCTCTTACTAAAATATTATATAGTAAGTATAAAACTAAAAAAGACCTTTTTAGATACTTTCTCTATAAAAGAGAAGAAATAATAAACGTATAAAGAATCTACACTATCTTTACTATTATAACATATACTAAAGCGCTAATAATAGTTAAAAAAAAAGTACTTATTTTAACTTCTCTAATAAACTCTAAGCAACCTTCTATATCTCTAGAAAACTTATATAGACTTTATTATTTAAGCGCACTACGTCTAATATACTAACTCTATTCTAATAAATATAATAGCGTAGAAACGCTAGCTATTAGTGCTACTAGATTAACTTTCTAGCTTCTACTTTAGTATTAGTAGTTATAAGTAAAGCCTTGCCTTTTAGACTAAGAATAGATTTACGCTAATTACTGCGTTCTTTAATAATAAAGTAGATATAAGTTACTAAAAGTGTTATATAGAGTGTATTCTTAGTAATTATACCTATAAGAGTTTATATAATGTTACTAATAGAATCTATATTAAGCTCTACACTTATAACGTTAAGACGTATACTAATAAACTTATATTAATAGAAAAGTTAGATAGCTATAAAGTAGAATTAGGTTAGCTTTTCTTTATTATTCTCTTTAGTAGTATTATAAATACCTTTATTATCTAATAGCCTTACTAGTAGTTAAGTAGATATTAAACTTCTTTCTAGGTAGCTAGGTAGTGTAACGTATTACTAGTTAATGTATAAGGCTTCTAACTTATATCTTACTCTATTTTAAAAGTATAAGATAGTCTTCTAATTAGTAAAGCGCTAAAGTTATATACTTTTTAGCGTTTCTTAATAACTCTAAGTAATAGCTCTAGTAAGTGCTACTAATAAAAGAGCTATTATACTAGTGTTTTTATAAGTAAGCTTTATATAAAAATCTAAGTAACTCTACATAGCTATTAGTAAAATATTATTAAATATATTATAGTAGAATAACTTACGTTCTTATCTATTAAGTTAGAGCTTAGTATTAGTAAATAGTAAGATAAGTTTATTATATTACTAAATTCTAGCTATTAATAGTGTATAGAATGCCTATAGATATAGTAACTATACGTTCTATTAATATATAGTTAACCTATTACAAAGGTAAGAAAACTCTTAATTATTAGTAAATAGAGAAGAAAGTCTATAAACGCTATAGAAGCTACTAGTAAAAGAAAATATCTATAGAAAGAATTAAGAAGTAAGTAAAGAGAGAAGTAAAGAGAAAAAAGTAAGATAAGAATAGAGAGATATATATTAGTAGTACACTAAACTTCTTTAGCATTAGCGTTAATAATATAAAATATCTAGTAGTAAGTTTTTCTTTTACCTAGTAAAAGTAAATCTTACTAATAAGACTAGTCTCTCTTTTACTTAGTAAAGGTAAATCTTACTAATAAAACTAGTTTCTCTTATCTAAAAGCTAAGCTACTTATCTTAGAAATATTTTCTTATCTAGTAAGATTAAAAACTAAGCTATAACTCTCTTACCTAGTAACTAGCACTCTTACTTTATTAAACTCTACTTTACCTTTTATAACTATAGACTTAGTTATAAGCATAGACTATAAATATAGTAATATAAGTAAGTATCTAAATAAGATATGTATTATATTATAGTATCTATATAAGAAAAGAAAGAAAGTTTTAGATAGAAACTATAATATAGTTTATTAATATATAAAACGCTTTAAAGAACTTTTAGGTTATCTAGCTATATACGTAAATATATAGAAAGCGTTATAAGTATACTACTACTATTATATATATTCTTAGAAGTAGGCTTAGTATTATCTAACTATAGCTATCTAACACTAATTTTCTCTACTACTAAAGATTCTAAGTAAAGACCTATTAAACTTAGAGTCTAGTATTAATAAAACTATAAGAATATAATATAGACGTTAATTATGCTTAAAGCTATTATTATATAGCTAATCTAGTAAATACTAGATATATTTAGGTAATACTCTATAGCTTTATCTATTATAGTAATAGCGCTTTATTATAGATACTACCTTTTTAATATTAATAGATAATGTTAACGCATTATATAGTTTAAGAAAGGTAAGATAGTAAAGTTATATAGTAAGATTTGTATCTATACTCTTATATATATATTATACTAATAGAAATAAATATTATACTACTTAAGATAGCGTATAACTAGCATTGCTATAATTAAATAATAGAAAGCTATTAATTAAATAATTACTACCTACCTAGAACTATATATACTTATACTAATTATGCACCTATTTAAAGTATAAGTTACTAAGTATAGCGTACTCTAGTAAATACTAACTAACTTTCTAAGAAATAATATAATTATTTATAACCTAACTAAAATAAAGTATATCTAGATTACGGAAATAGCGTTGCTAATACATAATACTATCTAATATAGTAGTAAACTATATAAAAGTAATAAAACTATAAATTATAAGTTAAATCTCTATAGAGAGCTTTTTATATATCTACTAGAAGAGCTATTAAGTGCGCGTAGTTTAAAATCTTAATAGACTTAACGCTATAGCTAATTAGGCGCTCTACTAATTCTTACTATAGATATTAACTCTATTAGTCTATAACTACTTACTAATCTATATATTCTAATATAGCGTTTTCTGCGTAGAGCGTACTATAAAACGTCTAATATCTAGACCTACGTTATAGTTTATACGTAAAGATAACTATCTAGAGTCTAGTAAGTTATCTAGCGTAGAGAATATATTATTATAGATAGAAAGTTAGCTATAACTCTATAGGTAGTAGTAGTGTCTAGCTTACTCTAACTCTTTCTCTTTTTTAAACATATAAGTACGTATACTTAACTTAAACTAATCTATAGTAATTAAACTAAACTCTAGTCTTTAATACTATTCTCTTCTATAGATAGTTATATTTACTAGTAGAGTAACTAGTAGAAAGGGCGTTTAGCGCTAAGTAGAACGTAGCTAGTTAATAACGCTAATTAGTTAAGTAATACTAAAAACATAGAATATACAGCCTTATTAGCTATAGAAAAATATAAATACTTAAAATAATAAGAGAATACCTATATTATAGGTATAGGTAGAGTTATACGTATTATTTAAAAGAATAATAAAGAGTAGAGAATAATAAAAAGTAGAAGATAAAAAGTATACTAAGATATACTAGCTCTTAGTGTAATAAAGACTTACTTATATAGACCTATAGTACGTGCGCCTTGCCTTAGCACCTATAGTGCTAACTTCTAGCGTTATACTATTAGTCTAACTACGTTTTGTTTCTATAATATCTATAATCTCTATTATATAATTATATTTTAATAATAGATTATAGTAGGTGTATACTACTAATATTATAAGTATTTAAAAAGGCTTTTTTAGTTCTCTACTTAGTAGCATATACCTAGTAATCTAAAAAGGCTTTTTTAGTTCTTAACGTAGTTGCATATTACCTACTATAATTCTAGTCTAGCTACTAACTAAATAGCAAACTATTATAGTAATCTATTCTTAGCTTTTTTTAAAAATATAGTCTAAAGTTCTAATAAATAAATAAACTTAGAAATATTATAAGCGTAAAAGTATATTATAACTTATAATAGTTTAAGATTATTATATATATAAGAGGCTAACTAAAAAAGACTTTTTTAAGTTCTCTCTCTACACTTCTAGTAATACGTAAGGTATATTCTACTAGTTATCTATTCTGCCTTAGAAGTATGCTTTACATTTGCCTAAGGTACTATACTAAGAAGATATCTAGCCTATAACTATTAATTCTATAGTATTAAATATATAATCTAACGTAGATATAATAGTTAAAAGATAATATAGTTACTAGTTGTATAAGGCGTAGTATTTGTGTAGCTAACCTAAAAGGTTATTAGTTTCTACTACTATTACTATTCTATATATATAGCTAAACCTACTATTATTATAATTAATATATATCTATAAGGTAGTAGTATTATAGAGTTAAAAATGCGCTAAATAACGTATCTAAGTATCTAAATAACTATTACATTAGTTTATAGTAGACTTTATATTTAGGTAGAGATATTATATAGCTTATAGTAAAGTAAATAACCTTTATTTTGTACTAGAATTAAGAACCTAAGCGTAGTTATTCTTACTAGTAAGAAAATAATTAAGCGCTTTAACATCTCTAACTAAAAAGAATTAGCGCTTATACTAATTATAGAGAAATTTATTATAAAGGTTACTTAATATATTCTATTTAGATAATAACTAGCTAATCTTCTTATAGATAACACTATTACTACTTAGAAGAGAAAGGTTACTATCTATTATCTAAAATATTTCTATTCTAAATCTTTCTATTAATTTTTCTTTCTTTTATTTTATTTATATTTTTTTATATATTCTTCTATAAGGTATAGTTTTTCTTTTATACGTCTTATCTAAGCTGCCTATAAAGTAGCTTAACCTTAATAGAATAAGATTCTTATAGATAATAAGTTAAAGTTCTAATAGAAAAGTTACTATTCTAATAAATAGTTACTAAGTATATAGTGTGTTAAGTTAAGAGAAGCTATCTATAGTTACCTTCTAGGCCTCTCTCTATACTCTTAGTACTTTAATAAATATATTTCTTGCCTATAACTATTTTATAATCTAGAGATATTACTTTACATTCTAGTGCGCTAGATTAGTAGTAAGATATAGTTTAAGTATAGCACTAGCTTAGTCTAATAGAATTATTAACTACCTAGAGCTTAGCAGGTCTTCTAGAGCTAGTATATATAGTTTATAGTATTATCTATCTACTATATCTAGTATACTATACTACTACTATTTTGTTCTAGATTTAGTATATAAATACTCTTAGAGTTAGAATTATATACGCCTTTATATAGCTGTTTTAAACTAGTCTATAGTATAGTATATCTCTAAACACTATTAGGTTATATTAGATATATAATATATCTAAGTACAAGAGTTATTTAGTAGAGAAGACTAACTTATAAACTAGTATAAAGATCTCTAGTAGGTAGAGAGAATATGTACTAAATTTAAGCCTATAGTAAGGTAGCTAGCCTTAACTATATAAATAGAGATTTCTTTACTACGTATAGAGTAGTAGGTAGTATAGTAGAAATAATATTATTTAGTAAGTAGACATTACGTCTATTAATGCTAAGAAACACTAACACTAGCGCCTAGAATGCTTAGCACTACCTCTAGAGAAGTCTAATACAGGTACTATATACGCTTATCTTCTTAACCTTTAAAGAATACGTAATAAAAAGTAATACTACGCTACTCTCTACTATTACCTAGTGTAAAGGTCTCTATAAAGTTGCTATATTTATTTATATTACTCTCTAGATATATAATACCTATAATCTAGTAGAGGTTAGAATATAATCTATTTTACTATTACCTCTAATACTAAAGCTAATAGCTTATAAAAGTTTACTAATATATACTATAAGCTACTATTCTTCTATCGCGTTTCTGTTTCTATAATTAGAACTATTCTATCTATCTAGCACTTTACTTACTCTTTATACTACGTTACTAGCTTAATAAGTAATATAAATTACTATATTAAGTTATACTACTATATAGCTAGTAGACGCGTTAAACTTAGCTTTAGCTAATATATACTTGCACGCATAAGATATAACTCTATTAGCTATCTCTAATACTATTTTCTAGCTACTATCTATAACGTAATATTCTACGTTACTAATACGTAATAGAAATACTTACTATATCTATAATACTAATACGCTAGAGTAGTAGAGTATATTATATTTTCTATATAGGCGTAATTTCTACTATAAATAACTAAACTTATTAAAGATAAAGTAAAATACAGCCTTAATCTTTCTATAACTACTTTATTAGTATAGAAATAGATTACCTATTAGCTATATACACTAGTTTTAGTTAATAGACTACTTATTATATAGCTGTGTATTACTACGCTTTATTTATATATAGTTCTATCTAACTAGCATAATAACTAAGGTATAGCACTATATCTTAAGAGAATACTAATTAGTAACTAAAATAATAAATAGAACTAAAATAATAACTATAAGTAAAGCACCTAAAAAAGTTTTTTTAGGTCTAGCTCTACTTAGCACTCTAAGTATAATTATATAACTACTTTGCTAGAAAGATAATAATAAGAAAAGTACCTAAAAAAGTCTTTTTAGGTCTAGCTTTACCTAGCGCTCTAAGTATAATTATATAACTACTCTACTAAAAAGATAATAATAAGAAAAGCGTCTAAAAAAGACTTTTTTAGGTTTAGCTCTACCTAGCGCTCTAAGTATAATTATATAACTACTTTACTAGAAAGATAATAATAAAAAGAGCGTCTAAAAAAGACTTTTTTAGGTTTAGCTCTACCTAGTACTCTAAGTATAATTATATAACTACTTTGCTAAGAAGATAATAATAAGAAGAGCGTCTAAAAAAGACTTTTTTAGGTCTAGCTCTAATAAGTAAGACTAGCGCAATTCTGCTTAAACTGCGTATAGAATATATAGACTATATATTTATACTAGCTATTACTAAGAGTAAGATTATAGGCCTTTTACGTAGTAACTTTTTATTATTACTAATAGTTAGTAGGCTACTCTTTCTATCTATAATACCTATACTACCTACTTTCTAATACACTATAACTACTCTAGCTATATCTTACGTAATACTTTATCTACGTAAATAAAGGCCTATATTATTATATATTAGTTATTAGTAATTAACTAGAAGTTATAAATAAGTAAATAGATATAGTTTCTACTTACGTTTATAAATACTAGTAATAATAAATAAACGCTTATAAGGTTAGAATACTATAGTTATAGTATAGTAGAACTAATAAACTTTTAAAAGTGTAGCTTAACTAGTTATAGGTTATCTAGCTCTCTAATATTATATATTAATATTCTACTTTTTATTCTAGCTTCTATAATCTTTATTAAAGTAGTAATATATTACGTATTAAATAAAAGTTAGGCCTAAGAGTTTTAGAGCTAACTTTATAACCTATTAATAGTAAGTACTAGTGTAAGGCTGTACTAGGTTCTTAGGTACTAGACTAACGCTCTTCTGTAGAGTAATTGCATATTCTTAGATTAATATAGTAGCTTATTATCTAGCGTAAGAGAAGTACTATAACCTAGATCTACGTCTAATAGATTAGTGTAGGTAGTAATACTACACTCTTTACGTATACGCGTAATCTTATTCTTAAATTTAGTATAAATAGATTTATATAGCAACTTTACTATTATATTAACTAGTAGATTATTATATTTAATTACTCTACTATTATTATTATTTTAAGACACTAATTAAGGCGTAACGTCTATTTGTACCTTAGGCACGTTAATTAGATTTCTATATATAGTAATCTATAGTTCTATAGATAGACTAATAAAACTAGGTGTTAAAGTAACTACTAATATATCTATATATTATATAATAATATTAAAGATAGCTATAAAAGAATAAGAAAATAGAAATAAGAAACCTAATATAATAAGTAAAAGAGAAACTATAAAGTTTATAGAAATATACTAATATATACTATACACTAGCTAACTAAACTATTCTCTAGTTTCTATACGTAGTTACATGTAATATATTTAGCGTTAGAAGCTCTCTTAATTCTAATAACTTTCTTATCTATTACTTCTTAACTATAAAAAGAAATAAATTCTTGTTTAAACGCTCTCTACCTTCTACTTCTCTAAAGTTAACTACTATGTCTAATAATACTAGTAACTAATATAGATTACTATAGAACTATATTCTATATATAATAACTAAGTACTACTAGCTTACTAAAGAACTTCTATAGATACTTATACCTTTTCTATATAGTAGTATAAAGTATAAAAAATATACTATAAATCTAGCGTACACTAAAGAACGCAAGGCCTAGTTATACAACGTAAGTAGTTCTATGTAATACTAGAAAGTATACTAAAGAGCTAATTTATATACTTAGTCTATTACTAGCTTTAATACGTAAGTTATAGATAGAAATATTAAAAAGATTACTTATATTCTAATACCTCTTATTAAACTACTATTCTAAGAATATTATAATATACTTAAAGTAGTAACTCTCTATTACCTAAACCTAGATAGACTATACTACTAAATTAATAGAGTTTTAAGTCTTAGATATACTAGGTACTATAATTATTAAAACACTACTCTTCTAAGTATACTACCTATAAGTATAGTTTCTAAATAG
Organism: Alternaria triticimaculans; assembly: GCF_023758025.1. Lineage (NCBI taxonomy): Eukaryota > Fungi > Ascomycota > Dothideomycetes > Pleosporales > Pleosporaceae > Alternaria > Alternaria triticimaculans. The sequence goes on from NW_026055967.1 coordinate 1,095,062, forward strand.
CTAGTAGTAGACTTAGTATATATAGATCTAACTCTATTAGAAGCTATACCTACTAAATAATAAGATCTTAGAAACTATTACTTTAACGCTATTTATTTAATCTATTATAATAAGCTCTTTAACCTTATACTAGATATATATAAAATAAACCTAGAAAATATATATATACGTAGTATTATCTAACACTTTATTAGTACTATTACTCTTTACGCGTTTACTAAACTATCTCTTTCTATATATATAACTCTAATACTTTAAGGTACTATCTACTAAGAGAGTTAAATTATAGGCTTATTTTAGTTTCTCTACATCTTTTCTAATATAGAAGTATATTACGTACACTATTTTAAATACTAGTCTAGTTACTATACTACTTACTAAAGAATTGCCTTTATAGATACTAATATTTATAGCGTAGTAAGAATATTAGATAGAGTCTACTAGATATATAAAATAGCACTAATGTAAGATAAGATTCTTACTAAGAATATACTATTAGATATAATTATATTATCTCTATATATAACTTAGAGAAAAGAGAAGCTTTCTAAGTTATACCTAGAGAATATTAGATAGACTACGCTCTAATATAATTATACTATTTCTATATATAAAATAAACTAGCAATTAAGTAGTAAACCTAAAAGGCTTTTTTTAGTAGCGCTTAGGCGCTTATAATATTATTAAGTATATAGCTACTATATATATATAGATAGCCTGCGTACTTAAGTATAAGTCTAGAAAGGTTTTTATTTTCTAATAATAAAGTGTAACTATACTATAGTAGAAAGTAAACTATCTAAAAAAGTAACTATACCTAAATAATGTTAACGTATATCTTTAGTTATTTACTTTATAACGTGTTATAAAAATAATACGTTTTTTTAGCGCTACTTAAATATAGTACGTATAGTATATAGATTATTATAATAAAATAGATAATTAATATATAAAAAACTACGTATATATTATTATTAGTCTAAGGTATTACTTATAACTAAAAGACTTTTATATTATCTATAAGTAGAGCATACTCTTTCTACTACTACTAATATTAGAATAGTAGTGCTATAGTTTCTAGCGTCTCTATGTACTATCTACTAATCTAAATACTTATTATCTATATATAAACCTAAAATAAGCTAACACTATACTAAGTAGAATTTCTTATTTACTCTAGTAAGTGTATTATTATAGCGCCTATATAACGCTTTACAGCTATCTCTACTCTCTATTCTATTTCTTACTATTTATAAACTTTTATACTACTTCTATATAGGTTCTCTCTAATATATAATGCTAGTTATCTATTATATTATAGTAATTAGATATATACACCTAAATAGTAATAGCGCTAAAATATACTATAGTTCTAATATTGCGTAGTAGTTAGAATAAAGTATTCTTTTCTAGCTTATTATTATATAGAATATAAAAAACTATAATAATTTTCTACTTAGCTATAAGGTATCTTATAGCTTAATATAGAAAATACTTTAATTTAGCTTTAGAGCTGCGTATCTCTTCTTCGCTTTCTATAGCGTACTATTTCTAAGTTAAATATATTAATTAAATAACTTCTTTAATAAGAGTAATGTTAAGAGTATAAGTAAAGTTACTATTATCTCTACTACTAAAATAGTTAATAGCTATACTAATTAATGCTCTATACTAAGTTTCTATATAACTAGTTAGACTATACATGTACATAGCGCTCTAGCAGACCTACGTTATTACTATAGTTATCTTAGTGTCTATTAGAATTATAGTAGCGTTAGCACTATCTAGTAACTAGATAGTTAAATCTCTTTAAATAGTCTAATATAATACTAAAGGCTTATCTTTAAGAAACTTAAGTACTTTTATATTAAATTTATTCTAGAAGAGATTTAATTAACGTAGATAGGTGTGTATATATATTATATAATACTAGACTCTCTATTCTTAGTTCTAGTTATACACTAAGTTCTTATTAATTATTATTATTCTAGCTAGTAAGATAAGGTACTTATAGATCTTAAGTTATAATTTAGCTAGTAGCTTCTATATAACCTACACTACGCGCGCTAACTTTATATAATAGATAGAAATTAGAGTTACTATAGTTTCTTAAGCGTTCTCTAATATAAATTAATAGTAGTAAGAAAGTATATAAGAAAGTAGAAATAAAAGTATAGAAGAGAAGAAGTATAGTTATAAGTAGTAGATATATAATATAAGGTTATACTAGCGTAAAAAGAGTAGCGCTATATATAGTAAATAGTAGCTTAGAAGGTAAAAGGTAAAAAGTAAAAGGTAAGAGGTAAGAGGTAAGAGGTAGAAGGTAATAGGTAAAGTATATTATAGCACTACTAAGAGAGACTATCTAGATTATAAATATATATTATATAACCTCTACTTAAGTAAGCTATAATTACTATATTTCTTAAAGTACTACCTTAGCTACTATAAACGCAATAGAGCACGTACTATTAGACTTATAGTAATTATATAAAGTTTAACTCTATGTTATAGATAGGTAACTAAAAAAGACTTTTTTAGTAGCTTCTCTAATATAATAAATCTATAGAATAATTTATTATATTTATTCTCTATTATATATCTTTCTAAGAGAAGTAGTAGTAAGTAGGTAACTAAAAAAGACTTTTTTAGTAATACTCTAAGATAATAGCCTATAAAATAATTTACTACTTTTATTCTCTATTATAGATTCTACTAAAAGAAGTAGTAGTAGGTAGGTAACTAAAAAAGACTTTTTTAGTAGTACTCTAATACTATAGACCTATAAACTAACTTAATACTATTATTCTTTATTAGCTACTCTATTCTAGTAGATAGCGTTTTTAACTACCTATTTAATAGTAGGTTTATCTATACTATAAAGTTAGTTATACTATTTAAAAATAGTTCTATTATATAAGTAAACTATAACGTTAATAAGACTATTATTTATAATATAGCGTAGATTATAAACAAAGTTTATAAAACTTAAATAGTTCTACGTATTACTATATAACTCTACGTTATAGTAGAGCGTAATAGTATAACTAACACTAAGGCTAACTATTAACGCTTTAATAAACTATTAAAGGTTATCTTAGAAGAGATAAAGTTAATATATAGAAGAACTAATCTAATTTATAGTAATAAAATCTATAGTAATACTAGTGTAGTAGTTTATCTACTTTATATTAAAAGAGAACCTACTCTATAGATAAGTGTTGTTCTTAGCGCGTATAATATTAGTAGTAAGAGTAAAATATATTCTAGATATAAACTTTATATATTAGATACTATCTTTATAATATAGTAACCTTTTATCTTTTAGTATATAGTGTTTGTTATTAAAGTGCGTAAAGTACGTAAGATATATAGTTAGAGCCTTTATCTATATCTTAATACTCTTTTTACTAAGCGCCTTTTATAGGTAAGAATAGAGAATACTTAACTATTCTTTATTAACTATAACGCTAAAACCTTTAAGGTGTACTATAGGCTTATATATAGCGATAGTAACACTATTTACAATATTATTACTATCTTTTTTACTTATAACTTTTAATAGCTTAGTTAGTAGTATAAAACTATAGATCTAGTTTCTTAGTTTACTAGGCAACTCTTTAAACTAATACTTACTATATTTAGATAGTAAGTTTATAAATAGAAGGTTATTCTCTTTTATACTAGTATTAGATTCTAAAGTCTAACTATTATCTATACTACTAAAATTCTAATAGTTCTTGTCTTAGAGAAAAGAATTATTATTAATAAACTATAGTTCTTTACTAGTTATAATACTAGTATAGATACTACTCTATTTAGTAAATAAGCGTAGATTATAGTTTATAGAGAGTAGTTTATTTAGTCTATTACCTATCTAGTAGCTTACGTTATTATTATGTTTCTACGCTATAATATTAATAACTTATAATCTATATATTATAGTTAGCTCTAATACAACGTATATAAAAGTAGGTATAGTATATACTCTTTAATAGAGAAGAGATAAAGCTAATATATTATTATTAATAGAGAAAGTATAAATAAAAGAAAAGAAAATCTAGTTTATAATATATATAACGCGCTAGTTAATACGCTAGTAGATACTAGCTTATCTAAGTACTTCTAGTGTAAGAGGTAAAAGATGTAAAGTAAGAGGTATAAAGTGTAAGGTAAGAGGTATAAGATAAGAGGTATAAGGTATAAGGTAAAAGGTATAAGATAAGAGGTAAAAGGTATAAGATAAAAGGTATAAGGTATAAGGTATAAGATAAGAGATATAAGATACTAGATAAAAGAAGTAAAAGATAAGAGAAGCTAGCTGTACGCGCTATTTATTAATTATACTATATTAATAGTAAATTTAATTCTTAATTATTAAAAAGACTTTTTAGAATATATAGTATATACCTACTTTATAAGTAACTATTTATAGTTATAAAGCATAGCTATTTTTTACTATAATAAAAGTATACTTATTAAGTTTAAGTTAAGTATAAAGCTAACTAAAAAGGTCTTTTAAGTTTACTAGATATAGTTTATAAATACTAGAGAGCTACTAGTATTATTATATTACTCTTTCTCTAGGTAAATAATACGTAAAGTAACCTATTTAATAGTGCTTCTACCTACACTACGTAGCTAAGCATTCTATCTCTAAATATTATTAGTATAAGTATATACTATAATATCTAAGAAGCTATTATTAGTAATATAGTGTAAGTTGTATATAATATTTATAAAGCTAATATTACTAGTAATATAGCTCTTAATAAAGAGGTAGACTATAATAGCTAGACGTATACTTAGCCTAACTATTATTACCTCTATAAATAGCTATAGATAATTACTATCTAAGCTTAGCTACTATACACTTAGACTACTAAGTCTATTAACTTCTATAAGGTTTTTAATAATACTAGTAGAGTTATTAATATAACTTATATTAAAAAAGAATCTACTCTATAGGTAGGCGTTATTTCTTACTTATATAATGTTAGTAGTAAGAGTAAAGTGTACTCTAATAACTAATTTAGCGTACTAAACGCTATTCTTATAGTATAGTAACCTACTATCTTCTAGCTTATAATACTTATCTAGAAGCTAGAGTAAATACTTAGACTATTCTACTAGAGCCTATATTTATATTTCTACACCTATTTTACTAAGCGTAACCTTTAAGTAAGCGTGTAGAATACTTAACTATTTCTTATTAGTAAGAAGACTAAAACCTTTAAGATATACTATAGGCTTATATATTATAAAAATAACACTATTACTTTTTCTATTATCTTCTCTTTTACTAGTAAATATTAATACCTTAGTTAGTAGTATAAAACTATAAATTTAGTTTCTAAGCTTACTAGGTAACTTCTAAAACCTACGTATACTCTCTTTAGATAATATTTTAGATCTATAAATAGGTCTAATACTGTCTAATTAACCTTTAGCTACCTAGTGTATAAAATAGGTAGAAGTAGAATTAGTCTTATTATACCTATTCTCTAACTAATAACTATTAATCTAGAGTTATAGTAGATTATTAATAAATTAGGCTCTAGTAGTAGTAAAAGATAGTACGTATAGAGTACTAGAGTGTGTAAAGTAGTAGAGAATTTTATTAATATCTATAGAGTTATTACGTAGTTCTATATTTAGGTAGATCTTATAATTATTACGTATAATTATAGGTACTAGATAGTTAGTAAGTATATAATATACTTATATAAATAATTATAAAAAACTTACTAGTGTAAAGTTATTATAGTAAATAAAATAGAGAAGAGAATAGTTAGAGAAGAGAAAAGGTAGTTTATAGTAGATATATAATAATAAAACGCTAGTTATTACGCTAGTTATTACGCTAGTTATTACGCTAACTATAAGTAGTTAGCTTTATTAAAGTTATAGAAAGCTATAAGAGTAAGAGAAATAGGTATAAGTAAGAGAGATAGGTATAAGTAAAAGAAGTAAGTAAAAGTAAGAGAGATAGGTAAGAGTAAAAGAGATAAGTAAGAGTAAAAGAAATAAGTAAGAGTAAAAGAGATAAGTAAGAGTAAAAGAAAGCTAGATTATATCTAGCGTAATATTTATAGAGACGCTAGTATAGGTATATATATAACTATTCTAATATCTCTTTATATCTTATCTTCTATTCTACTTTTAAATATTTTACCTCTATAAGTAAGTATTTAAAATAAGCCTAGCTTTAGTATTTTTATTACTATTTCTACTTTATTTTAAAAAAATCTTATATAATAATTACCTAGATAATACTACTAGACTAGAGATACTATTTACTCTAGTTTCTATTCTAGTTAGCTAAGTAGACACTATTAGCTATTAGAAGCACTTTATTAACGTTATAGGTACTACTTTAGTAGAGAAAAAAGATAATAAGATGTTAAAAGTATACTATTCTACTACTACGTTACTAAATATAACTAATAAATACTAGTGTATTTTTAGTCTAGAAGCTAACCTATATAAACTAAACCTCTAGAATATTATATACACTATATTCTGCCTAGCCTATAAACCTCTTCTAGGCTACTACTAAGCTATTACCTTAAATATTAGTTACCTAGAATTACACTAGAAGTATCTATATAATATATATTATATTATAGCTAAGTTTGTTAGCTATATTAATAAACGCTACTCTACTTTACCTAGAAACCTATTTATTAAACTTATCTACTCTTAGTTATTAGAAATAATTTTTAACTAAGATAGTTAGCTATAAACTTTACCTAAATAACCTAACGCCTTTAAATAACTTAACACTATAGAAAACTACTTTCTTTACACTACTAAGCTAGTGTACCTAAATAAGGTTATATATATCTAGTTTAATATCTATACTCTTAATATATAAAAAGAGAATGTCTAAGATATTTTACGTAAGTTTCTTAGATCTTTAGTAATTATAGCTCTAAATAAAATATCTATTCTAGTTTATATCTAGGTTATCTTTAAGAGCTACGCGTCTTAGTAAAGATAAGTAGAAAAATTACTTAATTACTTGTATTTTAACTCTCTTAGCAAGGTATACTACGCTAAGAAGTTTAAATTTAGCTCTTATAAACCTATTATCTACAACTAGATCTATTTCTATAATCTAGAGGTAAATTACGCTATTAGTGTAGATGCCTATCTATATATTGCGTTTATATAATTAGAGTTTAATTAAGATTATATTATATAGAACTATCTAAAGAGAGATATTAAGGCAGCTTTAATTATATATACTACTATTTTAGCTAACTTTAAGTTATTTTATCTCTATAATCTATTATTTAGATTATTAGTTACTCTCTAAAAGTAATTTAGTTTATACTTTATAGTGCTCTTCTCTTCTACTACTACACTAAAGTATTTCTTTATTTAAATAAGTAACTATAAATAATAAGTTATTTAAGAAATATAATAAATAAAATTACTAAAGACAACTATACTTATATATATACCTATTTATATTAAGTTTTTTTATAAGAAATAAATAGCCTTTTTAAATATATTTTTATTAGTATTTAAGCTAAATCTATAGTAATAATAGTAGCTAGTATATCTATCTTTAGCGTATAACTAAAAAGGTCTTTTTTAGTTCTACCTCTAAGCACGCTATATAGCTAAGCTATTATCTAAATATAGATATTCTATAAATATATATGTAAAAGCGTAGCTAAATACTATAAGAGTAAGAATAAACTAATAAATTAAACTTATATTAAATTAAGATTTATATATTCTTTAGATTATTAAGTTAATATTAAAGTAACTACTATAACTAAAAGAGCTTCTTTAGTAATAATAATCTTTACTTCTTTATATAGTCTATAGTAATAATAGCGTTTAGTATCTAACTCTTTTACGTATAACCTAAAAAGTCTTTTTAGATTACTCTCTAAGTAGATATCTACTAATACGCTATAAACTTAATAATAGTACTTAATATATAAATCTACTACGTATAACTTAAAAAGTCTTTTTAGATTACTCTCTAAGTAGATCTTTACTAATACGCTATAAACTTAATAATAGTAACTAATATACAAATCTCTTATATATAATCTAAAAAGTCTTTTTAGGTTACTCTCTAAGTAGCTCTTTACTAGTATACTATAAACTTAATAATAGTAACTAATATATAAATCTCTTATATCTAACCTAAAAAGTTTTTTTAAGTTACTCTCTAAGTAGCTCTTTACTAGTATACTATAAACAAAGTATTACCTTACTATAAATAGTTTAGCCTATAGTAATATAGTTAATATATAAATAAAGTATAAATAAAACTCTAAATTTGTTATAGATATTACGTTAATACTAGAATATAAGGCTATATAGTGCACTAAGCGCATATAACTCTAGATACTAGTTAATAGAATATTATAAGTATAAGTATATTTCTTATTATATATAGTTATAGCAAATCTATTATTAATATAATTATAAAACTTCTTAAATTTAATAAATATTATTTATATAACATAATTCTAATATAATTATATTATCTAAATAAAAAAGACTTTTTTAGAACTACTTTCTTTAGTCTTACTCTCTTTCTAGCCTTCTATAACTAGCATTATACTATATACTAAAATACTATTATATAAAAAGACTTGCCTAAACTAGAATAATATAAACTTATTATATGTTCTAACTATGTTCTACTACTTCTACTAAATTATCTCTATTTACTCTACTTTCTTATATCTCTAGTATATAGTTATATTCTAGTTTTACACTACTTTCTTAATTCTATACTATAGATACTTATACTATTTAGTAGAACTTCTATTATAGAATTTAAACCTTATATATATATTAAAGAATATTTTTAAGTAGATATAATATACGTCTCTTAGAGTACAAAATAGTTTATCTTAGTCTAGACTCTATTACTTAGGTACCTATAGTATAAGAAGCACTAAACTTATAGCTATTATATAATAACTTACGTAGTGTATAAATTACTACGTTATAAGCTCTAGTCTAAAAATATTATTATAGTTTTTATAGTACTACTAGCGCACTATATTAATAGATACAACTAAGCTATTTATATGCTTAATATTAAGTCTACTAGATATACTTAGTATTTACTCTCTTACTATTATTACTATAATAGCTAATAACGCTCTAACTTAGGTAGACGTATTCTATATAATATCTCTATTATTTAAATATACGTAGAAAAGTGTAGTCTACTATACTACTATTTCTAGTGTTAATAGATATAGATAGTAGGTATATTATAGAAATATAATCTTCTTAATAATCTTTAATAGCTTTGTTTTAAGAGTCTTTAGTGCTTTAAATAGAAACTCTATTCTATATATACGTATTATAGTAAAACTTATATTAATAGTAGAAGCGTTATACTTAACTCTACTATTCTTGTAGTAACTATTTACGCTATTATTAATATTATATAAAGTTTATAGCCTAACTAGATATACGTAGATTTTATATCTTAATTTAGTAGGTAATTAACTAAGCTAATTATTTAGGCTATCTAGCAATAATATTAAAGATACTATAAATTAGTAAGTAGGCGTTATAGATAGGTTAGTTTAATATTAATATAAATATTACGTTACTAATAAAAATAAGTAAAAAGATATTATAGAAAAGATAGTAATATAAGAGTAGAAGAGAATATTAATATAATTATATTAGTATAAGGCTAGCGTAGTCTAGGTAAGAGAGAAATTAAGGTAATAGATAAGATAAGAGATAGAAAAGACGTTAGCTTAATAGAATAGGTAACTAGAAAGTAAAGAAGGTAAGAAAAAGTAGAGAAGTATAACGTTATAGTAATAATAATAGTAATACGTATATATATAAATAAGGTAAGAGAGAGAAAAAAAGCCTAAAACCTAGATAATAGAGAAGATATAAATGCTAAGGTAGTAGTAAAGAACTTGTTTTATAGTAAGTAAGGTAAGATTCTTAGTAGAAGAACTATAGTAATTAGTAACTAGATATAGGTAAGAGTAGGTACTAAGGTAGTAAAAATATTAGTTAATAGAAGGTATATTACGTGTAACATAATAGAATAATAACGCAAATATAATTAGATAGAATATACTATAATTATACTTATAAATAAGACTATAATATAATATAGTTACTAAGTAAGTATAAAGAAGATACTATACTAATATACTTATAATAATACTCTTAAACACTAGAGTAATAAAGCTTATAACTAGTATTACTAGCTTATAAGCTAAGCTATACTAATAGACACTAAGCTCTAGCTCTATTTATAGGTAGGTGTAAAGTCTAAAAGTTATTTAATTTTCTATTAGATAATACTAGTTACGCGATTATTGTAATAGTATTAATTAAAAACTCTAATAAATAGTATAACTACTATAATATAGTACCTACTCTCTCTAAGAATTAATATCTTCTACTTAAATATAAATAAATACACTAAAGTAGCTATTATTACTAACGTAGCAAAGGTTATATATTAGATTAAGAATAGCGTATCTATTAACTTGCGTAATATCTAGAACTTTAATATATATATGTATAGCTAGAATTATGCTAAGGTTTATTATAGCTATTTGCACAAACATAGTAAAGTCTACGCTAACTAGGCGTAGATTCTTAGATTAATACCTACTAAGTCTGTTACTAGCTACCTATGCCTTTATAGTAACTATAAAGTACTCTATCTAATTAAGGTTAAAAGTAAATAGAAACTACTAATAGCTATTTTACTTTACCTATACTATATTAGCTATAACTATAAGATAAAAACCTAATAATAATTTTATATACTAGACGCTGTCTTTATAGAATAGTAATTACCTATTCTTTAGTATATAATATATGTAATTATATAAGCTACCTGCCTTTATACTATTATACTATAAGACTATAAAGTAGATACTAAACTTATATTACGTAAGCTACTATTATAAGTATAGTATAAGTTCTCTTATATATTTCTTATTAGAGTTAACGCTAATACCTTAGAAGCTAACTAGTGTATATTATTAAGTATATTTAATATATTTAGATATATACCTTATACTACTCTAACGTATAAGAGTAGTAGATAGTAGTAGTAGTATATAGTAATAAATGCAAAGTTGTAGATAGAAAGAGAGAGACTTAAAGCTATAACTACGTTCTTAACTCTAATCTTAAGAGAGTGTTATAGTATTTATTATTAGAGAAGCTAGTTTAGGTATAACCTAATAAGTAGTTAGTAAAGATATAATAGAAAATAGATATAAAGTAAAAGAAAGTATATAGTAAGTAGAAGTAGTTTATAAGATAGGTCTACTAGACTTACTTATTACTAGCGTATTAGTACGTACGTAAATAACTTAAATAATTTATATATATAACTATAAGGTAGTTAAGAGTGTATAGTATATAGGTATTATATTAGTAAGTAGCTAAGCCTTTAATCTTATATATAGCTGTAAGATAGACTATTAGGCGCGTTACGTTCTACTACATATGTTGCAGCTATACTACTAACTACTATATTCTAGAAAGCTAGCTCTAGTTACCTGTGTATTTATACTAATAAGAAAGAACGTATAGCTAGTGTTAGTAAGTCTAATAAAGTATCTATTTATAAGAGTAGAATAAAAAAGTAATTATTAGCTACTAGCTAAGTTCTACCTATAGATAAGCTAACTCTACCTATAGTAGTTATACTTAGCTAATACTACGTACTAGAGATTAAATAGTTTAATCTAGCTACTATACGTACTTAAAAGAGAAAACTTTGCGTAGTCTCTAGCTATAATACATCTACACTATTAGCTATAAATACTCTAACACTACCTATTATACTATATTCTAATAAAACTATAGATACGCTTAGTTAAGTAGAGTCTATTATATAAGTTAAAGTATAGCTAGAAGATGTCTTTTATAATATAGATAGTAAAGGCAATAAGGTAGAGTTACTAACACTTCTACTAGCTAATAACTATTATTCTATATACTATATTAGTTTAGATAATAGCCTTATTAATATAATTACTATAGGTATACTATAACTAAAAGTAGCTGCAGGTACAGCTCTATCTAAAAAAGACTTTTTAGGTTCTACCTCTACTAACTACTATATATAGACTCTAGTTCTAGTCTATTTATATCTCTAGAATAAACGCTTGTTACTCTACTACTATATATAATATTATTACCTAATTTAAACTACACTAATTTTAAGCTATTTTTACTATATAATAATAATAAGAAAGTTTCTGCGCTGTTACCTACGCTATTTTATATATATATATAATTATAAAACCTAACCTAGACCTAAGATAAACTATTTAGTTTATCTTATAGTAGTTCTACTAGAAATAGACTATAGAGAAACTCTAGTAGCTTATATTTACTATAGAGCTATTTAACTTATAAGGTATACTAGCTACTTACTATAGATTATATTACTTCTATATCTAGATAAATAACGCTAGCTATAGAACGCATATAATTAGATATAAACTAATATATAGAGTAAGTAGAATAACTAAGTTCTAGTAATAAATCTAGTAGTAACTCTTTACTACGCTTCTATAATAGTATAGATATATTTAGTGTAGATCTAGACGTAATAGTAATTAGTAGATAGTAAGAATAAGCTATTAATGCGTTAATTTAGTCTATAAAGCTTACCTATTCTTATTAGTATTATAAGTATAAGTTCTATATAAAATACTTATTACGCTAGATAGTAACTCTACTTTAGCGCTAAATTAAATATATATTATTTACTACTTATACTAACACCTCTCTAAGTTATGTAAAGGTACTAGAAGTATATTTATAAAGACTAAAGATATTTAACTAGCGCGCCTTAGTTACTAGTTATAGACTAGATTCTGCTAGTTCTAATAAACTATCTAAGCTTAACTTAGATATATCTAAAGAGAAACTAACGCGTAAGCTTAGAGTAGCGCTTAATATTAGCTTTAAATTTAATATAAATAGTATTATTTTTATAGCTAATAGTTTAGGCGTATTCTGTAAAGATATAGAATAGTTCTTCTATCTATTCTATACCTAGTTATAGTAGTAGAACTAGTATGTAAAGTTTCTAGGTATAGATATAATAAAAGATAAGTGTATGTAATATTATTCTACTAGTTAGTAAAAGTATTATATCTTTTTTAGTGCTATGCTATTATACTATAAGAGTTTAAGTAGAGATAAAGTAATAATAATATACTAAAATATATTATTAGTATAGCGCTAACGCTATGTAGATTATATCTAGAAGTTAATATTTAGATAACTATATTATAGAGATATAGACTAATTATATTCTTCTTCTATTTCTTTATAACGCGTATAGATAAGAACAGCGCTATTACTACCTATAAACGTTCTAAGAGATATAAACTAAGTTACGCGTATATAGTAAAACTAATATTAGTTATTATTAGTAGAGTCTAGTTAACACTTATATACTAATTACTACTTATATACTTACTACTTTATAGAATAATATACTTATACGTTTAAAGCATATACTAAATACTCTATTACTAGCTAATACCTTTACTAATCTAACTCTTATTATATCTAATTATAATCTTAAGTTAAATAGTTTTAGTAAATATTATTTTATAGATGTTTACACTACTTTTATAGTAGACTTTAATATATAGTAGAATAAAGTTTATATATAATTATAGTACTTTTAGCTTAATTTAGAACTAGAGCGCTTTATTATAGGTACGTAAAAGAAGCTAAACACTAGAGTTACGCTTCTTTAGAAGACTACATATAATACTTATTAGTTACACTAGTTTGCTAGCTTAGCTTCTATACTATATATTAGATTTAAAGATACTATATTTTTATAGGCTAGTATACTAGCTAGCTCTATCTAAATAAATATACTTATTAGTAACTCTTTTTACTTTATTAGACTAGAAATAAGTAAGGTATATAACGTAATAAAGAAATAATATACATTATAGATAAAGAGTTTATACCTATTCTAGAGTCTAGGCTTAGAAGCGTTATTTTATATAAAGAAGTAACTACTATATTAGAATAAAAAGTAATAAAGCTATAGTTAACAGCGTATAAAGCTTAATACTACGTTAATTCTATAGTACCTATAGAATAGTAAAGACTGCGTATATAAACTATTATACACTATAGATACTTCTAATTATAGAGATAGATAAAAGTTACGTTTGTTACTTAATCTCTTCTTAGCGTTACTTAGCAATTTAGATTTATAAGTCTAGTAGTCTATTAGTAAGTACTCTTACACTAACTATTAGATGCTTTATATAAGTAATGTTAACGCGTTTTACGTTACTAAAGCTAATTAATAGCTAATTCTATTAGAAAGCATTACTACTATAGCCTAGCTCTAACTAGACACTAATAAAAATATATTATTAGTAGATTAAGAGTTAAATAGCCTAATAAGTATAGTAGTAGCACGCCTATTATAATTTTTACTTAGATATTTTAATTCTGCCTAGTTCTCTAAGCTCTAGTAGAGTAAACGTTAGGTAAAGAGCTAATTTTTAAATAAGTTTAGAAATAACATAGTATATAAAGATACTATTTACTATAAGTAGTAAGAGTTAAATCTTATAGAATCTAACTAAGAATATAGTATAATATAGCTATTACCTAAGTTAGGTGTATAGAGCCTCTACGTACCTGTCTTTTACATTTAGTAGTACTTCTATCTAGATATTAATATTAACACTATCTAATCTAGTCTTAGTATATCTATATTAGTACTTTAGGCTAGCAATTATAAAAGTAAAGTGCGTAAATATATATATATACAAATTAAAGAACTAGTTAAAGTAAACTAGCTATTAGATAAGGCCTATATTTAGCTATATAATATTCTATTATAGTTATATATCTAATTATATAATCTAGCTATATAGAATAAAATATTTTTATAATAGAAGACGTAAGGCGTAATATAACTACAAAACTAGATAATATTTAAGGCACTATATAAGTAGTCTAATTTATTAAAACGTAGTCTAGAAGTACTATTAATAGACTATCTATACTAGTATCTTAGCTCTAAAGAGGCTATAGTAGTTAAATAATTTAATATAGTATTTATAAAGAGCGCAGCTATAGATACATTAAAGATATAGAAATACTTTCTTTTCTAGAATAATGCGAGCTAGTAGAGTTATGTACTTCTACTTTTCTAATCTATATAGAACCTGCCTTTATAGTTTATAAAAATACTTTATATATAAAAGTTAAGTAAAATTACTAATATAATCTAAGTAGTAGCTAGACTAAACGCACTAGTCTATTTAAAGACATACTACGTCTAACTTACTATTATAGCCTCTTATTATATCTAAGCTATTATAAACTATAACTATAATAAAGCTATTACTAGTACTAAAACTTTATTACATAATTCTAAATTAGTGTAGATATAATATAGAGTAGATAATAGATTATTAAAAATAAAATAAATATTTCTATTCTTTAATAACTAAGATCTAGTACGCGTAAACTAAACTAACTATAACTCTAAAGAGAAAGATATAAAAAAGAGAGAAGTAAAGAAAATTATATTATAATAGAGAGTGCTTTTAACAATAGATTAAAAATACTACGCTAATAGTATTAAATCTAGTTTAGATAGCTATCTACTAAAAGCTATTATTATGTCTAGGTTCTAGTATAGTACACTAGAGAAGCTAATAGAGCTAATAGTGTATATAGACTAAGTTAAATAATAGGTAGAGGCTAAAGTAGAGTTAATTAGGTTATAGTAGACTAAAGAAGAGAAAGAATCTAACTAGCTATAGTAACTAGAGAAAGATATTAATAATACGCTTATTAATAGTAGTACTCTTTCTAACGTATTAAATATAGTAGAAACTTAAATAATTAAAGCTAAATAAACCTTATTTAATAATAACACTACTTGCTAATATACTACTATTATAGATCTATTATCTTATAGTAACGTATATAGATAATATATGTAATATGTAAGATAGAACTAAGGTATATATTAATAGTTAGATGTATAATATATAGTTTATAGGTAGTAAGGTTATACTTAAGTATAATATTAGATTAGCTATATTATAGCGCATAAAGTGCTACTAAAGAAGACTTTTGTATATAATTATAGTAGAAAGTATTATATACGTAATTCTAGTATATAAGAAGGTACTAAAAAAAGACTTTTTAGGTTATCTAGTAATAAGAAGCTACTAAGCAATAATAAATATGTCTAAAAGACTTACTAAAAAAGTCTTTTAGATTATCTAGTAGTAATAGAATATAAATTATTTCTATAGGCGTCTAAGATACTAATAAAAAAGACCTTTTAGGTTCTTTAGTAATAGAGACTAATAGAAAAATAAAAACGTCTTAGAGGTTAACTAAAAAAGTCTTTTCTATCTTATAGTATAGTAATAGCTATAATTAATTATAGTATATAAGAAAGTATATAAAAGACGTATAAGTATACTTATAGTAAACTATAATTAATAACTTATTACACTAGTTTAATTATACGTATATCTACTATATATATATATAGTAGAGGCGTATTATTATATACGTACTTTAGATATATAATACTATAGTGTAGCTATTACTAATATCTATATCTTTACTATTCTTTATCTAATTATGTAATAGTACACTAAATAGTATAGTTATATTATATTATAATCTTACTCTTACTTTATTACTTATCTTATCTCTTACTTTACCTCTTACCTTATCTTTTATCTTTACCTTATGCGCGTAGTAGTAGCGTAGATAAATAACGCTAGCGTTTATACTAGTCTCTTAGTATTAGAATACTTATATTAACTAGTAACTTCTTACTTTTCTTCTTTCTAATACTTACGCTCTATATATATTAACGCTATTAGCCTAGTATTTATTAATTCTTTTTCTATTATATATAGTAGTAAGCTTTTTACTTATCTACTAGAGCTAAGTACTTTCTCTATTAGAAGATAGAGTCTATAAGAATAATCTTTAAGTAAGAATAAAAAAAATCTTTTAGGTTAGCCTCTATACTTATAATATATATAGTACGCCTAGTTTATATCTAAGATTCTTTACTATAGGTATTATCTTTATATTAGTAAGCTAAAAAAGACCTTTTAGGTTAGCTTCTATACTTATAACATATATAGCACGCTTAGTTTATACCTAAGATTCTTTAACGTAGATATTATCTCTATATTAGTAAGCTAAAAAAGACTTTTTAGATTAGCTTCTATACTTATAATATATACAGCACACCTAGTTTATACCTAAGATTCTTTACTATAGATATTATCTCTATACTAGTAAGCTAAAAAAGACTTTTTAGGTTAGCTTCTCTACTTATAATATATAGTATTATATACGTAACTCTCTATTTATAGAACTCTTAATATTATTAAGATAGTGTTTACTAGCAAAGTAGACAAGATAATAAATCTAATAGATAGAATAGAAGTTATATCTAAAGATATAGATATTACTACTATTAATAACACTATATCTAATTATATTTAGTAATATATTAGTAATAGGTCTCTTAATAATAATATAAATCTATAAATTTCTTTAGGTAGCGCAAAGAATATTATAGTTAGGTACTTCTAATAACTATTTACTATTACACTAGATTACTAGAATAAGATTCTGTATAAAATGTAGATGCTATATAAAACTTTCTAAGAATATTATAATATAGTAATAGCGTATAACGCTAGCGCTAATAATAATAAGGCATTAATGTTAGACTAGCGTATTATTCTAGACACTAATAATAATACTAATATAAGCACTAATAATAATAACACTAATCTAAATAAAACCTTTAGTAGATATCTAGGTTTGCGTAGAGTTAGCTATAGTAAATACGTCTAAACGTACGTAGATAATTTCTAAATATATAACTACTCTAAAAATAAAGACTAGAAATTATAGAATCTAAATAAAATTAGAGTCTACTATTACACTAGAATAAGAGGTATATTATATTAGAATAAGCTATATTTATCTAATTTAAAACTTAGTTTTAAATCTAAGTTCTATTAGATATATATATTCTAGTACTTTTATAAATAGAAGTGTCTAGTTAGTAATTCTATAAAATATACTCTACGCTAGTATAAAGATTTAATTAAAAAGAGAATAAACTACGTTAAGAGTATAGAGAAGAGAAAGATTACTAAAGTAAATAAGCTTAAGAAACTAGAATTAAAGTAATATAATCTTAGTATATAACTACTTTATAAATCTACTAACGTTCTAGAAGAGCTAGCTAACTCTAATGCAGACTTTAGTAAACTAGTAGAGGCTAATACTATTACTATTACTACTGCTCTAGTAGATACACTAGACGCTAAGAATCTAGATAAAGCTACTTATAAGTAGGCTAAAGAACTAGCGTAGATTAACACTTAGATAGCTATTATTAGAGCACGTTTTTAGAATATTCTAGCTACTTCTAATAAGCTAAGACGTATAGAAGCTAAAGAAAATAACAAAGTTAACGCAGCTCTAAGTAAGAAATATACACTATTAGCTAAGAAGACACTTAATTAGATTATTAAAATACTAAAGAAGGCTAGTATAAAGCGTAATAAAAGTAATAGCAATACTATAGATAGAGCTACTATTATACCTATTCTCTATAGTAGAAAGAGAAAATCTATTCTAGAAGTAACTCTTATTACTAATAAGATGCTTAAGCTAGAGAAATATATTTAAAAGCTTAATAATCTAGATATAAAAACCTATTAGTAGGTTCTACTTACTAAATAGCTTTATATATATCTTCTAAGTTATACGTAACTATTTTTTACTAACTTTAAGTACGTAGATCTTAATAACATTTATCTATAATATATATTAGTATTTAACCTTCTCTATATAATAAGTAGAAGTATACTCTCTTCTAGTTAGAGTATTCTTACTATAGAAGAGATAGCTAAGATTATTACTAAAGAGTTTACTATATAGAAGTAGCACTAGAAAGCTACTATCTAAAACGTAATACTCTAGCGTATAGCTAACTTAGACGCTTATTATAGAGCTAGTAAAGTAAAGAAAAGTATAGAGAAAATTAATAGTAAAATAGCAAATATATAGTTATCTACACTATTAACGCTAGTAAAGTAGAAGTATATTTAAATAAAGCGCTATAATCTATTAAAAAACCTAAACTTTAATAAAAAGGTAGCTTTAACTAGTTAAGCTTTTAAGAAGAAGAAGTCTTTAGTATAAATAGGCGCTGCGCTTTTTAGTAAAATAGAATAGAATAAAAAAGAGCCTAAACTAAATATATAAACTTCTTATAGATTAACTAAAGTAAAAGATTCTATACTCTTCTATTCTATTTATACTAGTATAAACTTCTAAATACTACTATTATCTAACGCTTATAAAAAGGCTATAATAATAATTATAAAACTTATAGATAGGCTAGAATTTTAGCACTATAACCTAGCTAGAGCTATAAAGCACCTTAGTATTACTAATAGTAACTACCTTTATATAGCTTTCTAGAGCCTAGATATTACACTAAAGTAGTAGTAGTGCTTAGGTATACACTTTATATATATTATTATCTAGCGTTACCTAACTAAAGAAGGTAGTGTTTTTAACTATATTAGTCTAGGTAAGATATAGAAGTATAGTAGCTATATTTACTTAGTAAGTCTCTATTTATATACTAATTATTCTTTATAGTTTCTTTAGTTTACTCTAATTATGTTATTTAGAGTACTACTAAAAAAAACTTTTTAGATTAGCTTTTTATAAGCTCTAACTAACGCGTTTATAAAATTCTATTACTACTATAAGAGCTTAGAACAACGCCTCTAATAATAGTAAGCCTAAATATAAACTCTAGCTTATTATTACGCTTACAAGTCTTATTAATAAGACTACTACTACTCTTATAAAGTTTAGCTCTAGTTTTCTTATTATTTATATTTTTTATTTAGATAGTTATATTAAGAGCTAAAAAATTAAGACTATTACTAATAGCTTTATAAAGCTCTATTCTCTCTATAATAAGCGTAACTACCTAAATAATTATTCTATTATTATTATATTATATAAAATATAGGTAAGTGTTTATAAACCTATATTTATATTAGGCTAAGTAAAAGATAATAGAAAAGAGGTATTAATAGACAAAGTTTTACTATCTCTACTTCTAGATTAGTCTAGAAACTCTTAAGAACGCTATTATAGTATTATTTATAATAAACTATAGAATTTTCTATAGAATTATAATACTTACTAAACTACTATTAAATACGCTAACGCAGATTAAGTATAGTTATTTAGTAGAAGCCTAGCTCTATATAGGCTTACTAACTATAGCTTTTATATTAGTCTTATTTTTTATTCTAATAGAGAATAGAAGGTAGTTATACACTTTAAGAGTAGAATTAAAACTATATTCTATAATAGCAGCAAGACGTTCTAAACCTAGTCTAATTCTTTTACGCTTAATAAAAACTACTCTACTAGAGAATAGTGTTATATCTAGCGCTACTTTAATTACTTTATTAGCAAACTATCTATAAATACTAGAATAAGGTATAATATCTATAAAGAAATATCTATCTAGACTAGAGATGTACTATAGTATATTTCTATCTACCGCAACTATAACTCTAAACTAAGCCTAACGTCTAACGTTAAGATTATAGATAATATTTCTATTCTTAATTATTACGCTATAGAGGCTATGTTCTTACTATTAGAATAAGTAGAGTATAACGCTAGGTATAAGTAGTAGAAGTAATAATTTATATTAACCTTGCGTAGTAAAAACAAAGTAAGTAGTAATATACCTACTTTAAGTAGTAATATACCTAATCTATAAACTATTAGAGTACTTAGTCTTATATAATAGTTCTTGCCTCTTTAATACCTCTACTTACTAAATAACTAGTATATTACCTCTAAACTAGATACCTCTAGGCTTATAGAAGAGAATAAGAAATTGCCTTAATATTAGAAGAATTATAACTTCTAGTTTTAGAGTAAGAGTAAACTCTATAAGAGTATACTTTTACTAAAGAGTAATAATATAGATACTTATTAATACCTCTTATATATAATTATGTTAATAAATACCTACTAGGCTAACCTATTATAGCTAGAAGTCTAGAATCTAGAAGATATTAAAGATACAGCAAAGTAGAGTAATATATAAGTTATTTACTTTTTTATCTAGTACTTATCTAAGCTAGGTATAATTCTAGGCCTTTTTATAAAGCATATTACACTTAGAGATAAGAAAATTATTATCTAGTTTAAGATATCTAAGATATAGAACTAGTTTACTAAAATTCTAGTATCTATCTCTAGTTTAAAGGAGTACTCTAAGGTTATTAACGTAAATATAAAGGTAGATAAGTAAGAGACGCTATAGAAGTTATTTAATAATCTAAAGTATAATTTTTATATCTTACTTATAAATAAAGAAGTTTCTAGTATTAGTATAAACTTCTAGTATAGGTACTATAGGTAGATTATTATTAAGGTCTTAGCTTTATATAATAAAAAGCTATAGGTTATTAGACGCTACTACTACTTTAGTGCTAAATACCTAAACATTATATACTTTATCTATCTTACTAAGTGTATTAATAATTACACGCTTACGTATATTATTTATTCTAACTTTCTATCTAAAAAAAACCTTTTTAGTTATACTCTAACTAACTTATACTAACTTATATACAGAAATACTATAAACTACGCTACTATAGCTAGCAAAGTAGCTATAATTTAGTGTAATAATTTTAATTAATATTAAATTCTTATAGAAGAGGCTAATAGCTCTTTTTAGTATATTCTATTTAACTATAATAATAAACTAGTAGAGTAGTTTATTAGTTCTAGAGATTATAGTAGTAAGACTTACTACTATCTATACTAAGTAGATAGTATTAAAGTTATACGCTAAATAGTAGATAAGAGTTATATTAAAATGTAGAACGTACTAGACAAACTATTCTATCTAACTTACGCTCTCTAAAAGATAATATAGTCTATATACTTATAAATAGTTATATAGTATAGTAGTTTAGGTATTTACTATAAGAAAAATCTACTATAGGTACGTACGTAAGAGTTATAGGTATGTAAGGCTGCCTTTAGATTCTAACTTGCAGTTTTCTAAGGTTTCTTTAAGTATATTTCTCTTAACTAACCTTAACTAGTTATAGATAATACTAAAGCTTTCTAACTAACTATAGAGTTATAGTAGAATAAGTAGAATAATATAGTACGTAGAAAGTTCTACAAAACGTATAAGCGTTAGACTAGCTATAAGTTTAAGTATAAGCTACTTATAATAGAAGTATATAAGAAAGCTTATCTATATAAGAATACTAAGGCTGCTAGTAAATCTAAGTTAGTACCTAGACACGCAACGTAGAGTACTACTAAGTAAGGCTAGAAGGCTTCTACTCTATTATATAAGAGCACTAAGTTTATTAAGAAAAGTAGTTTAGACTCTAAGTTAAGTAAGATAGATAGTAATAACTTTAATAATCTTAAGTCTAATAAGACTAATATTAGGCTCTAGTTTAATATATAAATAGAAGGTAAAAGAGAATATAGATTAGTAGTTAGATATATAATATATATTTAGTGTCTTTACGCACTTTCTATTAGTATTACGCTATAGATAATATATATAAATAGCTATATATCTACTTACTAAGATAAATCTAGTGTTATAATATAATATATATATATAAGAAAGTGCTAGTAACTATACTATATATAGAAATATATTCTATAGCCTAATATAGAGCTACCTTGTCTTAGCGCTAATATACTACGCCTCTAGCTAATTCTATATTCTCTACTAACCTAAATCTATATCTCTTACTATTATCTACTACGTACTATATAACTATACGCGTATAGTTATATTATCTAGCTAGCCTTTCTATATAGTACGTCTATTTTGCTAGTAATAACGCGTAGATTTTATTTTTAGTAGTTATAATACGTAGTTTACTCTATGCACGCCTCTTTTATATCTAATATATAATAACTAGTTTACTATCTATTTACTATCTAACTAGTAGTATTTAGTTCTACCTTAGTATATCTACTAGCGCTTCTACTAATATTATAAGTGTAGAGATAAGCTTTATTTACTTACTTAGTTTTAGTAAGCTTATAGCGCTTGCGTAGAGTTCTATATAATCTAGTAGCTATAGTACTACTACTAGCGCCTAGGTTAGTAGTAAAGCCTAACGCGTATAAAGCTTTTTTACGCGTTAGAATAGTGCTTATTAGATTAGGTTTAGAACTAGTTTTAAGAATAATAAAGAAGTAGATACGCTTACTAGAAGTAGAAACTCTTTAGATTCTTTAGGTTAGCTAGTAATACTAATTCTATACCTTTTACTAGTAAGCCTACGCTACTCTTTATTCTTAATATCTTTATATAATAAATTATTACTACGCGCGTAGTAACTATTACCTTATACGTCTTCTTAGATAACTATACTTTCTCTAGTATACGTATATAGTACTATAGCTACTACTCTAGATATTAAAAGCTAACACAACGTTTATAATAATATACCTATTAGTATTAGATATATAGACTTTAAGTTAAAGTCTACTATAAGTAGTTTATGCTACTCTAGTTTTTAGTGCTTACTTAAGTTAAAGTCTATAAGATTCTCTAGATAATATTTAGGTTAAAGTTCTAAACTTTAATTATCTTATAGATGTTCTATAACTACTAATTCTTTTAACTTTATATAAAGTAGATATACTTCTATATAAGTAATAATATACTTATACGTTCTGCATAATTCTAACTATAGAGTAAGATACCTACTAGCTTGTAGTTAGAGTGCACGTAGGTACTAAGAACTATTTACTTCTTATCTAGATACAAAACCTTTACTATCTAACTCTAATATTAAACTTTACTATCTAGGCTAGATATAAAATCTTTCTATCTTTGTATAATGCGTACCTTTAGTATCTATACCTAACGTAAACTTATTGCATTTATTTAAGTAATAAAACTTTTATTTTAAATATTACTACATCTAAGTATAAATCTATTATAAAATTTATTATCTTAGTCTTTCTATTCTATACGCGTAATAAGTAGGCTAAAGTCTATAATAAGACGTAATACATTATACGTATATAATAGTAGTATATTATATAGAGAGTATATTAGAATAGATAGGTTTAGTCTACGTTAGGTTATTTTATATATAAAGGTTCTTATAGAAAGTAGAAAACGCACTAGAATATAACTACTATATATATAGAAGAAAGTCTATATTACGTAAGTATAATATATATTCTAGAATAGAGTTATTATTTCTCTATTCTAGCTACTATATGCTAAAGCTTATTAATTGTTTTCTACCTTACTATTAATAGTAAGTATACTATTAGTATCTAAATTAGTGTAGTTAACTTTAGTAGTATTATTAGCGTTAATAATAGTTCTATAGCTTTTAGTAACCTTATAGAGTATACTTTTACTTACTTTAATATAACTATAGAGTTAAGCTACTTTTACTTTAGCTATATTAACCTTATCTAAGGCTTTAGCTATTTTTAGCCTTTCTATTATAATATTACTTTATAGCGTTACTACTACTTTCTCTAAGTAGACTATTTCTACTTAAGTATAATGTAACTCTTTTTAATCTATATATAGCTTTTCTACTAAGCCTTTTATGTGCTTAAACTCTACTTTAATTTCTATAGAAATGTGCTTAAAGCTTAACATTCTATAGTAGGTATGCACTAACTTCTTACTATTCTAAACTAGAGTAGAGGTAGTAACGCGTTTTAATAACTATATAGAGAAAGATAATTAGCGTAAGGTATAAACGTAGATAACGTTCTTAATAGATACGTCTTTTAATAGTATAGTAGTACGCGTAGTATATTTATACTTAGCTAAGGTAAAACTATCTAGTAGCTTTCTCTTACTTTAGAGAGGCTTTACTATACTTATAGCTCTAGTTCTAGACGCTATATCTGTTTAGTTATAGTAGACTAGAATATTAGTAAATATTACTAGTATAGAGCTTTATTACTTATAAGATAATTATAAGTATATAATAATAGAAGAAGATATAGTAGATATAACGTAGAAAGAGACTAAAATAAGAAACGCGTTACTATAACTAAGTTTAGCTCTCTATATAATAGTATATAACGCTAATATTAGAGATTACGCTAAATATGTTTAAACTTAGTATAATATAAAACTATTATATTTACTTATACTCTAAAAATAATATATTTTTACTTAAACACCTCTTCTCTACTATATCTCTAGGCTCTATAGTACCTACTAGGCGCTATCTAATCTAAATATACTTATAACTATTATTTAGATTATAAGACTAGAGTAGAAACTATAGACTTTCTAGGTTATTATAAATATAGTTTTATTTCTCTATATCTTTAAACGTAAACTATTCTAATAGTAGAGAGTATCTCTCTATTAGCATTATTATTATATTCTTAATTATATCTAATAGTAGTACTACGTATTTATTGCATATAATAATAAGATTATACTACTCTAGAAATATTACCTTCTATAGGCTCTTAACCTAACTATTTTTAACTTTTTCTAGTAATAGCGTAAAAGCGCTAACTCTAAATAATATCTTAAAATAACTTTACCTTTTTTTATACGTTATAACCTTATTAAACTTTATCTATTCTCTTCTATATGTCTACCTCTTTGCGTTCTAACTATATAGTACTTTTAGTAAGTGTATTTTTGTAAATATTATAACTCTCTATTCTAGTCTCTCTCTACTACTTTTATTCTAGTGCTCTTTAATAACGTGTTCTATTTCTAATCTATCTTTATAAAGCTTAGTATATTTAATATAATATTAAATAGTTACGTATAACTTTACACTCTCTATAAGTATTACTCTATTATATTTCTTTTTATATATTTTCTAAGATTGCACGTTAAGGCTATAGATAGAAACTATATTATTATGCGCTAGTAACGCAGTATTATTACTCTACGTTATAATCTATAGTAGCTCTAGTCTCTTAGTAGCTTACTACTACTAAACTTTTATTAGTGCTAACTAGTTCTAGAACGCTTCTTTTAAAGTAACGCTGCGCCTAGCGTAAATTAAATTCTCTACTATAGCTAGGTCTATCTTTCTCTATCTTTCTACGTACTTTTAGTACGTAAGCTACTTTTTATTTATTCTAACTCTTACGTTAGAGTTATTTAGTAGCTTCTAGGTAGAAGCCTAGTACTTCTTCTAGTACTTTAATTTCTTAACTTAGTGTCTCTCTATTACTTATTTTATACTACTACCTAAGCTCTTTTTCTAGTATTATTATTTCTTTAGCTAGGTTATTATTTTATCTACTATATTCTTAGCTACTTCTAATATTATGTTATCTATAAGAGTAGTGCTATCTATATCTACTTCTATCTTACTCTCTCTAACTTTAGCTTTGTTCTAGACTAATATTAAAAGTACTAGTATTACGCCTATAAGTGCGAGTGCGTTATACTTATTAGAAATTTATAATACTAGATTTTTCTACGCAATACGCTTACATATCTATACTATAGTATAGAATAGTAACTAAGATATTAATAACTTCTAAGAAGTGCTACTATTATAAAACTCTAACTAGTAAGTATTAGTATACTCTTTTTTTAGAAATATGTTATTTACTATAGTAGTAGATTTGTAGATACTATTATTCTAGCTATCTTAGTACTTACTAAACGTAGTAATAGGTAGAAGTGTAAGTATACTTATAGAAATAGAATATTTGCGTTATATACTAGCGCCTACTAGCCTATAACTTTCTTTTTATATCTAGTAATAATAGAATTATACTAATTATTAATCTATACGTACTAATTTAGTACTTATGTTAGACTAGTATATGCTATCTTATGCTGCTAATTACTAGCGTAGCTACTTAACCTAAGTTTTAGGCTATAATACTAAAGTTATACTATTCTTAAACGTATAACCTCTATAGTTATAAGATCTAGAACTACTTATTTACACTTTAACTACTCTAGCTATATATTTCTATAGCTATATTAGAGTTAGTAAAATCTTATTCCCTTTTTTTCTAAACGCTAAGACACTATTAGATAGACTTCTATAACGCGTCTCTTTACTATTATAGTATTTTTTTAGTTTACTCTAAACGTAACTCTATTTATAGTAACTAGCTTATCTATTCTATATTACTCTACTACTACTTATAGTAGTTACTACGCACGCTAATCTATTTACTTATTTACTTTAAAATTAGTATTATAATTAGGCTACTATTAATATTATATTAAATTCTAGAAATTTTCTTTAAAAGACTAATCTATTACTATAGAAGCCTAGCACTATTTTTGTTTACCTACCTACCTCTAAAACGCCTACTATTAATTAGTTATTATACTTATATTTATACTATACTTTCTTTTATTATACCTTTTTTTCTACTATTACTATAGAATTACTAGAGATTTTCTACTATTATAAGAAATATAATGTTCTTATCTATAAAACCTATAGAATTACTATTCTACTAGATAAGTTAGTAGTTTACCTTAGTATGCACTAGAGTCTAGTAGTAGATAAATATTGCACTATTATTAACTATCTAGCTTCTATTATTCTATCTTTATACTAACGTTACTTTAATTTTATTTTTCTACCTATTCTAATTAAACTTATTAAGTTTATCTTTATAGTAGATAGGTTAATGTATACTATAATAGAAGGTGTCTTTTCTAGAATATACTAGTATATTACTATAGAAGACACTACGTAGAAACACTTATAAACTTATATCTATACCTACTATTACGCTTCTACTAACGTAGACGTAGCTAAATTATATAGCTTTAGTGTAATAGCTTTCTTCTTAAACTATACTACTACTATATCTTACTAGCGTCTATTTAACTATATAGCGTCTAGCACTACTACTATATTCTTCTTTAAGGTTACCTAGCTATATTCTACTACTATAGCACTTAGTAATAACGCCTTTAAAGCTATACTAGCTAGCACTAAGAAGCGTAAATTAGAAGAGTTTACTAGTATTTATAACATTCTTTCTAAAGAGAGTAACTAGCGTTATAATATAAGCTTATAGCTTATTTATATAAATTTTACTACTTATATAAATAGTAAATTTAGTATAGAGCTTCTTAAGCTTATAGTGCTACCTCTTAAGAAGATAGAGCTTCTTAAGTAGTTTTTAGTAAACTACGTTTTAAGTATAGTGCAAATATAGATAGCTACTTATAACTACTTCTTTTACTATATCTAGGCTATAGTTATACGTAAGAGAGAATTCTATAGTTAGTCTATATAGCTCTTATAGTTATATATATATAACTTTATTTTATATACTAGCTTTCTTTAAGCTATTATTCTTTACGTATAGCGCTTATAGCACTAACTACCTAGCTACTTTCTCTACTTCTAGCTTACTCTCTAATAGCTTATAGCTTTCTAGACTCTTAAAAACTATATTACCTTTTTCTATATACTTTATTTACTTATTAATACTAGCTTTAACTAAATAATACTTACTATAATAGAAGTTCTTCTCTATAACTTATAGCTTTTATTACTACGCTAAAAAAGTACTCTAGATAAAAAAAAACTCTTACTACTTATACCTTTTACTATTCTAGGCGTTGCGCTAAATAGATATAAGTAGGCCTAGTTTTACGCTACTAATCTATTAGCTATAAAGAAATTTGCGCACTTAGCTTTTATTTACTAGCTATAGTTAGACTTTAAGTCTACTACTACTTCTAATAATAATAATATTAATAAAAAGAAGTCTACTAGTATATTAACTATAGAAGAATTAGATGTGCTATAGAGCTATACTAATAATAAAGTAGAAGCTATGCTTCTAAAGTAGAGTTATTTATAGTTAATAGTTAATTATATAATACTAATATAGTAGATTATCTTAATAGTAAAGTATATAAGCTACCTCTAGTACGCTAACTACGTAGATAGATTTGTAACGTAGTCTAGTAACTAGCTTACTTACTATAAATTTACGTTAAGTATATTAAATTTCTAAAATATAATCTACTATTTTTAGACTTAGATTAAGAAATAACTATATAATCTTTGCTACATTAACACGCTTAATAAACTTTCTCTTATTACGTATACTACTCTTAGTAGTATAAAGTTTATATTATAATATAATAACTTATAGTTAGTAT
Source organism: Alternaria triticimaculans (assembly GCF_023758025.1). Taxonomy (NCBI): domain Eukaryota; kingdom Fungi; phylum Ascomycota; class Dothideomycetes; order Pleosporales; family Pleosporaceae; genus Alternaria; species Alternaria triticimaculans. The sequence continues at coordinate 1,124,328 of NW_026055967.1, forward strand.
TTAATAAGTCTAATAATAACTACTTTATCTAGCTTAGAGAATAGATTATACGTTGCGTGTAGACGCTAGCTACTAATAAGAAAGTAGCTACCTAATAGTGTTTCTCTCTTAACTCTACTTTCTATAACTTTAACTTTATTTATTATATTAGAGACTATATCTAGCGCCTAAATAAAAACATAGTAGCATTAGCATACCTAATCTTAGGCGCGCCTACTTATAGCACTAAGTTAATAAGTTACTATATATAAAATACTATAGGTAGTAAAATACATAACATTTTCTTTCTTAATAGGTTAGTGTTGCTAGCGCTATAGTACTATAAGAGTTTTAATTATAATAAGACTCTAAAACCTATTTACTAATTTCTACTATAACTTATAGATAATATCTTTATCTATTATATATAAATAGTGTTACTTTTCTATAAGCGTCTATAGTATAATCTTCTAGTGTATTATTTACGCGATCTCTTTACAATAAGTTCTATACTTTTTCTATTCTATACTAGTATAGTATAGAAGATAGCTAATTACCTTAGTAATAAACTTTACTTTATTACTAAGAAAGTGTTAGGTATTAGAATTAAGCTTTACGCTATATAGTATATCTATATTACTATTAGGCGTAAGATTAACTATAAAGATATAGCTCTTTATATTATATTAGTAGTAGAAGTCTAGAATATATTTTAGAAAGAGAAGGCTAATACATTAGAGAAGTAAGCTAGCTATAGAGTATAGATTAGAACGTTTATATATACGTAAGAAGTAGATAGAATTTTTATAGTATAGTATAAATACAACCTAAAGGTAAGTACCTAGTACTATATATTTCTTAGATTTATGTCTATTAAGGTTTTAGCGTATAATAATAGTAGTAATAGTATAAGCTAGTTTAATAACCTAGCTACTACTATGCTAGAGAAGATATTATTAGGCTATTATACTAATCTCTACTATAGTATTAAGCGTAAGTTTAATACTATCTACTTATCTAAACTTTTTATTTATATCTATAGCGTAGCTACGTAGTTTTATAGATTATAAGAAAAAGTTTTACTTAAGATTATTTAGAGCAAGTTAGCTACTATAGCCTACGTAGCTACTACTAGTAGTAGTAAGAGCCTAGTATTTAAGCTCTCTATAAAGCTTTTAGAGTATAGTATAATATTACTTATAGTACTACTTATAGTAAAGAATAAAACTTACTAAGTTTAGGTTAAGTTTACTACGTAATATAGAGAAAATTAAAGCAAAGTTTTATTTATCTATAACTTCTTTTCTCTAGAAACCTCTAGATATACCTTATAAAACTACTATTAATTAAAGTAGAAAAGAATATAGAATTAAAATATTACTACGCGCAGTCTCTATCTTTAATTTTTTATTATATATTATAACTATAAGCCTTTACGCACGCGTTTCTTACTAAAGTTTCTATCTATATCTCTCTAACTAACTATAATTATTATCTACAGCGCTAAAACTAACTATTATTTCTATCTATAGCGTAAAAGAAGCTTAGTATAAATAAATTATTCTAAAGAATTTAAGCTAGCCTACAATTCTCTACTAGCTACCTTTTTTCTATACTTTTTTTCTTTATCTATCTATTACGTATAATAGTCTTAACGTATTTGCTATATTACTATATTTCTACTTATTATATACTATACCTACTACAAACTCTATATAGACTATCTCTTATAACTATAATATACTATCTATTATAGCCTACCTACGTAACTTATTATATATAACTTATTACGCGTAATAGCCTATTACTACTATTCTATAGCTATATTACGTCTTATAATATAATATACTTTAAAGCGTAGATATTATATAAATATTATTAAGTGTATATATAACCTACTAATAGAGCACGCTACTTTTAATACCTTATATTATTTATATACGCTCTACTACCTACATATAATAGAAAAGCAATATTATAGAAGTAATATAATTAGAACCTAGCTATAAATCTCTTTATATAGCTATCTAAACTAAAGATATAATAGTATTATAAACTAACGTATTTATACGTTATAGTTATAACTATAGCTATAACTATAGTAACTAACCTACAACAGCAACTTAATCTTCTAAGTATAAGTTACTAGTAATTTTCTATAGTAACTAACTAGATACTCTACTATTATAATCTTACTATATACCTAACAAATCTACCTTTATACGCGCTTAACTTAATTTTAATAATACTTAGCTATACACTATTATAATTGCGCTTATTAATACTATTACTAGATTAAGATTTAGAGGCACGCTATAGTAGTAATACTATTATTATTTTTATATTAGATATAATATTATTACTCTCTAATATTAACACTATTACTATAATAACTAGAAATTTACGCTAAGATCTATAATAGCGCTATTATTTACGTTTGCCTTTATAATAAATGCTAGACCTAGTTAAACTGCAAATTATACGCCTAAACTACCTCTTATTAATAAGCACTATTCTTATAACTATAACATACTATAGACTTTGTAAAAGTTACTACTAATCTTATAGTTATTTGTACGTTTGTTAAGATATAAGCTAGATATATACTTATTACTTCTAGTATATAAGAGTTATAATAAGAGCTCTAATAAAGAATTTTGCTACTTTATTAATATTCTTTTTATATAATAAACAGCGTTTACACTTAATAAAATTATAGTAATAGCATTTTAGCGCGCTCTTAAAGATAAGTAAACTAATATTATTACTAGTTCTTATTAATTTTATAAGCTAAACTTAACTATAATACTAGTTCTATTTCTAAACTTAAAGTAGAGTTTAACTTTAAACTTCTCTATACTACTAACCTAGAACTAGAAAATATTAAAAACTATAATAGTAGCTGCGCTAACATTTACCTACTTTTCTTAAGCTAAATCTAAAGACTTTGTATCTATAAAAGTAACGCTAAGAGTAAGCCTATTAAGATATCTAATATAGAAGAGGTTTTAAGTAAATATAATAGCGTATTATAAGTAAAGACTAGCGCATTTTATAATACCTACCTATACTAAGATTCTAATATATCTAATATAGGTAGAGCAAAGGTTAACGTAGGTTAGATAGAACTAAATATAAGATAAAGTAGAATAATTAATATAAACACCTATCTTATTCTATTATTATAAACCTATTATATTAGCTATTTAATCTAAATTTACTAGCGTACTATATAGAGTATACGTATAATATAGAACGTAGTATAATAAGAACTAATAAGTAGAATTAACTATAACTATAACTAACTCTACCTTCTACTAAGAGATATATATACACTATACGTTTATATAGAGGTTTTCTTATAGCTGTAGCTAGCACTTTTTATAAAGTATATATATGCGCGTATATCTTCTAAAATATTATATATAGGTTTATATACAACTATAACTAATTTCTTTATAAGTATTTATATCTTAATATAGATTTTACAAAAATAGTTTATAGTCTAATTATATACCTATTATTATGTAGCTATTTTTATATAAGTAATAACTTTTATATTACTACGCGTGCTATAATAGTTAAGTAAAATTATAAATACGTAATAAGTTTAATAGAAGTAAGCTAGTATTTTATATGCTATCTACTATAACTATGTTTATATAATTTTACTATTTCTAGTAGCTATTATTATAATAGAGTAACTCTAGAAATCTTATTAGACTAGAAAGCGACTATTTACTATAAACCTATATCTCTTACTAGTGTTAGCTTTAATACTATAGTAGTTATAGTTAAATAAGCTATTAGAGTTAGTAATTAACTTCTATTCTCTAACCTTAACAAACTTAGCCTTATAGATACTATTATTAGTATAAGCTAGTGTAAGAATCTATTATAACTAGGCTCTACTATTCTACGTAATATAGAGCACTATAGCTACACTAAACAACCTCTATAATATATTAAAAGACGTGTATAATATAGTAAGAATTCTACGTAGTAGATTAGTAGTGTTTGTTAGCGCAAAGTTAATATTACCTAGGTTTAGGTATAGATAGATAACTAATATAAAGTATAGAAGCTTAATATTACTAAGCTACGCTGTAATAATTTTTGCAACGTTTGTTAGAGTTATACTATATTAGAGAAACTTAATACCTAGAAAAGCATAGCCTACGAGGTTATAGAGATTAATATTAGAAGAAAAACTAAAGTGCTTACTAGCTAGATAGAGATAGCCTAGCAGAATAACGCCTATACGTTTAGCTTAGTTATATACGTCTTACTATAACTAAGAGCGCAGTATATTTAACTAAAGCTAGAAATAGTAGCTTTAGATAATAACTATAACTAGGTCTAACGTAATTTATATATATTTATTAAAAGTTACTACTAGTTTAGCTATAAGGTTAACCTTAATTGTAGAGATCTAATAAGCTTATTAAACTTAGTAATCTTTTATATATATATACTACTAAACTTACGTTTAAAGGTTTTATATACTAGTAGAAGTAGAGGCTTTCTACACTTTTAATTTTTTTATTTACGTATGCCTCTTTCTTAAATAAGGTTAGTGTAGATACTATTAATATTATATGTACGTTAATAATTATAAAATAATATAGAGAAGTAAGAAAATAAACGTTTAAAATTAATAAATAAGAGTAATCTTGCTAACTATAATAGGCGTAATATAGAGTTACGTACTATACTATTATTTAATACAACTCTATTATAAACGCGCTCTAATACTAACTATTTACTCTAGGTTTTTTAGAAACTAATTAGGTAATGTCTAATAACCTCTACTTTTTACTAACTTTACGTTTAGCGTAGACTTTTACACCTTTCTAAATTCTAAGCTATAACTACACCTAGACGTTTGTATAGTAAATTCTTCTTACTATTAATCTAATATCTTTTACTCTAAGCAAACATAGACTATTATAACTATAATACTTAAGATAATTCTTAGTACTAAAGTTATAATAACATCTACGTCTAGTAGCTTTATAAGTTATTTTGCTATTTTAACGCGCGTAAAGTTACCTTTACTTATAATTAATAAGCTTAGTAATATCTTATTATTCTTACTACTACAGCTTACTATCTCTACTTACCTTTACTACGCTTTTACTATCTTTATTATTGTATTCTTACTCTAATAGTTATATATAATTGCATTACTCTTTATATTCTATCTACTACTAATCTCTACCTTTTGCGCTAATAATACAAATTCTATATAATTAACTATAGTAAACCTATAAGCCTAACTAAACAAAACCTTAGCTATAATATTTACTAACTACATCTAGTATTATAAAGAGCTACTAGCTCTTCTTCTAGTAACTATATACATTATTATGCATAGTATAAAAGAAAGCGTCTTTAATATTATAAAGCACCTTAAAATTATTAATATAAAAACCTTACTTTTATATATAGTTAACTAATAGCCTATACTTATTATTTATTTTAATAGTATAATATATAGCTTATATAAAGACGCTATTATAATAATTATTAAAAGCTTAAGCGTAGCTAACGTAATTAATAAAGCTTTTTTAAATTAAATTCTAAAGCTATTATCTACGCAACTATATATCTCTACTATTATTATAGTAGTAAACTATACTATTACTACTATATCTACTTTATTTATAGCTAGCGTTAGCGTAGCTAGTTACTATACCTAGCGTGTCTATTACAACTAAGCGTTACTCTATACTTACTTTACCTAACTTCTTATCTAACTATAATAGAAGCGTTATCTAATTATTAGAATATATATTAGATTTAACTAAAACCTAACTACGCTTTAGTAGTTTATTAACGCTATTACCTAGTTAAACTACGTAGCAGTAATATTTCTAATCTAGGTTAAGATAATTATACTATTAAGTAATATAACTACTACCTAGGCTGCCTATAGCTTACGTAGAGTTAGTATATATATAGTAGATTAAGCTTTCTAGTTACTAAGAAAGAGAAACATAGTTAAACCTTCTATATAGAAATACATAGAAAAGTAAGAGTATATAAAGAATCTATAATAAAATTATATATCTACTAGATCTATATTCTCTAAGTTAAGATACTACTCTAATTCTAAATAATAAAAAAATACAAAATAGAAAGAAATTTAACACTACTATAGTAGTGTAGCTATAATAGAGCTCTTAACTATAACTATAACTAGGTATTTAATTATAAACGCACAGTGTAAATAATATATAGTACTCTATACTATAACTATACTTAGAGGTTCTATTACTAACGTTCTACATAAATAATATATAGTACTCTATACTATAACTATACCTAGGTATTCTAAAGGTAAATGTAATGTATAAATAATATATATATATATATATTTAATACCTTATATAGCAATTACAAATTAGCCTCTTTATACCTAGGTTAATATTATAGATATATAATACCTATCTTAGTTAGGTAGTAGCATGCATATAGGTATCTACTACTATCTAGAGTATTAGTGTAAAAGCGTATTATAGATAGAAAAGATATAAATAGTAAAAAGCCTTGCGTTGCTACTATAGTTTAAAGAGTTACTATTATTATCTTTTACTATAATCTACTATTCTACGTAGTATAGATACTAGTATAGAGGCTTTATAAAAGGTAAAAAAGAGAATCTATTTATAATGCAATTTAAACTTAGAGCCTTCTCTAAAAAAAGAAGCTAACTAGTCTACTTTAGGCCTAACTAAGGCTATAACTTCTTTATAGTCTTAGTTTAGCTAAAGTTTATTTTCTACTAAACTACGCTGTTATAATAGGTCTATTTAATATAAAGAGAAAGTAATTATTACGTATATATACGCTAAAATAATAGGTATAGATAGAGACTAGGTAATAGATTATAAGACGTTAGCGTAATTGTAGTAGTTAGTAGAGAGGTAACTAGACCTATAGAAGTAGATAGGCTAGATAAGATTATAGCGCGTGCGCGTAGTTATAATACTAAAGAGAGTATTTAGTAAGGTTCTATAATTATAATACCTTTTACTTTTATATATAAAAGGTAGTAGATATAAACTAACTAGAGTAGTAGTAGCTTTAAAAAAGTAAAATAAGATTACTTATTTATATTAGCTATTAGACTATAACTGTAGGTAGCCTCTCTCTAGACTACTATAACTTAAGTTATATATAATTTAACTTTAGATTATAACTACACCTAGTCTCTAGTATACTTACCTCTACTCTATTTTGTTTAGTCTTAGTGTAAGACTTTACTTTATAGCCTATTCTACTGCGCTATCTTTATAATTAGCCTTATTTAGCTATTTGCTAAAAATTAGAATATGCCTAATTATAATAACGCTTATACTTTTTAAGTATTCTACTAAGTAAGACTTTCTTACTAATACTCTATTTTATAAACTATTCTCTTACGCTATAGTTTTTAAAGAACTAGTAACTATTACCTAGATCTTAATCTAGGTGTTAACTCTTTCTAAGAATAGCACTAGCGTTCTTTCTTTTACTTAACTCTTTATAAATTATATTATAGACTACATTATGTAACTCTATTAGTAGAGATATAACTAAGTCTATAGCGCGCCTAATTCTTAACTTATATACTATACGTCTAAGATTATAAAACTCTTCTACTAAGGTTAACTAAGCTTTTATATGCGCCTAAATCTTATTACTACTAAATTTAAGCTCTTATAGAAGATTGCTTATAGAAAAGAATATTACTTACTTATCTTTACTAAAGCGTTCTTTAGCTCTATATAGCTTAAGTATAGCTTTTAGGCGTAAGTCTATATTATTCTAGCTATAGTACTTTTATTAAGTATTTCTTATTATTATATTAAAAATACTATCTAAGTATACTAGGCGCTATTAGCAATAACGTTCTCTTTTAAGGCGTATCTATTTTACTAGCTAAGTATTGTTCTAAAACGCGCTAACGTTACTACGCTTACTTATGCCTCTTACGCCTTTAGAAACTTTACTATTCTAGCTACTTAAACTAAGAATTTAAAAGTATTTTTCTAGTATTATATAGTTAGTTTTATATTTAAATTAACTATTACTCTTAATAAGTATACTTACTACTACTAGAATAACAAAACTACTATATTCTATAGCTATTTTAGTTATAGTCTTTATTGCGTTATGCTTTAGCATAGTGTCTACTTTTATTTAATCTTATTAACTCTACTATAAGCTGCGCGTATAATATTATATTCTTCTACGCGTTTAACTTACCTATATTTTATTATAGTGCTAATATAGATTAAAGTAAAATTAAAAGTAAATAGAAACTAATATCTTATCTCTACTACACTAGTAAGATTATTATATAACTTATTTTTATTACCTTTACTAGTAATTAAGTAATAAGTAAAAGCTCTCTACTAATATTAGCTATAATATAGCGTGTAATTAAATTACTAAACCTCTCTAAAAGCTTTAGATTATAGCTTATAAAATAATTTATATTATATAGTATCTATTAGAGCTTTAGTAATAGTTATAAATTAGTTATTAGAGGTATTTAAGACTGCGTAGCGCTAAGCCTAATTATACTAAGCCTAACTAAGTATCTTATAACGCTAGTAACGCTAGTAACGCTAGTAATATTAGCAAATATCTTTTTTAATTTTAAACCTAACTACCTTCTCTCTACCTACTACTACCTACTCTATATTATATACTAGTAATACCTAGTCTAACTATAACGCTCTTTTCAAACACCTACTACTACCTATTATCTAATTCTAAGATTATAAGTTATGTAAATAGATTTTTAGAGCCTTTTAGCTAGTTTTAAATTTTATTTATTATTCTTATAGAACGCTACTAATAGACGTGTACACTAATATAAGTTGCGTAATTAAATTAAATTATACGCACGCTAACTTATATATAGCTTATATATAATATTAGAGGTATTCTACTTATATTCTCTAGACTATAAGATTTTAGACTAGACATTTAGAATCTATTTAGTATTCTCTATTAGAGGGTTAATTACAACTATAATATACTCTCTTTTAGCCTTTATTATATTAGTGCTATTATAACTTTCTTCTAGTGTCTACTTTCTACACTAAATATCTAATATTACTATCTAATACTACTTATATTTTCTACGTTAAGACTATTAGAATAATTAACTATAACTATAACCTCTCTTCTTTACTAGCCTACATCTAGTATCTATATAGCACTTCTCTATTAGGCTACCTATTATAACTATAACTAACCTCTCTATAACTAACTTCTATTACTATTTTTATACGCTACTATAGATAGAGAGTTACTATTCTAGTAGCTACTTTAACTACTATAAAAGCTATATCTACCTATTAAACCTAATTCTTATACTTATAAACGCCTACTTAAGAAAGAGAATAGGTATAAATCTACATTAATAACTTTATCTCTTAATACTATCTACGCTAATATTACTAAAGTATACTCTAACGCGTTTAATCTATCTATAAGTATAATAATTTATAATAAGTAGAACCTTAGTTAATTTAATAACGTTCTTTTTATAATAATTATTAATAATAATTATAAATAGAGTTATATACTATACGCTAGTAGTATATTAAAAACTACTACTAAATAGTCTAAAAATAAAAATGCTATAGCTAATTTTATATACTACGTTCTTAGCGTTAATAAAGTAGAGTTCTTTAAATATCTTTGTAAAAGTAATATTTATAATAGGTTTAAGTTCTTTATTAGTAAACTTGCTAAACTAAAGTATAATAAGTTCTAGTAGAAAAGTAAAGGTTTAGCCTAAAGCTATAGCTATAGCTATATTAATATCTAGTAGGCGTATAATATAAGTATACCTATTATTTTGTACTCTACTAACACTAAGACTAATAAGTAGATAAAACTAATATAGTACGTATATATAATAATCTAAATTCTTAGCTCTAGTATACTTAACTAATACTACTTATTTAAAGAGAATATAGCCTTTATTTTATACTACGTTATAAAGTGTTTTTAATACGTACGTAAGCGCCTAGCTATATTTAAGAAAGCTATTAAGGCTGCTATAAATCTCTCTAATATTATAGTTAATAACTTTAATAACGTTATAATATCTATAGTATATATAGCTTATCTAACGTAAGGTTTTATTACTATACCTGCTAAATCTAAGGTTAAGAAGTATAGAAAGAAACTAAAGAAAAGTAAGCTTATAGTACTAGAGTTATCTAAAGATAACTATAAGTCTATAAAAGAAGAGTTACGTAAGTTTACGTTAATAAACTAATAGCGTAGAGAGAAGAACTTTAAAAGCCTTTTTTAGTAGTACTTCTACGCTATTAGTATAGGTAAACTAAAAGATTAGAATATGCGTGCTAATATTAAGCGTAGGTAGAAGAATATAATAAGTACTATAAATATGTTTAAGGTATTACTTATAATACTAGAGAGCTTACGTTATAAGTAGTATAGCTCTATTAGCTCTATTATTACAGATATCTTTACTAAGACTTTAGTAGAGTTTTTCTATTATAAAAAGTACTTACTATAGATAATATAAAAGTAGTATATAGCTATTAAATATAAGATTATAAAAGCATACTAAGATAGCTTTAATCTAGGTATTAGAATAGGTTTTAATATTAATAACTATAGTAAACTATAACCTATAGATAGAAATATCTATATATTACTATCTACTAAGAAACAAGACTATATTATCTAGACTAATTCTATTACGTACTCTAAAGCTACTTATTCTACTAATATTAACTAAGCAAAATAAATAGAAGATAGTAACTTCTCTCTAGAATATCTACTAGAAGTGTTATAGCAGTTAGGCCTACTTAAGATAACTAGAAACTGCTACATTAAGAGAATAACTATAGATCTATTTTAGTAGTAGATTATATGCACTATATTTAGTACTAAGCACTTTAGAAATAGAAGCTATGCGTATTATTATAATAAGAAAGATAATAAACTAATAGACGTAATACAGAAATTAAAGTTAAAGAAACTACTAGCATACTCTATTACTCTTGCGTTAGTAGAATTCTTAATTAGAGATAGTATAAAACTTAGTAAAACTATTAAAGCAGTAGCTATATTCTAGAAGGTTAGTATACTCTATATTAACTATGTTTTATAGTTGTAGCTAATACTCTATATACCTAGCCTATTAACTATAGTTATAATAAGCACTTCTATATCTTATTTATATATTAGCTAACTTCTACTAAGTAAACCTTATATATAAGAGCTATTATAAGTATAACATTACTAACTCTCTAAACTTTAACTCTAATCTCTACTCTTCTAGTAATAAAGGCTGTCTCTTACTATACCTTATACTACTTAGACTTATTAGCTAGACTACTATAGAGTTTAAGGCGTACTAGCTAGATATAAATGTTATTACTTTTATTATAAGTCTATTAACTATTTTTATAGTAGAAGAAAAATATAGCATATAAAAGTACCTACCTAATCTTAATAATAGTATATAGAACGCCTCTAACTCTAATCTATAAGCTATACGCACTATCTATATCTATAGCTATAACTACTTTATTACTATATATAGCCTAAGCGCTCTTACTTAGACCTACTAAAACCTAGAGAACGTGTACGTAAAAGAAGTTAGGCGCAAAATAGAGTTACTTTTTAAGAAGTACTCTAGTAATAGTAGTACTAAGTTTAAGAATAACATTTCTACTTTTAAGCTACCTAATATAGCTTCTACGTTCTAGAAGAAGAACTACTATAGCTGCTTTGCATTTATCTTTATAGATAAATACTAAGACAGCCTAAGAAATAAAAATCTAATCTAGGTTAGCTTAAAATAGTTACTACTGTAATAGTATATTCTTATATTTAGATTCTCTGCCTCTTATAGTATAAAAGACTTCTATTTGTATATAGAACTTCTTAAGCAACTAGAGTTTAATAAATAGTTATCTAGTAGTGTTCTACTTCTATAACTAAATTCTATAACTAATAGCACTAGTAATACGTATATAGAAGGTGTTAATAAAGTAGTTAACGTAAAGGTTTTCTCTCTATAGATAGTAGGTAAGATAGACTTATACTATCTCTAAGATAATAATCTAAAGTACGTACTACTAGCCTCTAGAGTTTAGGTTGCAACTATAGCTTCTTCTTTATACCTAACTAATAGCAGAACGCTAACTAGTATAGTTCTTTTATATAACTATACCTAGCTTTATTTAAAAAGTATATTCTCTATAAAGATAATAATAATAAGTAGTAGAAAGACAATAACGCTTATATACACAAAGGCTTTATAGTATAACTAACCTTAGTCTATTTTATAATCTAGCGTAGGTTCTAGATATCTATCTCTCTTAATAACACTAAGAATTACATTAGAGCTAGTCTTCTATCTACTGTCTACTATATAGTTAAGTAACTCTTCTACTTATCTATCTAACGCTATTTTAATAATACGTCTACGTACTAGAAGAAGCAGCTTATAACTATATATAAGACCTACCTATAGACTAAGCCTATACTATTTAAGAATTTACAAGCTATCTACGCGCTTAAACTTATTAAGTTCTTCTCTCTATATAGTATTCTCTACTAAACCTACGTAGATACACTATAGCGTAGTAATAATAAGAAAGAGATTAAACGTAATCTTAGCGTTAATCTATAGTATTATAATATAGATATATACTTATAGTTCTTTAATAAATCTAATATTAGAGTTTAATACTATAACCTTAGTAAGAACTCTTATCTAAAAGAACTAACGCAGATTTAATAGCTTCTTTAATATTACTGCAATAGAGGCGTAAATAAAATTATAGATAAGAACTAGAATACTACTAATATATGTAAGGTTCTAAAGAAGTTTACTAAGTTCTTACTAAAAATAAATGCACTACTATTAATTATACGCAAGCGCGTATATCTTTACGTAGAGAAACTAATTATCTAGTATTTTATACCTTATATCTAAGATCTAATTATTAAGATTATAAGCTACTTTAGTATATATCTCTTAATAGTATATACGTCTGCGTTGTAGAAGAAGCGTAATAAAATCTAGACTAAGTAGAATAACTACTATAATAAAATAAAAATACTTATTACGTTTACCTATATCTTTAGAGTAGAGTTTAATTTATAGTTATTTAGTAGAGCTGCTATCTTAGTTAACTCTGCCTAAGATAAGAATAAAAAGTAATAGATTATTAGACGCTAATACTACACTAGCTAGATTCTTACTATCTATTTCTACTGCCTTACTATAATAAAAGCATTTAGCCTCTACTACGTATAGTACGTACTCTACTTCTATTAGGCATAAGCTTGTAGTTATAACTAGCTCTCTCTACCTACCTACTTATTATACTCTTAAACTAACGTTATCTCTAGTATAAACTTAATAAATTTACTTAGAATAGGTACAGCCTTCTTTAACTTTACTACTACATCTACTATAATAGTTAATAATAACTCTAAGAATTCTACTAAAAATAAATCTCTAGGCAATAAAGTTTCTAATAACTTTACTTTTTCTATCTACCTTACTATATAATACTATAATCTAACTATAGAACTATACCTTATTAATATTCTTGCTAGTTTCTTCTACTTAATATCTAAAGATAGAGAAGATATAATAGAATCTAATATAGATAAGTGTATCTACTATATACTAGACGTCTATATTCTATCTAACCTTAGCTAAAAGTTGTTAAAGTAAAGTTATATAGCTAAGACTAATAATAAGTAGCTACCTAACTTTATTCTATTTATAGAAGCACTAAAGACTCTTATAACTTTTAATAATACGTATATTAATAACTTCTTCTATAACCTTAATAAAGAAGATCTTAATATTTTTATAGAAGCTAAGTAACTAGAGTTAGACTTTTATAAGGCTAATTATATAAAGGTTAAAGATAAGGTTTTTACTATTAACTCTAATAAAGAGACGTAGTCTAATTCTAAGCTAGATCTGCTAAAGAATTTGTCTAAGAATAATAGTATTAATAATATTAAGTCTATTAAAGATAGTCTAGTTCTCTTAACTAAGATAATAGAACTACTACTACTAGATAATAAAGCCTCTAATAGTAAAATTAATAGTTCTTTACTACTAATAGGTTTAGGCGCCTTATCTTTTACTACTTCTAAGAGAGCTATAAAGAACTTTGCATTTAATATGTCTATCTACAGTAACTATCTAAACTTACGTTATAGTACTTTCTATTTATTAGGTTATTAGACTAGTAGAACTTCTACTTTACGTTCTAGTTCTATTATATCTATAATAGTATAACTATAGTTTACGTCTCTTTCTACGTCTAGTTAGAGTTTAACTTTATTTTTAATAGAAAGTAAGTAAGATAATAATATAGTTAAGCTACTTCTAAAACTTACTACTACTAATAATAAGAAGAAGACTAGTAATATAGCTATTACTAATCTAAAACCTACTACTACTAATAATAAGAAGAAGACTAGTAATATAGCTAACGCTAATCTAAAACCTACTATAGCTAATAATAAGAAGAAGACTAGTGCTATAGCTAACGCTAACTTAAAATCTACTATTACTAATAATAATAAGAAGACTTCTAATGTAGCTACTATTAGTGCAAACTCTATTTCTATAGGCAGCTTTAGGCTTATTACTCTACTAACCTACGTCTAGCCTACTTTCTTAGATACCTTATAAGGCTAAAAACTTAAAGAGGCTATAATAGAAGAGTTCTTAAAGACACCTAACTATTTCTACACTAAAGCTAAAGCTAAATAGTGTAGTAATTCTCTTTTAGTTAGACTCTGCAACTATTTTAAAGCAAAGCATTCTAGGCTTACTAGTAAACCTAAACCTGCAAACTTCTTTTACTAGAAATAAGCTTATTCTAACTAAACTATTATAAACATAGATACCTACTTATAACTATAATATACTTTCTCTTAACTAAGACTATACTTTAACTACTATACGCTTTATTAACTAGACCTTAGGCTATAGTTATAGTCTATACTTTATACTACTATCTACTTTTCTAAAAGCCTTTCTTTTATTAAACTACGTATAATTATATATAGAGTTTTATTCTCTTTATATATTATCTATAGTAAGGCTAATCTCTTTAGCCTTATATATTTCTACTACTCTTTTTTTACTTTAATACTTTTCTTTAGCTTTATAAAGTTTTCTATTATATCTTTATTTTCTTTTATTATTAGCTACTAGTAGCTTCTATTAGCATGTATACTATTTAGTAAGTACACTAGAGTACTAGGTTTAATATTAGAGCTATTGCGCGCTACTTGTTATAATTTAATAAACTTTTATTACTTTTATAGCTTAGAATCTATTAGTGTTATATTTACTATAGTGTAATATAATATAAAGTCTAAATTAAAGTAATACGCTATACTATTCTATTTGTATTATAATAAATTATATACTATAAACTACGTAGACTAGCGTAGCATTATGCTACTAAACTATATTAGATCTACTTACAAACATTACTTTTCTTACGCGTTCTACTTTTACTATAATATAAGTTTAATAGTATATTATTATAACTAAATGTATATTTTACCTAGATTACTTTTATAGTTAAATAATAAGTTCTATGTAGTTTAACTACGCTATATAATAAGCGTATACTAGTAGTAATCTATATCTTTACTATATTATTAGTTTATTAGCGTTAGCTTCTAAAAGTTAGTTTATATATAGAAGTAATATACTACGTTATAACTATAAGGCTGTTATAGTATATATGCGCAGTGTCTACTACTTAGTATAAGATTATTATAGGTTACCTACCTCTTTACGTAGATAAAGCTAGCTATATAGCTACATAATAAAGATAGAAAAAAGAATTAAACTACTACACTAGTTATAGAAAGCTATCTTACTATAACTATACGTTTCTTAATAGTAACGTATAGAATAGAGTATATGCGCGCATTATTATAGCTTATAGAGTATACTCTATAGAATGCGCTACTTATTTCTAACGTATATAGGTAGCGCATAAGCTAGTTCTATAATCTAATAACTAAACTTTAACTTTATAGACGCGTATATAGATTTAGTTCTCTTATTTTTTTCTATACTATTAACTCTAGATAGCTTTAGCACTAGATGTTATAGTATAATTAAACTTAATACTAGCTACTATATACCTCTTCTTTACCGCGAAACCTAATAAGCAAATCTAACGTCTTAAACCTAACTTAATAACTATACTACACTAACATATAATAGTAATACCTATAATATAAGTAGAATATATAAGAAAATAAAGTAGATACTACTATACTCTACTATAAACGTACACTATAGTATATAGACTTCTCTATATAGCATATTATTACGTAGATAATATTTCTTAGAGTACCTAGTTATAGTTATAACTACTCTTTCTTTAGTTATTTCTATTCTTTATTATATCTACGCCTACTCTTCTCTAGCTATCTTTTTTATTTATATTCTTCTTCTACTACTTTATATATTACTACTATACGCGTTTACCTAGAGTTACTTTTACTAATATATTCTAGACTTAATTTCTTCTATTTCTTTCTAGCTATACTTTGCGCTATTACTTTCTAATATTATGTTTCTTAAATAAGACTATCTTAATCTACTACTAGACTATTCTTAATTACCTACTATATTACCTTTTAGTTTTTCTAGTGTATTACTAGATTCTAGAAGCCTACCTTAGCTATCTCTATCTCTAGAACTATCTACCTATACTATACCTTTATTGCTCTACGCACTAGTTAATATATTCTCTCTATTATACTCTATATCTTATTATATACCTATAGCTAAGGTATTACCTTTAGCGTTAGTTACCTAACTACTAACTTCTTTGCACTTTAACTAGAGCACTTTGCCTGCTATTAGTAATAATATATACCTTATTACTACCTGCGCTATTATAAACGTATTATTCTATTAGTACACTTATAAATATGTCTCTTAGACTAGAAGTAAAATACTCTCTTATATTATAAAAAACCTTATAGCTTTACTTTCTCTCTTTAATTAAGTAGACCTAACTTTATATTAGCTACTATTACTACTATAGATTATAAAATAGTTTCTAGTAACTACTCTATTTTATTAGTAGGCTCTACTACTTAGTAGAATTAGGCTTATAAGCTTCTATAGGTCTATAGAGTCTCTTCTAATACTAAATTTATAGAAGATAGAAGAATAGTTCTAAACACTTAAACTCTTAGTAATAAATAAATATATTTACACTTAGAATATAAATAGCTATATCTTTTAACTAACTAGTCTAGCAGTGTTTAAGTAAGATATTAATTTTAGTTTTCTGCTACTATTTACTTATAGAGTCTAATATTAACTTTACGTTAATACTAACTTTAGTGTTACTAAGATAAAGAGTATATTAGTGTGTTTAGTAGCACGCGATATATATTATTATTTCTTTCTAAGTATACTCTTATTATACACTAATTTCTAAGGTAATAATATTAAATTAGAAACTTAATACCTTAATAACTATATTCTTAGTATTTAGATAGACTATATTATACTTTAGGCTTTTAATTCTATTATATAGTTATAGAATTAAGCTATATATTCTTATAAGTTTAAGAATATATAATATAAGAGTAATATCTAATAAGAGAAGAGTAGCTATATAAAAGAGAGTTACATAAACTACTAACTAACTATTAAAGTAAGTATACTAGTACTCTTATAGAGCAAGATTATTAAACTATCTTATATAGTAATAGAAACTTGCCTACCTAATAACGCCTTTTATAACTTCTAATTACTAGTTTAACTATATAATACTAAGTATAGGTTACTAGAACAGCATTCTAATTTTAAGAGTATATATTTCTTACTTCTTTCTAAAGTGCGCAAAGACTAGAATAACTAGTATATAGAAGAAGATAAATTCTAGCTTAATATAGGTGTAAATTATATATTATATTGCATTAGTATAATAGCTCTATATAAGAAGGCCTATAATAAATTTCTTAGGCAAAGATTTAAATTACTTTCTTCTAGTAGCTACGTTAAGACTACTAAGTATACTTAGGCTAGAATAGAAGCTAGTGCTATTATAGTTAAACTATCTTTAATAAACAAACTACGTCTATTTATTACGTTTATAAAATAATATAACTCTATTAAAGAATAATTCTATATATATATCTAGCGTTACTTACTCTTTCTTAATCTACACTTTAAGTTACTTAGTTATAGAAAGCTCTTGTTTAAGTAACTTTTAGTTAGAGAGAAAGAAGAGAGCTTATTATAGAAGTTTAACTATAATAATCTTATAAGTTAATAGAAGGCTAATAAAAGAAGTATATATAATACACTCTATAACAAACCTAAAGATCTAATATAAGAGGCTAATACTATATTTCTAGCACGTTAAGAGTTTTATATAATACTAAAACTTATACGTCTATTACCTCTAGATCTATTTAGTTATTAGAGTCTAGAGAGTAACTAAGGTAACTCTTCTTATTTTACTTTCTAGGTACTTTCTACTATAGACGTAAACCTATTTTAAATTATAGAGTGTAACTAATAGATTATCTATATAGAGTAAGCTATTATAGTAACTATATTCTAAAAAGATATATAGAGTTACCTACTAGTTACTTAATAGAAACTTAACGTAGTTATAACTACTACGCTTACCTAAATATTATAACTATCTTTAGAAAAGTTAAATCTAAAGCTTTTACTATTCTTATAGTTAGAGAAATATTAGAGTAGAGAGCGCGCGTTCTATAATAACTATACTAGTTTAACTAAATAACGTTTAAGACCTTAGTAGAAGTAATATAGCCTTAATTATAAGAAGACTATTAAGAAATATAGTATAATATAGATACTCTATTACTTATGTAAATAGATATATGCTATTTTCTAGTTTAAGATTTATAAGTTTCTCTACTTAGATATTTACTTTAACTGTCTTTAAGTAAGCATACGCTAGATAGACGTAATAGACTATACTACTTAAGAGAGATAATTCTATAAATATATATATAACCTTACCTCTACTATAGTACACGCTGTGTTATCTTCTTATTAGTAGCGCGTTATCTAGGCTAAAGTTAATATAACTAATTCTATATATAACTTATACTCTGTTTTTACTATAGCGCACCTATATATATAGACAATTTTTAGTACTTTAGCGCAACTTATTATATAAAAGTATAACTTATATATATAAAGTTAAGTTTAGAAATACTAGTAGTAAGACTAAAGTCTTTTAAAGTAGTAGATATTAGCGCTAATACCTAATTTTATTAAAGCCTTCTAACTATTAGATAAAGCGTAATAGAGAATAGAACTGCTTTGTTATAATTAAGTATAATAATATCTATAACATACTAGTGTATCTAAGCTATTAGACGCGTAGAGCTATACTACTATAAAAAAGTTAAATATAACTATATTTCTATTATAGTAGAATAACACTTAGTATAGACGTATACGCCTTTTATTTAATCTATTAGATAATAGTCTATTATAGCTAAAAAAAGACTTCTTTTATCTAGAAAGTGTATAAAATAAAGACTTTAATTACTCTAATATTTCTATTATAGTATAGAGTACAGGCGTATTATAAGTTTTAGGCTACTTTTTAGTATACTACTCTCTTTAGTGTCTATACTATACTACACTATATAAGAAAGGCGCTTATATAACTTATATAAGTAATATTAGTAAATTTCTAAAAAACCTAGAATTAGCGGGCTAGCCTTACTAATACGTAGAAGATTAAATAGATATTTCTCTATATCTACACTAGCAATACTTATATATAGAAATATTTTATAGATAATAAAGATAATATAATAATATTAAGTAAAGAGTTTTACTCTATTATATATAGGTAGTGTATTTACGTTATATTAGATATAGAACTACTAGATTTCTTAGAGACGCTTATGCGCAACTCTATAGAAGTAAAATGTAAATTAGTAACTAAATACGCTATTTATGCAGAAATAACTATTAAAAATTTTAATAGGTATGCTATAATAGAATAACTAGTAAATAAATAAGAAGATAAAGATAATAAACTATAGCTACTACAACTAGACAATAGCTCTATTATTAGTAATATAAAAGAAGAAGTAGAATTTATAGATAAGTCTAAATAAATATAGAACATAACTAAAACCTATATAAAGTATTACTTAGAGTTATAATCTAAGCCTCTATTAAAGTTACTCTATACGCTCTACTAACTAATATTATCTCTATTTCTGCGCTCTATTGCTATTAGCAGATTAAGTTAGTTATACTACTAAACCTATTTAACCTATAGTTTTCTCTAGATATATTTCTATTACTCTAACTTTAGTTTTAGGTACTATATATACTATATACTTACGCTAGAGTATAGGCTATATAGAGCTTACCTATTATTATTATATCTTCTTATCTATATTATATATTATAAGATATACTCTAGGTCTATAGTTTAGTTATAGCGTATAGGTTCTCTATTAACTATTTATCTACTTATAGTCTTAGTAATACTTAGTATTATTAGTGTACTAGTAAACTTTGCGTAATATAATAAGCTGCTTAGGTAGCTTCTTACTACTGCGTCTTTATTACTATAGAATATAGTAAGTATATTTAGAGCTAATAGCTCTACTTTATATTATTAGCGCATTCTATAATTAAATTAATCTTTCTTTAACTAGTAGCTAACTACTAAGCGTATTAAGTTTAGTAATAGCTTTAATAAGAATAATACACTCTATGTAACTATACTAGGCACCTATATAGCTAAATCTACTTCTATATTACTTTAATCTAAATAAGTACTAGAAATAGCAGCGCTATTAGTATATAATTATACTAAATAGCGCGTAGTAAACGCTAATAAGTTATCTTTAGTAAAAGTAAGCACTAAAGTACTCTATATTTACACTTATTAATCTATATAATAGTATTTTAACCTACTTTGTAAAGCTCTCTAATATAGTTCTAGTCTAGAACTAGATAAAATACCTACTGCTTACGATACTAATAAGAACTCTAATAGTACTATTTATAATAATAATGTATTCTAACGTAATAACTCTAACTATAATATATCTAATACTAGTTAGAGTAATAGCTAGCGTAACTATAGGTATAGTAATAATTAGGCTTATGCAGCTATTACTTTTTCTAAACTCTTCTACTAACGTAAACCTTCTACTAAAACTAAACTATATATTACTCTACCTAGTTCTAAATTATACTTTTCTTCTAATATAAGGTAATACTAAGAGGTAATAGATATTATAATCTTACATAGTAACCTAGAGCGCAGTTACTTATTCTAGAATCTAAAAGAGAAAGAAGAGCTTATTTAACTAGTTATAATATATAGCACTAGCTAGTAGAAGAAGCTACTATAGTATAGACTTAGAGATTAGGTTTAGAAAAAAATCTAACTTTTTTATATCTTTTCTATATTAATAAACTAGATTTATAGCTTATATACTATATAAAAGTTATTAGAAAGATAAAGTAAATATTT